>NW_025333993.1:10600000-11172579 GCF_019186645.2 Phyllostomus hastatus
TTGACACGGAGAGAGCCCTCCGTGTTCGTTGCTGGCGTCGTCGAGATGGGTGCTGAGCATTCACCCAATACAGTGTCCCAGTGAGACTCCAAAGGGTGCCGAGGCCACCCGAATCTGGGATGGGGGGTGGCTGGGGTTCTGCCAGTGTGAACTCCTGGTGAGGGCTACTTCCGACCAAGGAAATGGCTCTAAGACAAAGAAAAGTAGCTGGTTTCTCTATTCACGCTTCTCCAGGAGGCAGGAGAAAGGCCGTGTTCCTTACAGGCACGCGCTGTCGGGACAAACAGGGCCGCAAAAATCACGGCACCCGGCGAAAAACTCCACCTGGCAGTGGGTGCAGGACGTAGCACGGCCCGGCCCGTAACAGTTGCGGAGAGCCCCCCCCCCGCCCCCCCCATACACCAGGCTGCCGCACATCCGGGAGAGAAGGGCTGCTGCCAGGGAACGGAACATTCTGCCGCATTAAGTCCCTCTCTTCGCTCAGCTGTGCGGACGGGAACTTCCTCTGACCGACCCCAACTCAGTGAGCCTCCTCACCCAGGGATGCAGCGCCAGAGAGGTCCGCCAGCACCTCGTGTGATGAGGGAGGGCACCAGCCCCCCCGCCGTCAGCCGAGGGACACGTGGTGCATGCTGGCCACTTCTGCCCTCTGCAGACCCCCGGACGGACGGATGGAAGTCAACTTGGGGTTGTTCCCATTTAGGGAGCCTGGTTTTCATCGACGTGAGAGGAGGCCGGGCCGGGTAGAGGGGGCGCCCAGGTGTTCAGGCAAATCCGGCGGGAAAACCCGAGTCTGCTCCACGTCGTGGGTGTTCACTGCGGTTCGCAAGAACCCCACTCCTGAGACTTCAGAGCAGCGGATTTACCGTGTCGTTCTTTATTGGAAAGGTGTCCCTTTGGGGCGATTTCAGACGGGTGTGCAGCCCCTGCTTTACATGAGCACTTCCCCCAGGGGCCTGGAAACTAAAGGCGGGTTGGGCACGCTTCCTCCCTGAGTCCTCTGGGGACGAAAGTACGACAGGAGGTCATGATCCGCAACCATTTCCACGGAGATGTTTCCACGGTGGCCCCACCTTGCTGCTTCCCCGCCACTCGGGGGGCCTCGCGCTTCTTCTCTGTGGCTCCCTGAGCAGGAAAAATGAGCGCCCCGTGCCGGCGGCAGCCCCCGCCGGCTGCCCCCCGCCGGCTGCCCAGGACGTGTAGGCCCAGAGAGCCGGACGCCTGCAGTCTAACAAGGTCGCTGTCCGTTCGTGGTTTTCCAATGGCTGTCGCTTCCGCCGGGTCTGAACGAGCCAAAGGGAGCTGTTTGGACTGGAATGTGCCGACCTGGGTAACGGCGCTCACACACAGCTCCCCCCGCCTCGCGGGCCGGTTCCAGCCACGTGACCGCGCACTGATGGCCATCGATCTGTCAGAAAATGTGCCTCTGCTTCTGTTGCAATAACCATTATACTATCTGACAGAAGAGTCAATAATTTAATTAAATATTTTATAAAGCAATAAAGAAAAACTGAGATGGCGCAGCCAATAAAGTTATTTGTTAACATCTTGAAGCCTTTAAACGTCTGTGCGACACTTAAAGATCACTGCTAAACATCGTATTTGCCGTTTTAGCAGAGTTTGACTCAAAAAATCGGTAGCTTAGCATGCAACAGTAGAAACAAACTCTTGTTAGAGTTGGATTGTTTGTTAAAAAAACACTTCTCTGAAAATGGGTACACAATGTGAAGCAAATTCAGACAAGGGTTTTTTAGTGAAATATAATTTTATTTTAAAAATTAAGCATTTATAAAGTATTTTCATAAAGATGTTTCTGTATTTACAATTGAAAGCTTATGTAATGTGTACATCTGCGGGTAAAAATTCATCTACCAATGGTATTTTTCAGAGGAAAAATCTTTTCGAGATCTTATTGATTTGTTTGTTTTTAGAGAGAGGGGAAGGGAGGGAGAGAGGGAGAGACATTGGTTGTTGCCTCTTGCATGCCCCCTACTGGGGACCCTTGGATTCGCAGGCCGGCGCTCAGCCCACGGGGCCGCACCAGCCAGGGCTCCGAGGGAGGCCTTGAGAGGCGTTCACCACGCGTGTGAGTGACCTGCGAGCGAGGCCACGTCTGTCTGCGTCGGTCACGTGGAATACAGAGTCGACCGGGAGGCCGCAGGCCCCGCCTGGGGGCCGGAGTGACTGGGCGATGGAGACATCGGACTGTGACTGTCTCTGTTCAAGGAGTGGGGACTCACACCCGTCGGGTGGTTCCTGGCAGCACCCTAGAAATACGTACATTGTGGATTATAAATGATCACAGAATTGTAAATCATCGCTCGGCGCGAACGCCACAGCGCACAGTGGCCTGGCCGGCGACCCTGTTCGGCTGGGAGGCGGCAGCGGGCCGCACAGACTCGCGGGGAAGCCGGCCTTGGAGAACGGGCGGCGCCTCCTGCGGGAGGAGCAGGCGGGCGGTGCGGGCTCCTCCCCGAACCGTGCGGGCTGGGCGGCCCGGGAGGGCCCCAGCGGGAGCAGGCCCGTGGCCTCGGGCACCAGACGTGGGACCAGACGCAGGAGGCCCTGAGGGGCGGGGCCCGGGGAGGCGCAGTGGGGGTAAGGGGAGAGCGAGAGGTCTGGCAGAGACGGAAGGTGGTGCAAAGGCAGGTGGGTGTCCGGGAAACGTAGTGGTTTGAGGGAGGGCCAGGGAAATAGCGGCCGGCTGGTCTGGTCGTGTCTTTGTTTTAACCAGATTATAAACGAGTAAACTCTGCACAAACCCGTGGACCAGAGACCGTTTTCTCCCTCTTCTCTCTGGAGGGTCTGTCTGTGCACACTCGGCCAGGGAGCGGGGATGCTTCGTCCGCAGATGTGGACGCTGAGAGCAGCGTCTGCTGTGTTGTGAGCGCCCCGGACGTTGATATATATATATAGATATAGATATAGATATAGATATATAAAATATTATATAAAATATTATATATCTAACATTATATTATATATTGTATATATGGCCCCCCCCCAGAATGCACGTCCGTGAGGCCGGGGGCGTCTCTGGCAGGGAACGTGTCCTGCTGACCCTTGCGTCCCCAGCACCCAGTGGGGTGCCCGGCACAGGGCGGTGCAGGGACGCTTGCTAAGCCCTTGCACACGTGTGCTCCTGGGCCGAGACGTGACCCAGGCGTGTGACTGGGGAGGCAGCTCTCCCTCGCGGGTGCCCTTTCCTGTACTTCTGACGGGGCACACCTCACGTCCCCGGACAGTCCCCCTCCTCGTGCCCGAATGTGCGGCACCTACAACCCGCCTCCGCCGGGTGGTCCCCCAGACTTCGTCCTAAGAGAGTAAACACTGTCGCGGCCGCGCCTGCCCCCGGGGTCGCGTGTAGACACGCCCACGCAGCACAGAACTCACGTGCCCCTTCGCTCGGACAGACGCGGTGCCTCCTCCAGCCGCACGGCCCCTGACCACGGGCCGGGGCGGCCGCGGGAGGGAAAGGCGCGCGGAGAACAGGGTGGGGAAGGAAAGGGGCCCGTGAGGCCGCCGCACAGGAAGCTGAGGAAGGGCCGGCGAGGAGCAACTGTCGTTCCAAGAGCCCCAGGAAACCCGGGCACTCCAGGCCTGCGGTCGGAAGCTAAGCCAAGCTTTCCCGGAGTTAAAAAAACACACAGAAATAACGCAAAGCCGTGATTCCCCCGGAAACCTCACCACGAACTTAGGTGTCTTTGACCAGTCCTCCCGAGTCCTGTCTGAGCGTTCCGCTGACGGCAGCACTCAACTCCCATTGGAAGTCGGTGAATCATTCCGCAGAGGGGCGGCTGGGACCTGCCCCGGGGGGGGCCGGGGGGGCCCGTTAGAGACGGACAGGGAAACCACCCACTGTACGACCTTCATCACGGACCCATCACGCGAACTCAGACACGGGAATCCACTCCCCAGTGCCTGTCCGTCCCCCTCCGCGCGCCGGCCGACGCGCAATCGCGAGCGCATTTTTCTCCCTGAGCGTCCCCTAGGGCTCGCCGCTGCCCGGGTCAGCTCCGGCTGCTGCGCAGACACGGCCCGAACGGCCGCCGCGGCCTCCCCTGGTGCTGGAGGCGGGGAGTCCAAGGCGAGGGCCTGCGTCCCACAGGTAACCCGCTGCCTTTGCGGCGTGGACTCACGCAGCCTCTCCTGGGCGCGCCCTTAGAGAGAGGGGGCGCTCTGCCTGCCCCTTCCGACAGGGGCGCCCCTCCCACCGTGACCGAACGCCCAGTGACCCCGAAGAGCCCACCCCGGATACCATCACTGGGGGTGAAGGCTTCCGCGTGCCAGGGCGGAGAGACGCAAACACTCGGCCCTCGTCAGCCGTGCACAGGTCCCCTCCGTGACCTCTGATCCCACGGAAAAGGCACTCTGTGAAGGCACAGCAAACCTCCTTCCATGGAGAAGGAGCCCCGTCGCCCCCAAAGCTCACACCGTCTGACAACGCGGCAGGTGCCCCGCTCTGTTCTCTCCGTCGCGGAGCAAAGCTGCTCATTCTCAAAGCAGGGGAGGCCCTTCCCAGGCGGACGGAGACTTCCGCCCGGGTTCCAGTGACCGGGACACCCTCGCGTCCTCGCAGACCAAGCTCACCGTCGGGGTCTGAGCCCCGTAGGGCCCGCTAACCCCTCGCCCTCCGCCTGGGCTGCGCCACCACCATCCCGGCCTGCCATCCTCCCCACCCCCCGCTTTCCCGGTCCGTCCCGGCACCCGCAGGGCCGGGGCAGGGCGCGGGGACACTTTAAGTTCCCAGACCCGACCCACGATGTCACAGCTCATGTACGTTGACCGGATGAACCACCTCCCCACACGCCAAGCGTCATGGGCAGACGCGTCTGTCCTGCCGCCGGCTGCCGGCGCGTGGGGACTGCCGGGGAAGTGGTTAGGCCTTCGGGAAAGGGAAGAGAAAACGTCCTGCCAGGACACTCACGGCCTTCGCCTGGACTGGACTGCGGGAGCCCCCGGGGTGGTTGCATGAAGAGGAACAGGAGGCCAAGCAGCGGGAGGCATGAACTTTGACCCTGCGTGCTGTCTGGGGCAAGCTGCTCGCCCCCTCCGCGCACGTCTCCGCGTCTGTAAAACCCTGGGTGGGGAAACGGTGGGTTTGGAGCTGTCCGTGCGGAAAACACGGTGACCCAATAACTGACCAATAGCAACGCGAGAATAAGCGCTCCGCTCCGAGCACCGGCGGCTGTAACCCACCTCCGCCCTCCCTTGCGGCGCAACTTCCTCGTCTCCGCCCCCGGCCTCCTGCAGCTCCGCCGCCCGGCCCGCTCCGCGCAAACGTGTGCGGATGCTCTCAGCCTGCGTGTGCGCCCGGCCCGACCACGGGCTCCGTGACGCTGCGGCGCGGACAGCGCGGACAGCGCGGGGGCGCTGGCCTGCTCCCGTTCCACAGTCTCGGCGCCCGGAGGGCAGCGATCAAACACCACGTCCTCGGGCCGTGGCCCCTGCTCCGGGGCCTGGATTCTCGCGCAGAGCGTGGGGGCGACGTGACTCCACTCCAAGTCCTGCGCCGAAGCTCTCGGGGGCAACCTGGACTCGAATTCCTTCCGCCGCTTTTAAAAGTTGTCTGGACTTTCCCGTGAATTCCTAATGACCTTCCTAATGACTAAGCTACATTACCGTGGAAGCTGGCCATTGATTAAGTGGAGGGGCGAGGAGCCCGGGCGACCAATTACGGGCGAAGGGAGCTGGGCCCTGCGCCCTCGCCACCGAGTCGGTTGTTCCTCCTCCCCGTCCCTTCCGAGGCGCAGCGGCGTCCCCCAGCAGGCTCTGCAGGGTGCGAGGACCGTATTTCAGCGTCACACTCATGGCCGGTCAAGTTCGTTCCCGGGCACGCCTCGCCGTCCGGACAAACAGTCCTTTGTCATTTAAACTCGGAGTTCACGCAGCTTCTGGGTACCGCCGCCTGCTCCCCGACCAGCGGAGTCGGTTTGCACAGGCGCCCTTCCACTTTCCAAGTCACTAACAGCACCTCGGGGCCGTCTCCACACTTGCCACGGATCCCCGGGGCCGCGGCGGGCGGGAAGACCGGCCAGTGCCAGGCCCGGACTGAGCGCGAGCGCACCTGCGGGAAAGGGGGAAGGGCGGTGCGCTCCGGTCGCCCGAAATCTGTTTCTCGTCCTCTGCGAAGGCAATCTGATTCGTTCCAGGCCATCTGACTTTAACAGACAGTGAAAGATTTCACCTCTTGCCTCAGCCTCTGGGACCCACGGAAGAGGCTGTGAGGGCTGCGAAGGCCCCCTGATAACCACGTCCTCGCGAGGCAGCTGGGCCGTGGGGGCTGGGTGGGGAGGGGGCGGGGGTGGTCGGGGCATTCCAGCGGCTCACTCTGGACCGTTGCCTGGGAGACAGCCGCACCTCACCAATCAAGACCCAGGGAGCAAACCCTCACATCTGATTGGTTGGTTCATTCATTCAGTCATCCATCCATCCATTAAGGATCCACCGTAGTAATAAGATAACGAGTCCTGGGTATTTCATGACTTCTCAAGATCTTGTGAAATATCAGCAAAAGTCACAACAATAACTGCTACCCGTTCATCAGGGCTTGGCGCATGCCGGGTGCCCCTCTTAAGTACCTGATCTGCTCATCTCAGGGTATTTGGAGCCTCACTGTGCGCCACAGATGTGATACTCGAGGCGCCGGGGACAGAGCAATGAAGACAGGACAAACCTCCCTCTCAAGAGTCTTACTTTCAGTGCAGTGCACAGACATACACAGGGAGCACAGTTGCGTATTAGACGTCAACAAACACCACGGAGAAGACTTCAGGCAGCGAAGGTCGGTGTAAAGTGTTGTGGTTGGAACTGAAATGCTGAGCAGGAGACCCAGGGGAGGTGGGCCGCTGAGCTGCTAATTGCGTTTCCAACGCCAAGACGGCGTCAAGGGCAGTGAGGCACCAGGGGCACACGCTGTGCACGGTCCGCTCCCCGTGGAGTTTCCTCCGCGTGAACCCCTCCCTGCCTGTGCCCGTGGGCACGCGTGTGTTCACACAGGCCCAGCGCGCGCTCCTCTCTGCCACGGCCACGCACGTGACAGCAGACGACCTTTGTGGGAACGTCTGGGGAGAGGGAGGGGCAGCGACCCGGATCGCTGGGCGGTCACAGAGACGGTGGGGAGGTGGGCGTGGCGGGAGCGGAGAGGCGGAGGAGTCGACGCCGCGCTGAGCGCGATGGAAAGTGCCGGGTTCCGGCCCCGTGGGTGCTGCCCTGTGAGTTTTATGGGGGTGAAAACTGAGGCTAAAGAGAGCGCGCTGCCTCCCCAGATCACTCGGCCAAGACCTTGTCTGTCTGTCTGTCTGTCTGTCTGTCTGTCTGGCACCACCCGGTGCGGCCGTCTGGCACGTATCAGATAGAGGGAGGCGCCCACACGCTCGAGCGCGCTGGCGCCAGAGCACAGGTCGGCGGGGCAGCACCGGGCCGCAGGCGTGGGAGCGGGGGCCGGCGTCTCCGCAGAGCCGTCCTGTGACGTCACGGGCACGTCTCCCCTCCTCGCGCCTCCTGGGTGCCCGCCTGCCACCTGCGGGTCCCGCAGCCCCACCCGCGCAGGTGGAAAGCCCTCGCCTCCACCCGAGAGCCGGGCATTCCCGCCCGGTGACCGTTGCCATGGTCCACGGAGACGGCCAGACTCTGCGTCCGCAGATCATTCTAGAGAGTTCTCCCTCTTGCCTCCAGCCCAGCCTCCAGCTCCCGTTCCGGTCAACTTTCTCACCCAACCAGCTCCTGAGATCGTCCCTTTTCTGCGTCTCCAGCCCCGAACACCATCCCATCCTTACGGAGTCGTCGAAGGAGAACACTCGCCCCGACTGAATCTGTGCTCTGTCGACTCAACCGCCGCCCCCCGGCCCCCCAACACAGAGCCTGGCTCCTGACCGGCCCAGACTCTGGGCTCCAGGAGGGGCAGAGGGGGCTGCGGGGCCATGTCATCGGTTTGCGGGGCTGGTCGCCGTGGCCCCTGAGCAGCGTGAGAGGAGTTGCTGCGTCTTCCCTGCGCGCACGTGACCTTCCTCTGCAGCGAACGCAGTGCCCCACGCTCCCGGGGCGTCCGCCGACCCCCCAACAGTCACAGCCGCGCTGCGCCCACCCCCGGCCCCTGGGTTGGGGGGCAAGTCTGGGGGTGCGCCCTTAGGGGCCGCGTTTCCCGCTCGTGAGTTGAGCTGGGAGGGAGCCCACGCTGTCCGGCTCCAGCGCGGGCACCATTAACCCCCCACGGCAGCACCTTGAAGAACAGCCTTTCGTTCTGATTGTGAGATTATCGCGCCCTGTTATTGATCACCATTTCGTGGACGAGGGAGCCGAGACCGTCGATGACTTCTCTAAACTACCCAGACCTCAAGTCTGTGATGAAGCCGACTCCGGAACTTGTATTAAGTTAATGGATGAAGTCACTCCTTGTCTTACAAAAGAAAGTAAATAAAGAATAACAATGAAACAGCTAAACAAGAGAATCTTTCAATTTTCCTCCAGTTCCAGCAAGCGCGTTGTATTATTTTTATTTTTTAGATGACCCAGACGCTTGTTTGGCTTTGCAGGTGCGTCTGTGAGAAAGCTGATTGTTTTGTTTCTGTTCACGCGCGCATTCCTGAGCCAAGACGACGATGCTGGAAGCTGAGGCTTTGGGCAGAAAGACGGGGTGGGGCGCCGCCCCATGGGCGGAGGGGCAGGGCCCGGGGCCGCGGGCGCCGTGAGCTGGTTCCGTCTCAGCAGCGTGTTTCTCCGTGTCGGCTTCGACCCCGCCGCCCACCGCCGGCCTGGGCTGCGCCCGCCGAGCCGGTGGCCTGTGCCTCACCCTGCACCCCGCCGCGGGCTCCCCCGCTGCCGCTGTTCCGGTCACACCGGCCCCGCCCCCCGGGTCTGCTGCGCCAGCTGCCAGCTCCCAGTGACACGGGTCCAATCTCTCCACCAGCCCTCCCCCGCCCACGGAAACCGAGACATCGCTTCCCCCGCCTGCGCCTGCTCCGGCCGTGGCCGGTCCTGCCCCAGAGTTCCTGCGTCCTCCCCCTTTACCCCAGAGTGTCCGGCCGTGGCTCCTGCTTGAAAACTACTCACAGTCACTTCCCCCGGCCGGTTTCCCCAGCCCAGTGCCCCCCCGGGCCCCAGGCTTCGGTGTTCCTGCTCCCCCTCGTGTGCACTGCGGGGTCGCTACCTGAGGAATCAGGTCCCAGACCGAGCTGCTCGCCGTCCGGGGAGACCGCGGGGAGGGGTGGCTCGGAGTCAGACTCTGCAAATCACTTGAGCCTCGGGCTTCCTCGTCTGCGACGTGGAAACACGGTCACACCCCCCCCCCATGGAGATTGATCCCACCTCGGTCTGCTCAGCACCTGCGCGCTGGGACCCGCCCTGTGCAGACGCTGCCCCAGGAATAACACGGTCGGTCTCTCGGTGAAGGGTGACGGGTCTTCACGTGTGGCCATCGAAGGCAGGCCTTCGTGGTTTTCCCGTTTAGCGCCCGATGTTTCGGTGTTAATCACCGGCCTTAGCACTCAGCCCCACAGAGGATGAAGAATATTCATCCACCGAAAGCACGAACTCATTCACTCCACATTTTCCAGTTTAAAAGGAAGTGAGAACCCCCCCTTCCCCGACGGGGCCAACCCCCACCCGCACTCCGCCGTCCGGGGGTTCGGGTTGGTGGAACCAAACAGGTGCTCGGACTTTCGAACAAGCGCAATGATGGGGCATTCTGCGCAAACCTGCGGCTTTGCGATGAGCCCCGATGGTCACTGGTGACCGTGGCTTCGGCTGCGGGTGAGGCTGGAACAGACCCGCACCACGGCAGAGCGGGGGAGGGGCTCGTAGACAGCACCCCCCCCAGATGTAGGGTGCGGTGTGCCCCCACAGGCTCCCATTGTGATGGCAATGTTTAGAGTGAAACCCAGATTTTAAGGGTGTGGATGAGGCGCCGGCTGCCTGCCTGCGCTGAGCGCAGGCTCTCCCCCCCACCAGACAACTCAGATGAAAATATTTCACGTGAGACACGTGTGGGAGGCTCTCGAGGGCGCTGAGCGGTGCTGCTCCTCCCGGAGATGTTTCACTTTTCACGACCGACTCAGGTGCCCGACAGTTTCTCGCGCTTTTTCACGAGAGAGATGATGGAAGGGACTCAGGGAAGGGCCGTTCTTATCAAAGTGATGTAAAGTGATTAGTCTCATTCTGACAGACGCTATTACCGAATCACACAGTTCGCTGAGGCGTGGAATCTAAGCTAATGTTAGAATTAAATGTCAAAAGAGATGTTACATCAGGAACTTCGTGGGGATCGGTGGAAAATCGTCTGGTCGCCTGATACGGAGGCACGGCGTCTGCAAGTGCGGGGGGGGGGGGCCCACGGTCGCTGGAGGCGGGTGGGCCCCAGGTGGAGCCCAGGGGCTGGGAGCCGGTGCCCTTGGTGACTGACCCCTGCCCCACCCTGAGCAGACATGGGGGGGCGCTCTGCACCCCCACTCTTTCCTGCCGCTCGTGTCGCACGGGCGCCTGCTCCCAGCTGTTTTTTCACAAGTGTGTGTGTGTGTGTGTGTGTGTGCGCACACGCGGCACTCCTGGGCAGCGGGCGAGCTGCAGCCCCGGCGGCGGTCCCGGGAGCACCGGGCCACTGCCACCAGATTGCCAAAATCGCTGCATGTCGGAACGCGGACACCTCAACTCCGACTCTCCAGAAACGTTTCATCTCGGACGTCCCCGTCCTGGTTCCACCCAACGCATGTTGTCGGGGTTTTTCTGGATGAAACGCAGGTCTCCAGCGGAGCTCGGAGCACACCGGCACTGGGGGCCACAGGCCTGGTCTCCGCCACGGGGCGGTGATACCGCGGGGCGCCCCGACTCCCCCACCCTCCGGAGGCCTGAAAGGAAGTGCCCGGTGGAAACCCTCCGCAAGCGCGTCAGAGATGCACGGGCTTCCCACGCCGGCTCCCTGCACCAGGTGGCCTCCACGTGCACCGCACAGGGTCCCCTCTGTTCCCGCAGAACCCGCCGCTCCTTTGGGGAAGGGCCAGTCGAGAGGAGAGGCAGAAGAGTTTGTGAATTCTGCATTCTAATTGGAGAGATGAGGACGACGCGAAAACACTTACGATACTGGAAATTAAACTGTAGTCCAGACAAGAGGGTCACGTGGTTCGCTGTCAAACGAAAGGCAAACCCTGGATCCGCAGGAGGACACAGCGCTCTGGCCCAGGAGGTACAGACAGTTTCGCAGGTGAGAGAGGACTTGCCTTGGTGTTTAAAAAAAAAAAAAAAAAAAAAACATCCTGTGAAATGGACATAGTTTTCCAAAACATATATTGTTAATTTTTATAATTACGATGTTCATGTTTACGGACTTATATGTTGAGTGTTTATCTTTCTTCTTTGGTAATGATTCTGTCTGAGTGTATTTGGAAATTACCTAAAAACAGGACATCAAACATAAAGTCAATCAGCCTTTACCTGGCTCCTCTTGCCTGCTCTTCGGTGGAACGCAGTGCTTTACGTTCGGCAAGGAGGGGCTGCACAGCCACCGCCACAGAAATGAGAGGAGTTTTCCAAAACGAGGAGCGATTCTCCTCACTCGGGGGGAATGTAGACGGCGTCCATTACGAAGTCCTCGTTAGTGAATCAAGGACTTACAGACCACGGCACCCCCTGACACCCACCGTGGAATGCCTGGTGTCCAGCAGAGTGTGTCCCGGAACAGGAGGAGGAGGAGGGGCGGGGGGGGGCGGAGTAAGAACCAGGGAAGCGCGGGTTTGGGGAACCGGGAGGGTTCCGTGGAAAGACGCCGGCGGTCTGAGCCCCAGGGTCCGCCCGACCGGGGGGGGGGGGGCCACGCGGACAAGCACCCTCCGTCCTCAAACAGGGGCTCTCTCTATGTTGCGGGGGAATTTTTAAAAGGAAAAAGGAGTAAATACCTCTTTCATCTTTTTAAAGTTAAAAACACATATGAACAGATTCTTAGGGGAAAATATTTCAAAGAAAAAATATTTTAAAGAAAAAACATTACTCTCATTGTGTCATAAAATTTTCTTTTTTGTTACCCCCTCCACATCTGTTTATTGCATTAAATCATCATATGAAGTTTATTTTGTATTCTGTACCTTTTAAAAAACTTACATGTTTTTAACAAGTTGGTTCACTTTCCACGCAGACGAGATGTTAGAAGGCTGGCCGCCCCCTGTCGGGGTCCTTGCCGAGACCCCGGCCCCGCGGAGTCGAGCTCCTTGCAGACACTCGGGAAGCAGGGGCCTGGCAGAGCCGGGGCATTCTCGGGGAGACCGCACGGGAGGCTCACAGGCCTGGGGGTGGGCTGTCGGAGCTGCCGTTTCTGTGCTGAAAGGGAGCCCTCCTCCCTGCGCTGGGAGGCCGGGCCGGCCTCTGCTCCTCGGCCCCCCAGCACAGAGGGGACGGAGCGGGAAGGACGGTGGGACCGGGCCCAGGCCGGCTGTGGGCTGTCGTGCGCGGGGCGTGGGGGGGCGTGGAGGCCGCCCCGGCCTCAGACGGTCTTGCTGTATGAGCACCGGCGCCCCAGATGGGTCCGAGCCGGGGCTGGGCCTGCGCATGGTTCGGGGGTCCACTCTGATTGTTTTCTGTCTCGTCGCATCGATGTCTGAAACCCGGGCTGGAACCCCGGGGACCAGGGAGACTTGGGTGAGGCCGGCCCGGGAAGCCCACCCCCTGCCCCCGCTCCCGAGAAGGGGGGTGGGGGGAGGAGTCACGGCCGTGGGCGTGGCCGGCGTTCCCGCGTCGGAGCTTCCCAACACCCTCGCTCTCCCCAGAGGGGAAGGCGTGACACTGGCTTCTCGGGAAGGACACTGGGACGTGCCTCGCGTGTCCCGGAAGCCACGGGATGAGGGTGTAGCGGCCCGAGAACTCGTGACTCTCCGGCCCTCCCGGGGTCGTGGAGCGTGGACGCAGACTCCAAAGCGGAGCGGTTCAGACCCGCCGCGCTTCGGACCAAGGAGCCAGAAAACCTCGCGCCGTGTTGCAAAACCCCCGCGCGACGGGCCGCTCGCGTGCCCGCGGGGGGACAGTGAGAAAACTGCAGTGGGCTCCGCCCCAAGCAGCGGCCGGAACCGGCCTAACAAGGACTCCCCACGCCCGAGTCGGTGCCGCTCTTCCCGCGCTGACCGCCCGGCCGGGCCTGTCCCGCACCCGTCCTTGAAGCGCCCCGGTACTCCCCGGTAACTCCGCCCGCTCTCCTCGTGTCTGGACGCGCGCGCGCGCAGAGGTTTCCGCGCGAGCCCGCCGTGGGGCCTCCGCCGACCTGGGGACCGAGGGGGAAGTGACGGGCCGCGGACAGGGGCTGAAAGGACCCGAGAGAAGGAACGGGGGAGCAAAAAGGGTGGGCGTTCTAGTTCTTTGGGAGTTGCCCGCGGCGGAGTATTTGCTAATGAAAGAGGAACGTGGTTTCAGTTCTGGGCCCCTGCAGCGTCTCGTGTGTGGGGGGCACTCGGGGGAAGACAGCCGCCTGCCCCCGCCCCGTCCCGTTCCCCGTCAGGGCACCGGGAGCCCCTCGCCCTGGCACCTGAGCCGCGAGCATGCCCGAGCCGGCCGGCCCCACCTGCACCGAGCCGGTGCTCCCGCCGGCGTGAGCGAGCTCACAGAAAGCGGCTGGGGGGGGGTGTGTGGAATGCGTGGACGTCTGTGGTTCCTCTCGGGATAAAATAAAAGTGCGTTTTTGCTGGCCGTGACCCCCAGGAACGTGCAAGCACGTCCGGTTTGAATTCGAGTTCTGTCCGGCTAATCTTGTGCTGGGATGAAAGTCTGAAAAACTGCACCCAGCGAGCATCTGACCACGACGCTGGGCACTGAACACCCTGCAGCAACGGGGGGGGGGCGGGGGGGCGCACCAGCACGGGGCGGACCCACCCGAGGGCCGTGCCGGAGGGGACACCCTGGCGTCCACCGGCCCCGGGGGCCGTGCGCACGGACCTCCCGCCGGCGCCGCCTCTGAATCGGTGCGGCCGCCGCACCCCCCGTGGTCCTGATGCGGAGGTAAAGGAGACCCCACGGCCGAGAGGCAGCAGTGGAACCATCGGACTCGGGCTTCCCTGTTTATGTCAGTTACAAATTTAGGTAATCGGCGGAGTTCAAACAGATGACAGCGTTCAATGCTTCTGATTGATTCTGGCGGCGCGGCCGCCTGCCGCGGTTGATTGCCTCCCGGGGGACAGCGCAGCGAGCTCCGGGCACCGAGGCGCTGGCGGCGACGGGGGCCCAGGACCCCCCCCCCCCCGGTGCACACCGGGCCCCACGCTCACCGAGGACACCGCAGAGATTCTCCCACTGCCCGTCCTTCGCCCGACCTTCCCGCCGGCATCTTCTGCGAAACGAGTTCCCTCGGGCAGCCCGTTTGCTCCCTGGAAACCCCGAGTGGAAAACAGGAACCGCTCTTCGCCCAGGCCGGAGTTCTCTCCGCCCCTGCCTGCGGCACCGCCGCAGCCCGCCCCGCGGGAGGGGGGCTCGGGCTCCACTGACACGTGAGAAACAGCCAGGGAACGCGCCTGCGAACACGGGTGCGCCCGCCTGGCAGAGCGCGGAGCTGAGAAGTCCCGGTCTCCGTCTGAACCCCACGGCGCCCGCGGCCCGGGGTCCGCCTCGGCGCATCCTCGCCAGCGCAGCCCAGGACGGTGGAGGGGCGGCAGGGGGCTCCCCCAGTTACTTCCATGGCGTCCAGACGCTTGCACAGCTCCACGGATGCAGCGGGCGGCAGGCGTGCAAAGCCGGGGTCCGGTGCGGGTCCGAGGCGCCACGCCCCAGGTTCCGCGTCTGTAACGGGGGTCATCACCCCACGACCCCTCTCCTTCCCCGCCTGACCGTCCGGCTGCACCAGCGCCGGGCACGGGCGCTTCTCCCTGAAACGGGCTTTGCTGCCGCCCACCCCGCAGCTCCCCTCCCACCCGACAACGCGCCCGGTCGAAGTGGTCGCTGCCAAGGCAGCGCGGCCCGGGGGACCCGAATGAGCGGCTCCCGAGGGCACAGGCGGGGTCGGCTGGGTGAGAAACATGGGCCCTGTCCTCAGGTTTCCCCACCTGTCCTGTCATCCCACGGCGGACGGCGAGGAGAACGGCTGCCAGGTGACGCTCTCCGACCCTGTCTTCGGTTTTCCCCCCATTTCTCCGGCCACAGCAGTCAGGGTCGGGGCCGGGGCGGGGCCCAAACCGGCCCACCCCGCGGGAGAGACCCGCCCAGCCGCTGCGGCCCGGCTGCGGGCGCAGAGAAGTGCTGACCGCGGCCCGCAGGCCCGTTGGCTCCCCCCGAAACCCTCTGCGTGAGACCGCGGAAAGGGGGGTTCCTCTCCAAGGCATCCCGGAGAGGAAGGGCCTGTTGTGACGGACACGCGTGGGCGTTTGGGCGACAACACCCCTCTGTGCTGGGCTCCGGCCTGGCTGGACCCACGGCTGTCCGGGAACTCGCTCACTTCCGCCAGAAATAGCGCCTCCCACTCACGCGGCTACCGGGAGCCACACGGACTGATACCCGACCACGCCCGCCAGAGCGAACCCCGTGAACCGCAGGGAGCCCTGCTGCCCCCCACCCCGTGAACGCGGGAAGCGCCGGCCCCCCTGCGGGGCGGGGCCTGAGGAGGCCTGTGGCCGCGGCCCGTGGGGCATGTTTTGACCGGCGCTGTGGGGCTGGGCAGGGTCTTTGTGATCGCTCCGCGTGATTGCTCCCCTGGTATTTACTCGGGGCGGGATTAGGGCCTTTGAAATGTGTCTGTGCTGATTTTCTGTAATGAGGAGGAAAACACACACATTCTAATACACGTTTAAATCATTTTAAATCATCGTGAGCCCAAGCCTTAGAATCCCGCTCCGTGTCCCCCAGGGTTACACTGTGATTCCTTCACAGCCCGGGAGCTGCTCCCGCTAATCCCCCCCCCCACCCCGGGGGAGCCTGTGTGGACACAGCAAGGCGCGGGTTAGCCGGACAGAGCGGCGTTCGCGCTTCACTTTGCATTCCTCCCGTTCGAGGGCAGCAGCACGCTGCAGCCCTGGGGCTGGTCTGGGGCCGCGTCGGGGCCCGCGTGACGCCCCCGGGTGCGGCTTTCTCTCCAGACCCACGGCCGAGCGGAGGCTGAGTAACCGGTGACGCAAAACCGCGGCGGGCTCACTCCCCGAGGAGGCCGTGTTTGCCCAAGGTCACGTGCACGACACTGCTGTTCCACTTCACTCAGCAGGCTCCTGTTTCAATTATTTCATTTTCTTTTTTAAAATATACTTTATTGGCCCTGGCTGGCGTGGCTCAGTGGATTGAGCGCGGGCTGGGAACCAAAGCATCGCAGGTTCGATCCCCAGTCAGGGCACATGCCTGGGTTGCAGGACATGGCCCCCAGCAACCGCACATTGATGTTTCTCTCTCTCTCCCCCTCCCTTCCCTCTCTGAAAATAAATAAATAAAATCTTTAAAAAATACATACACTTTATTGATTATGCTATTACAGTTGTCCCAATCTTTCCACCTTAGCGCCCTCCACCCAGCGCCCCCCATTCCCTCCAGCAACCCCCCCTTCGGTTCGTGTCCTGGGGCGTGCGTGTGAGTTCTTCAGCTTCTCCCCCTTTCCTGTCCTGGTCTGCACTGGCCCCGCCAGTCCGTGCTTCTCTCTCTCACCGTCCCCTGGAACCTCGGGAGCCTGAGAGCGGAGTGGAACTGGCTGCTGAAGGCTGGGTCAGCAGAACCACTTCCCAAACAGGCGAACACGTTTGTCTGCCCTCCTCGGGGCTTGAGAACCACTCGGCGGGTCCGGCTGCCTCCCGCAGGCACTGGAAGCTGCTTCCGGGGGGGCCCGGCGCTGTGGGACTCCCACGTCAGCGGGCCCCTGGGGCGTCAGCGACAGGCGGGCGGGGGGTTCACGAGCCCGGCTCCACGCCGGAGCCACGCGGGTGAGGGCGGGCTTCTGCCTCCGAGGGCGGGGGAGGCGGCTGGAGAGCAGACCTCACCCACCCAGGAGTCGGAGCTGGAGAGCTGGGCCTCTCGGGTGGGTCCCCGGTTGTCGGCGGGAAGGCAGACGAGGAGACGAGCCGAGGGTCTCCCTGGCGGTGGACAGAGTGTGCTTCTCCGAGAGGCCAGGTCTCAGTCGGGTCTCAAAGGTCGGAGGCGAGTCCCGCGGGTGCGGAGTGGAGACCTGGCACCGGCGGCACCCCCAGGGAGCATGCACGGGGGTCCTTCTGGGTCCTCGTTCTGGTCTGTGAGCGGGGAGGCCCCTTCCCGTCACGAGCTCTTCACCCAGGCCTCCCCGGCGACCCGGCCCAGTCGCCCCGCCTGCCCCACGCTCCGGGGCCCGAAACCAAGCGGCCAACCGAGGACCCTCGAGCACTCTCCCCCCTGACTCCGCGGGTCTCCGAGCTCAGGGGGCTGGTCCCGCTTCGCCTGGGCCTGGGGGCACGGCAGTCACCTGACAGCCCCTGGGGCTGGAGCCCCCCGGGTGGCCTGTGCACGGCGGGGGTGCTGGTGCCGTGGGGGCCCCCGGGGGGCCGCTCTCTGTGCAGCTCGGGCCCCCCACAGCTTCAGGGCTGAGCGTCCCAAGTGTGCGGAAGCAGAAGTGGGGGCCCACTGAGTCGCCCCACACCCCACTGGCGGAAGCCAATCCCCGGCCAGGCCAAGAGCTCCAGGGAGCAGAGGCCGCCCGGCTCCGTCCCACGCTGTCACGGGAAGGGGCTGCTGTGGGCCTTGCCATGGCCGGCCCCTTCGTCGCCCAAAGCAGCGCCGCCCTGCGCGATCTCTGGGGCCCCGGGTCCAGTCCGCCGCCCTCTCCCCGGGGAGCAGACGCACCCTCTCTGTTACGGCGCCCCCCCCGCCCCGGGTTTGGTCATCGCTCCTGACACATTGGGCTGTGTTACCATGGTCAGGTTTTTGTAACTTGAGCTACACAGAGCGGGAATTTCATCTGCACTGTTGGCTGCTCTCTCTCTTCACACGAAGAAGAGCAGTTGCCACACAGTAGGTCCTCACGAAACGTGTTTGGTGATGCGTTGAGAGACGAAGATGAGAACAAAACCAGCTCCCGCATCTGGAGCGAAACGTCAGGGTGCATCGCAGTCTGTGAGACCACCCTAGACTCGAGGGGCGCACCCCCGTCGTGCTACGTGGGTGGGAGGGGGGCCGGTTGGTTCCCACCGGGCAGCGGGAGCAGGCTCTCCTGGAGGGCGCGGGCCTGACCTGGGCCTGACCTGGGCCTTCTGGTCTCACGGCCAGAGGATGTTCCAAGTGAGCCCACAGCCGGAGGCAGGACAGGACGGGGCTGTGAGAGCCGGTGCCCACGGCGGACCCTCCAGCCGTTGGTCTGCTCCGGGCGTTCGACCAAGGAGGGCTCATGGGAGGGTGACGGGGACGGAGACCCACCCTCCTCCGGGGGCTTCTGCCCAGTGGGGTCTGCTCTAGGCATCCAGCCGCAGACAGAGGGGGACCCCCAGAGCACAGCTGTCTCCGCGGGCAGCTCCCGCCCGGCAGCCTTTCCCTCCAACACCCTCCCGACCCGGGGACGCCCGTCTGACACCCACGCACTTGCTCAGCGAGGGGGGCGGGGCGGACGAAGTCCGGAGGCTGGGAACCGCCCCAAGGGGGGCCAGGCTCTCACGAGGCCCGAGAGGCACCCGGACCGATGTGGCGTCAACAGGCAGCTGCGGAACTGACCCTGTGGGCGCCGGGCATGGAGTCCGGAGGGTGGAGACCAGGCGCAACCCGCGAGGACAGGCCGTCGGCCTCTGCTCGCGAACAGGCCGCGTGACGCAGCTCCCGGAGGCACCACCCACAGGGCGACGCCCCTCCTTCCCAGCGAGTAAAACCTCCCGAATTCCCGGGCTCTTCCTGAGTCGCCTCCTCCGCCCGCCGGAGCCACTAATTCCACTATTTGCCGTCCTGCGGCCGGTGGAACTCACCTCTGCTCCCACCGCCGAAGGCTCCCCCCACCCCCCGCTGCCCCCCAGAACTGCGCTGGCTGCCCCCTGACCACCCCCCCGCCCCAGGGCTAAGTTTCACGGATTTTTGAATCCCCGTGACCCGGCGTGCGGGGCACCGTGGGGGCCCGTAAACAGACCAAAGAGCCAAGTGAGCGGGCGGCGGCCCAGAGAAAAAGGGGGCTGTGCCACCTACGGAGTGTAGAGTCGTTTCCATTCTATTTTCCTTCTGAATTAAAAACTGCCCAGGTTTTTTTACTGTCACGTGGGGAGACACTCGGCAACCAAAGCAAACAAGTGTGTGCAGTCCTGTGTGTCCCGGGGCGACCTAAACTCGGGGGACAGACTTGAGGTCCCCTCTGCCCCGGGGGTCACGACGCAGCAGGAGAGGGCGGGGAGGAGACCAGTGGCCACGACTTCCGCCTGGTCCTCTTCCTGCTGACCGCCCGACCAACTGACCGCCTTCCGCTCGGGCCTCCGGCCAGACGGGCAGTGGCCCCCTGGTCTGTCCCAGGAGGAGCCCAGGGATGGCTCAGCGAGGTGTTTACCCGTCTCATCTCCAACAGAGTTCAGACGCGTGTGGGAGGAGCCTCGCCCCCGTGGAACGAGCCACGCGCTCCCTCTGGGCCCGAGTCCTCCTCTGGAACCGGAGCGCCCTAAACTTCAGAGTTCACTTTTCTATCAGTCCTGCCTGCGGTTGAAGCTCTAGGAAAATCAAGGACGATTTTATGCAGTTAGCTCAACCCTCCTAACGGTCACAAATAAATACACATCCACCAGCGTTTTGAGTCGAGTGAGAGGCCCCTAGCAGAGCTGCTGGGTGGCGGACGGAGGCGGCCCAGACACAGCCGCCCGGGGGGCGGGGCGGCCGAGGCACAGCGGGTCCAGGCCCCCGACGCCCTGCGGCTCCTCCCGCTCTGTGGGCAAGCGCTCACGAGGCGCACGGAGTCCAGGGTTCACGCTGCTCACAGAGGCGAACACGCTCAGACCGTCCTGTGGAAGTTCGGCCTTCAGGCGGGGCCGCTGGGTGCCGCGCAGAGCGAATCACCGGGTGCTGACCAGCAGCCCCGCCCAGGGCTCCGCCCCCCCCCAAGGGCCTGCACCTCCTCCTCCTGCCTTCCTGGACCGTCCCCTGCCGAGTTCTTGAAGAACCAAAGTCGCTCGCATTGGCCGTGTCGCGCGCTCACGGGCGGCCCCTCGGCCTGCTGGGAAGACAGCTGCGCGCCCGCGGAGCCCCCTCGCCACCCCGACCCCCACAAATCAGCGTGACCTTAGGTGCTCATCACATCCCAACGCCGCGCCACCTGCAGCTCTCGCCACTGTGCAGAGTCGGCGCGCACAATAGGCTGCTTTGCAGTCTGGACGGTTCGCAGCCGATGCGGGGACTCAGCGGCCTCCAGGAGTGGAGCGGGGCCGGGGGCCGGGCCGTCAGGGCCTGGCTGCTCCCCGGAACCGCGCCGGCCACGCGGGAGGGTGCAGAGCTAGGCAGACTCCCACCAAACGGCACCCCTGAACGTCCTCCGTGAGCAGGAAGGCAGAGGATAAAGGTGATGGGGTTCTCGGATCACAGGAAACTGGAATTTGCTGTCTTGCTGGGCCATTTATTCTCAGCGCGCAGACGCAGTCGGGGGAGGCCTCGGCGGAGAGTGGGATCGTCGAGACGCAGACTAACACGGGATGACTCGGTGGAGATTCTCCTAATGATGGCATCGTTCTGTGTTGGGGTGTTGTTTTTTTTTTGTAGCAAATAAATGATAAATATCCACTTCCTGTCGATGCTTACGGAATATAAACGTGCACTTAATAATACAAAGTTTGTAACTGTATTTAGCCCCTCGATAATTGATTACATCAGCGGCGGACCAGTGCAATGTTTAAAATACTGGGGGACATGATTTGTTTGCTGATTAGAGTTATAAGAATTGCATTTTGAAAATCTGCAGCTCTGCTGTGATATCTAGGCCCCCCTAGAGATTCGGGAAATTATCATTGTGACAGTTGCACGTATAAACTTTTTTCACAAAAAAGATGTTAAGAGGGTAAATGCTAATTGGCTTTGGGGTTGTTTGCTTGAGGTTCCCTCGGTCTCCCGCCTGATTTCGAGCGTTTGGTCTAAAAACACACACAGACCCGGGGCTGCGCGAAGAGGCTGCGACTGCCTCCAGCTACGGGAGATGAGTCGGGGACCGTTGCAAAATTGCCTGCCTTCATTACCCCGTTTCCTTTGAGTAAAACCAGTGTCTGATGAGCGACGTTCTCCGGGAAAGGCCTCCAGACGGGAGGAGGACGGGGAATGGTTCTGCGCCGCGCCGTCGGGGGGGGGGGGGGGAGGGGGGAGGCCGCTCCAGCCCAGGAAGCGGAGCCAGCGGCGCCCCGGGCCGATCCGCGACGAGCGGGACTGGAGTTGGCCCCGACCCCGCGGGTCCGGGAGCAGGGCGGGGAGGAGGCTCCCCCGCGGGTGCCGGCCGGGCGAGACCCATCCGCGCTCCGGCTGTCTGGGGGTTTTCCTCGGCCTGACCCGTACACCCGCGCTCCTGGGGTGGCGCCGTGCCTTCCTGCCTGCCGCCCGCAGCCTCCGCTGGGCGCGCCGGCCCCGCCCTCTCCCCGGGTCAGTGGCGCCCACGGGTGCCCGGTACCTGACGTCCCGGGAACGGCAGACCGCCGACCCCCGGGGAGGTCTGAGAACCTACTGCAGACAGGTCTTCCTCGACCGTTTCCACCCTGACGCGTCCGCCGCTGTGTCCTCTGGCTCCGCTCGGCGTCGCTCCTTCTGCTCGCGGCGCTGGCCCCTCCTCCGGAGTCACAGCGGGGACTTCAGCGTCCCCCCCGCAGCCCTTTCCTGCTCTTCCCTCGGCCCCTCAGAGGCCGAACCTGTGGCTTCCCCCTGAAGTCACACAGTCCGTTCCCTTCTCTGACACCGCCCCCCTCTGCCTGCCCCCCACCCCCTGGAGGCTCGGGGCGCCAGCCATCCCAGCCCAGCCCCGCTGCAGCACCACCTCCTCACCGGCCTGTGCGCATGGCCGGGCACCCAGGGGGACTCCCTGTGTGCAAACCTCCCAGCCGCCGCCGCCTGTGCTCTTGCTGCGGCTGCAGCGGGCCCCTCTGGCCTGCTGCCCCTCAGCCACAGTCTGAGCAAACGTGGGCACGGGGTCGCTGGTTGGACACTGTCCCCATTCTCCCCCTGGCTCTGCTCCCTAAGTTGCGCTTTCCCGGGTCTCTGCCCCTCTGCCCGTTCCCGGGACAAACGCCTGCACTGCCCGTCTTCTCCACGCCTCCCACGCTCCGGCACCCTGCTCCTGCGTTTGCCCCAGGGCTCCCTCCGAGACAGGCCTGAGGCCACGGCGTGCCGCCCGCACTCAGAAGCACCTCCCTGCTTCCTTTCTCCATCTCTGATTGTCCTCCTGCTCCAGCCGTTTGCCAGCCTGGATCTGCCTTCCCGGTTACTGGAGGCACGAAAGGTGACTGTGTCTCTCCCACGCTTTCTGCGCGCCGAGTGCTTTGGGCTGAGCCGGCGACTCTTAGGCGTGACTCACGAGTCTCAGCTCACGGGGACACAGCCGCAGAATCACCGGCTTCACGTCGGGCTGCACCCGTCACTCCAAAGCTCTCGGCGCGCAGACCAGCGCTGACCACGTGACGTGGTAGCAGGAGCTACGTCCACCGCCGGTGCGACTCCTGGGGAAGCCCTGAAGACGTCCGATTCCCAGCCCACACCCCGGTGCGACGTGTCCTTTGGGGGACTGGGTGCCGCCGAGTCCTCACCCGACGCTCAGCCAGCTCTGGTTCATCCTGCAAGACGTGGTCGGGGGCGACTCGACCCTGTGGCTTTCTCCTCGTGAGCAACAGCAGCACCATCTCTCTCCTTTTATCCAATGCCTGTTATTTGAGATTTGGAGAATTAATGAGGGTATGCTTTGAAATATTTTCTCATTAATCCTCAAAAGACCCATCTGTGGTAGATCTGCAGATTAATTAGGGGCTCAGATCCCTCCAGAAGGAAGGCCACAGGCCTGCATCGCTCCTCCGCCGGCCGCAGGGACACGTTAAAGGGACACAGTCTGAGGGGGCTGACTGTTTTGTTTCCGCAGCTTTGGGAGGAAGAGCTGACAGCTTCTGCTGTAAATGCAAAAACAAATATGGATCTTTGCACACAGAGGCGCGGATTTCTGAGACACACTGTAGGAATGTGTTGGCAAGTTTTTGTTCTGAATATAATTGAGAGTACACTTCTGACATGTATCTTCTGAGAAGGCGTCGTTTAGCGTTAGGTGAGCTTTATTTTCGGAGCCCGTTTATTTGCATTCCTGGGAGCTAACTCTTCTTAATTTGCAGGTTATTAAATAGATCGTAATTTATCACGCGGAGCGTATTCTTGGTTCAATGATTCTTCTAGGAAGCATAGTTGATGAACCATAATTATTTCCCAAAAGCTCCAGGAATGATGCAACTTCGGCTACTGAATTCATGAGTGTGGTACAGCGACGAATTTCCCAAACGTTATAGATTTCTTAAAAAATACACTGTGCTCACGTCACTTTTTAAGTCTGACGCCAAGTGAACTCCAAAGACGATACCAGATGCACCGCGGAGACGCGCAGCTAAGACAGGACCATCCGGGGCGAAGACGCAGCCCCGCGCGCCGCGCACTGTGCGCAGGCGCGACAGCGCGGAGCACTGGGCGGGGCTAGCGGGCAGGTGGGCGGGGCGCCGTCTCACAACGAGGGTGAACTAACAACCTTGCACGCTGGCTGGGGGGGCGGGGGGGCAGACTGACGTCGTCAGAGCCTCTGTGGGACCGAGATGGTCGCCACGCTCAGCACTGGGGACGGCGAGGCCCAGGTCTGCCGCTGCTGCTTTGGGGGAAATCATGGGTTTGCCCTAAGACAAAGGGGGGAGAGAGGGATCGCGACCAGCGGCCGGTTCCTCGGGGCACCCGGGTGCCCCGCTGCTGAGGACGCTGCACACGCTGTGTCAGGAAACGCCCGGCAGTCTCTGGGGTCAGTATCATTAACAGTATTTTTACGCATGAAACAGTGAATCCAATGTCTGCAAGAGGCACTCACACACTCGCAGCTGGCAGCTGCGGGGACACATCGCACACGCACCCATAAATGCAGCAGCATGCGTCTGTATCCGTGTCTCCTCCCTGAGTGTGTCACCTTGTGCACACACACCGCACATGCGCACCCGGCGGGGCTGGGGGAGGGCCAGGCAGCTGGCACTCCAGGTGCGGTGTGAGGGGCTCGCGGCCGGGATCAAGGGTCGACTAGAGGGGACTGAGTGCAGCTCAGTCCTCGCTCACGGGGGCGTCACCGGCCCACCAGGGGCCGGGATGGGGCAACAGCGGGTTCTCTGGCTCCTGGAGCTGGAGGTCCACCCTCTCCGGCCTGGGACAGCGGAGCTGCTGGTCCTGGGTGCTGGGACTCCGGGACCCACACCAGAGGCACCCAGGCTCTGCAGGTCTGGGCTTGGGCTGAATCTCGCCAGGGGCCCTTCTGGGCCTCCAGCTCCCGGAAGGCAACCGTGGGACCCTCGGCCCCATCGCCATGGGAGCTGTTCTTGTAATGAGCCTCCTCCTTCATCTGCATCTGTGTCCATGTGCAGGGAACCTGACCAGCCCCTGTGGGGAGATTTATATCTGCGTCCACCCGCTGGGGACTGTGCAACAGGAAAACTGACAAGCCCCTCCCGGGCGACCAGCTGGCCGAGGTGCCAGTGCAGGGGCCTCTGGCCATCACAGGCTCTGAGGCAGCTGCCCGGCGTGGCCAGCCAGGAGAGCCCCCAGCTCTGAGCGGCCGACGGTGAGTGTTAGAGTCAGCCGGGCTCCCGAATCCCACTGGAGAGTTGAGAGGTTTTTCTCTCGTCTCCAAAACGGACAGAGTGACTCCGGCCTCCCAGGGTGCAGGCGGATTAAACCGAGACAGACACGGGAGGGGTCCCACACCCAGTGGGGCCACAAGAAGCTCCGACCCTCTGGTGGCTTAAAACACGGCAGGAGAGAGGGGGAAAGAACAGAGAAGGAAGAGGAGGACTAGGGGGCGAGGGACAGGGGGAGGAGAAATGCCGGGAGCCGCTGTTCTAGAAGCTTCTCTAGTGGAAGCCTGTCATGCGATCTGACGGACGTCACCGTGGGTGCCGCAGCCCAGAGGACGCGGCGCTGTGGCCCAGTACAGAGGGCGTTTGGCATCTGCCGGCCGGGGTCATCGAACCGGTGCCCCGGGCGCAGCAGGAGGAGGGGATTCCAGCCCAGGCTGCCTCCGGTCCTGGGGCGAGATTCTCCCGACACCTGGGAATGTGCGGTCGTCACTGATCTCAGTCATCACTGAGTGAGGAGACAGAGAAGTCATTTCTACCAGGAAGCCTGGTGGAAGCAAGGCCCCCAGACTCAGCGCTTTTCGTGAGCCAATTACAGAGGCCCGCGCAGCTGCAGCCTGGTCCTCAGGCGCCCGGGAAACAGGCTGCAGCCAGAGGCCGGACCGATGGCCTGGCCCGGAGGCAGGGGCACCCACCCTCCGCGGCCCCCGTTGCTCTGAAGGACACAGAGAGAGTAGACTGGCCGGACACACACTCTCTCTCCCCATTGGAAAACTGGAACTGTTACATACAAACTGGTAGGGAAAACACCGAAATCAATACCGTGCCTGTCCTTCATGAACAGCACTTCTGGAAACTGCATTTGAAACTCCGAAGTGGCGGCTTTTACGAAGCAGCACAAACCCCCACAGGCGCCGTTTCACCGAGAGCGGCTGTCGGACGGCCCGCAGAGAATCATGGCCGAGCGCCCTCCGTCTGCACACGCACACCTGGGGTGTGCGACGTGCACACTCCCCACCCTTCCAGCCCCAGGCCCGCCCCAGAGCCCCTGCCTCCGCCCGCCGCTCCTGCCCTGCCACCCAGGCTGACGCTGCCCGAAAACAGACAGAGCCTTCTGCCCGCCGGGCCCCTGGGCGACCGGACGCTCCCCATTCTTTGGAGGACGCGCCTAAACCCCTCGTCCCGACAGCCCAGGCCCCTCAGAACTGGCCCCGACTGTTCTCGCGGGCGGGAAGTGAACGGAGCACTGCGCCCCGACGGCGTGCCGGACCCTGACCTGCCGCCGCCGCCGCCGCCGCCGCCGCCGCCGCACGGGGGAGACGGAGGTGCTGAGATAATACACGGGAAAGGGAACCAGCGCCTGTCAGGGGTCCCGCTTGCATCAGACACCAGGGGCACCGTGTGCTCTGTGTCCCTCACTCCTCCCACGTCCGCCGGGCTGGCTAGCAGGCAGGAAAGCCAGCCAAGGCTTAAAAAGGCCGGGACCCTCTCTCAGGCTCCATGCCTGGGGGTGTCGGAGCGGAGATTTGAACCCTGGTGAGTCAGCCCCAGCTCCAAGCTCTGAAGTGCAGGATGCTGGGTCCTCCCGGTGGGCTCCCTGGGTGTCAGCGTGGTCTCACCCCCGAGACGTCCTGGCACACAAAACCACGTGGTTCGCTTAGAGCAGTCGGTCTTACTTCGCTGTGGAAAATACGTTTTCCGAAATGCCTTTTAGCAGCCCCACAAAACTGGGTTTCAAGAAGCCCGTTTCAGGAAAGGGTGAGCGCAGGGACCTCTGACTCCTCTGCCCCCTCAGACACCCTCCGCCCAGCGCCTGCTCCACCGCCCCACCCCGCCCAGTGACCTCGCCCCCACCCCCGACACAGCCGCATCTCAAGTTCGTGAAAGTGCTGTAGGTCCGACCTCGTGCCCTGTCCCTGGAACTCCCCCCATCTGACTCTGCCCTAACCCTTTGGGACCCTCGGCACCCCTTACATCCTGTCTCCTGTCGGGCCTTTTTCTGGCTGCCCAGGCTGTGTGGGGTGGTGCCCTCAGTTCCTCCGGGCAGAGGGCGTCTGGAGTGTCTTCAGGCACAGAAGTCACGCTGCACGAGCGACACGCTGGGTGCGGCCAGCAGCCCTGGTTCCTCGTCCCGTCCTGCGGGCGGACCCTGGGTGGACACCGGGAGCCACCATGCGAACTCGGCGTCCCCACCACACGTCTCCCTGGACGCCCGGCAGCGTTGCACCCTCGGCCTCGCTCCTGCTCTGTGCTGAGAGCTTCTCCGTGGCAGAGACCTGCCGGCTTCCCGTCCCTGGCCCACTTACACGGGGTCTGTCCAGAAGTGTCCTGCCCTGAACTATGAAAAATGGGGACATTTATTGAAGAAGATACAAGACACATTGCACACAGGACAATGACGCCTGAGTCCCCTTCAAAGCAGGCACCTTGGGACCTCACACAGTTCTCCCAGGCACCATCAGCTGCCCTGTCCTATTTTCCTGAATCTCATCAACGGTCTGAAATCCCTTCCCTTCCGAAGGTGATTGTAGTTTGGGGAGAAGCCAGAAGCCTCAGGGCACGAATTCTGGGCTGTGAGGGGGGCTGAGTCATCTGGGTGATTTGATCTTTCGCCAAAAAACTCTGCACAAGATGCCATGCATGAGCGGGCACGTTGTCATGATGAAGCTGCCAATCACCAGTTGCCTAGAGTGGTAGCCTTCTGAATCATTCAAATAATTTCCAGAGGAATGTTCAAGCTTAACGCAAAATTGGAAGCAGATTTGTTGCTCTGCTCACTCAGTCATTTTGAGTGTGACGGCCACACAGCACACACGCTCACTCAGTGGCGTCCACCGCCCCCACCGACTGGTGCAGGGAAGTCGTCATTGTTCACGCGTGTGCGTTCCAGTCCAGTCTCCGCGGCTGCCCGGCCACACCGGTGTGGCACGAACTGTTCTCGTTGTCCTCACAGTGGCCGGCCGCTTCCCGGACAGACCCCGGTCAGTGGAAGCATTGGGCCGAAGCTCAGCTCACCAGCTCTTCCACGTGCCGGCCGAGTCCTTGAACCAGGGCGTCGACCCCCGGGACTCAGCCGCACCCCTGTGAAGGGCGCGGGGGTGATGACTCTCGCTAACGCCTTGGAGTTGTGCAAAATTGAAGTGAGCTGACGCAGAGCCGGGCACTCCGCGGTCTCTAAAACTCGGACGTATCGTCGGTGCTGGTGCTGGTGCTGGTGCTGGGAATCGCTTACCTTCCGAGTCCCCAAGTCCCAGGCGTTTACAGGACCCCTGGACCCTTGGACCCGGTGCAGCCCCTGCCCCCAGGGAGCTTGTGTCAAGTGAGAGAGCGTGCCAGTGGGGGGGTGGGGAGGCGGGCCCTGCCAGGGAGAGCCGCCACAGGGCGGGCGGCGCCCGGCCCAGCCCAGAGGACGACTGAGGGGCGAGGGCAGGGCACACGGGGGCAGGGTGTGTCCCCCGGCCGGGGCACTGGGGGACCTGAACTTCGTCCACGTGACCAGCACCTGGAGTGCGATGGGCAGGAAGCGAGCTGGAAACCCAGACAGCCGAGACGGAAACTCTTCTTCCGTGTGTTAAAGGCCCTCGCACTTGACACCCCCTGGGGGGGGCGGGGCAAGGGGCAGGTCGCTGCAGGTGCATTTAGAGCAGAGGGAAGCCTGACCAGGTGAGGTTCTGTACACGTGGTTCTGGCGCGTGGCGGGGGAGGCTGGGTCAGGGGAAGAGGTTCCGAGCGGGGACCTGCGGGCGAGTTCGCTGCCGCCCCAGGGCCGCCCAGGTCTGCACGGCTGCTGGGCAGTTTACCAGCGATTTCAAAACGTGGGCTGTGAAACCGTGTATCTCAACATAAGGTTATTTCATTAATATATTTTATTTAGTGTAAAGTAAATGTGCTATTATTCACCTAAACTGACAAGGAATGTAAAAAGTAATTATAATGCTGGCAAAAGAAAGAGGGAAGCAAATACAATTTGGCAATTGCTCTGATGGATGGAGAAGCTTGTTCTCGCCCTTGGGCCGAATAATTTCATCTCCAGCCATCTCTTCTGAGAAATAATGTAGCATGCGATGCTTATCAGAATAAAAAATTGAAAATATGTATCTCCAACAAAAAGGGAACGGATAAATACTCCGCGATGATATTTCACTGTTATCCAATATTTTGAAGACACTGGAGGTTACAGTCACTCTGTGTTGTGAATGGGATCGCCAGACTGAACACAGGGGTTTCAGCTGCATGTGAATTTGAGGGAGACAGTGAATAATTTGTGCAGCATGCGTATGCCCCAAGTATTTCACAAGACGTGAACTATGGAGTTATTCATTGTTTATTTGAAATTTAAATGGGTCTGGGTATTTTGTATTTTCGTTTGCTGAACCTGAGAACCCTAGTTTCAAAGAGCCTACAGACGTGCGGCTGGTAGCCCCGAGCATCTGTAAGATCGTGTACGGATGTATATGGTACATGTGTACACACACACATGAAGTGGGCTCATTCAGGGAGGGTGGAGGCACGCCTGGGAAAGACTGTTAGGAGACACACCGAGACGAAATCGGTGGTCACTGGTCGTGGGATTCGATCACAGGTTTGTTGTCTGTTTGTTTGTTTGTTTGTTTGTAATCTTTTTGTCGCTCTCTTTCCTACGATGAGCGTGGGTTATCCGCACCAGCAGAAAAGCGTGTGCACGCAGGGTGGGCCAGAGCGGGCTCGCGGCAGCGAGTGCACAAAGCGGAGTTTATCCCTGCGTCAGTCGTTACCTCCTATGACACAGGAAGGGTGGGTCACGTAGCGTGTTTCAGTGGGGTCGCCACATTAAACACAGAAAGTGCGATCCCCTTCTGAGCACTTTCTGCACGAACCGCGCCCCTGCTTTGCCCACCCTGTGTACCTCTGTGTTTACGTGTGATTGATTCTACGTCTGTAGACGGCGGCAGTGGCCGCGAGAGATGTGGGGGAGGGTGTCCCGTGGTCCTGCAGTGACGGTCCCACACAAAGCCCCCTCCGGCGGCCCCTGAGGAGCGAGGCCAGCACCGTGCCTCATCCTCAGCCCATCGTCACCGCACTCGGCACTCCGCCGCCCCCCCACCCCCACCCCCGCCTCCATCAGTCACCCGCCCTCCCCCCGGGCCAGCGCGGACGCTCGCCCCCCTCCTCCCACTGGGCTTCCGCGCCTCTCCGTTGGGAGACAGAGGAAACCGCAGGAGAGGGAAGGAAGACCGGGGACAGCACACGGCACGTCCCATCGGGCCCAGCCGCACGACCGCGGGGACGCCCAGGGTCACTCGGGCAGATGCCAGAGCAGTGATCTGCGACACAAGCTCCATGAACATGGACAGAGAGAAAAACAAAGACCAGTAAGAAGATACGTTTGCAGAGAAACTTCAGTGGACCCCGGAGTCCGGAAAGATCTCTGGAAACAACAGAAGCGTAAGAGAAGGCTCCCAGACACCTCACAGCGGCCAGGTCTCGTTCCCAAGGGGACGCCCGTGCCCATGCCCGTGCCCGTGCCCGGCCTGTGGCGGCGGGGGCCACGCGGAGGACGCGGCCGTGTCCCGGCCGGTGTCCCTTCACGCAGACGGACCCCTCCCTCCGGACGTTTCCCGCGTGTCACGCACCCCCGCAGAGACGAGCGTGGCACCGACAAACAGCAGACGGACGGGACCGGCGTGCTTTCCGGCCCGACTCTGAGCAGGACTCTGGGGAGCCCGTGGCGAAGCAGGCGGGGCGTGGGGGCCCCTCGGGGGTTCCGTCCCCACACCTGCTGCTCCGTCGGCCCCCGCACGTCACTGCCGCCTCGCGTCACCCGTCACCCCGTCACCCTCCCCTCCTGGCGCCCCCTCACGCTCTCACTGTAAGCCAACAGCTGCCCTCCCACTGCCAGCACCCAGCAGCAATGGGCACCCCCGAACCCCAGCTCCCAGCACCCAGCCACAGTGGGCACCCCGAGAACCCCAACTCCAGCACCCAGCCGAGGAGACAGCGGACTTTTCTGTGACCCGGGTACCTCTGGGTGGGGGGAGAGAGTGCGGTGACCCCCCAGTGAGCTGAGCGGGCAGACTAACTGACACCACATGAGCGGGAGTAGCGCCTGCTGCACCCTGGCCGCGCAGCCCCCATGGAGCCGAGCCCCTGTGGGCCCTGGGGGATGGGTGTCTGGGGCACTTTGGGTCGTCACAGGCCGGGCGCCTGGTGGGCAGAGGGCAGCCTGCTGCCAGACACCCCCGGGCGCACTGGACGCCCCACAACCAAATGCCCCGCCCCCCAGAGCGAAGGGCCGGCAGGGCCACAGCCCAGTGGGGCGGAGCAGCCGGCGGCCTCAGGTCCCTCCTCCACCCACGTCCCCAGCGTCCACGTGGGAGGAAGACCCATCAGGCTGCCGGCTCCAGAGCCATTTCCCCCGAACGGCGGGTGTTTCCGAGGGTCGGGTGAGACGTTTTGCTGGTGCAGGGACGAGGAAAGTCGTGTGTTTAACTGCTCACTGAGGCCAGAACCCCTTTTATATTAGAAATTACATATTTTTACTGCTCTTAGAACGGTGCACAATAGGACGCTAGGAGCGAGAGTATATGTTGATTTTATGCAAATCGTGAGGGCGTCAGGTCTGTAATCGGCGTGAGTTACGTCGCCCAAGGCTCCCATCTAGACACCGCGCGGTTTACTGATTAGAACGGGGTCTTTATCAGAGCAGCGCGATGACTGAAGGAGCCCTGAACTGAAAATGAGGGTCTGCCGCCTTCTCGAGCCCACGGGTGAAACGCCGTGACGCCGACCCCGGCGCCGAGACTCCCGGCCGGCTCTCGGGCTGACACGGGAAACGCCCTCCCGCGGGCCCCGGCGCCGTGTCCACGCGACGTCCCGGCCGGAGTCCGCCGGCCCGCCCGGGGCCCACGCCGGCGACTCAAGGGTCCTCGGCCCGCACGTCCCCGTGGGTGTCTCCGCTCTCCCGTCCACACGGGGGCCGTGCTTGTTCGGGGCCTGCCGTGGTCCTACTGTGCGCTCTCCCGCGTGCTGTCCTCCAGTGAGAGAGGCGAGGACGGCTCGCAGAGCTCGGGGTGGACTCCCCGCGGAAGTCTGGGGGTGACGGGGGCGGGGGAGGCCCGCACCGGGCAGCGGGCTCCCTGCGAGCCCCGGGAGAGGAGCAGGGGCGCAGAGGGGCGGGGCCTCCGCGGACGGAGGAGGGGCGCCGGGGACCGGCTCGCTGGTCGGTTCTGAGCGCGGCGGCAGAGCGGGGTCTGCTGTGGCCGGGGCGGGTTACTGAGACGCAGTGGGGTCAGGTTCCTGCGGACTTCGAGGGTCGAGCTGGCGGCCTGAGGATCAGGACCCGGGGCGGGGTGGGGGGGGCGGGAGTCCTGACCCGAGGGCAGTGGTCCGAGGACCGACAGACGGTGGGGCCTGCTGAGCCCCGGGCAGGCAGGGGCGCAGCGGCTGGGGAGGGCGCGGAGGCGACGCGCAGGAAGCCACAGCAGGCGGCCGAGGGGCCCCCACGGAGCCAGGCCCCCCGGGTCGGGGCGCGGGCGCCTGCACTGATCTGCTCCCCTTCCCGGCTCGCTGCGCTTGTCACCGCGCCGCTCTCTCGTCCCAGGCGGCCGTCCGTGGCTGAGTCGCTGTGACAGACGCATATTTTCATCGACCCTAAAATGCGCTAAGGGTCTGCAAAACTGACGGTTACACGATCAGGAACTGTGTTGCTGCGGCGTCTTCTAGATTAACCTGCACGGGTCTCCGGGGTCGGCGTTCGCTCCCAGGCCACGCTCCAGGAACGGGCACTTCGTTTGGGGACAGTCGGGCTCTTGCGGCAGCAGCGTCACCTGTTGGTCACCGTGTGACACACCGCCCCACGCCCCTCCCCACGGGTGATTTCCACCGAGGGAGGAGCTGAGGGTGGGAGTGAGGAGTCCTCACCAAACGGGAGCCGCGGTTCCAACCGCCAGCGCAGAGCGCTCCCGCGCCCGGGTGTCCTGAGACCCAGGGCCTGTCACAGGCGGGGCGGGGGCTTCGGGGCGGGGGCTTGGGGGGGGCGGGGGCTTCGGGGCGGGGGCTGGGGGGGGCGGGGGCTTCGGGGCGGGGGCTGGGGGCAAGAACGCAGGTTTGGAGAAGCACGAGGCAGGGGCTCAGAGCCGGTCGCCGCGCCCCCCCCCCGCCCCCCAGGGCCTGTGAGCACAGCCCCACGCCTGGTCCCGTCTGTTCCCAGCCGCCAGGTGGTCACTGGCGCGGGCGCTGCTGTTGCTGGAACGGAAGAGGTCGGCGGAGGAGGCGGCGCGGGCCGCGTGGGCCGGGTGCGCCGGGTGCAGGGGCGTGTGTGAGACGGGCGCCAGCCGGGCGGCCGCAGCGGCGCCTTCAGCCTTGAGATGCGGAGCGCGCGGCCACGGGACCTGAAAAGCGGGGATTGTTACAAACCTAGAAGCCGCGCGAGGTGCGTCCGCAGAGGAAAAGCCGAGCTCCGCTGACTTACCTTTGTTCCTGGAGGAATAGGAAGCCTTCATCGCAGGCCCCCGTGCACCTGGGGCTTCGAGGCAAAGGTGGTTTCGACGGGAAAGAGGTCGTTCAAAGACCCGAGGTGGTTCCTGCGCGGTTTCTGCCGGCAGAAGGTAACGGGGCGGGGAGAGTGCGGCGATCCTTCCGAAGACCGGGGCCTGGAAAGGGTCAGCCGCGCGCACACCCCACCTGCTGTTTGGGGTTCCCACGGGTGTCCGGCCGCACAGTGAGACGCCCTGCGTTTCTGCCGGGGCCGCCTGCGGCGGAATCGCACCCAGGCGTGTGGGTCCCACGGCCCCACCGGCTGGGCAACCTGCTCTGTGGCTCAGCAGGGCCCCCTGCAGGCCCCAGAGGGCACGGCAGGGCGCACAGACCAGGGGCAGCCCCGCGCACACAGGTGGCCCTGCTGAAGGCCGCTCCTACCCTCGCAACCCCGCGGAACCCTGGGGCACCTTTCTCGGCACGCACTTGACCCGCCGTCTGCTAGGGGCGCCCGCCGGCCCGCACCTGGAGCCTGACGCACTCTCTGCCCTTACAGGTGCGTCCAGAGGCGAGGTTGGGCGGTCGGTGAGGAGAAGGGGGGGAACCACCCAGACCCGGGGTCTGGAGGCGAGAAGGACATCTCCAGAAACAGCTGTTTTCACTGCCCTTTCTCCTCCCTGCCACCCCCCACCCCCGCCCTGTGCGCGGTGGCACGCAAGAGCTGTGCTGCAAGGCCGGAGGAGGGAGGGACAGACCGGACGACGCCGGGACTCCGGAACAGTGGGTCTCGCCCTCCGGGGCCGTCCCCATGGCGACGGGGCCCGGCTGACAGCGTCTCATCAGCAGCCCCGGCAGCCCTCGGCCGGAGAGGCCGCCGCCCACCGACCACCTGTGACGTCCTGGCAGCGACTCGTCCCGAAGGCGGGACCCGCCAGCGCAGGTCCAGCGTCTCTCCGGCTCCCGGGCCTCGGCAGCTCGGGTGGGTGGCGGGGTCGCCCGGTGGGCACCCCGCTTCCTCTTTCCACTGGAAAGGACCCAAAACCCTGTGAACGTAACAGTGAGGCGTGACATCGGAAGCCGCGTCACAGAGCAGAACGCGACAAGGAAACCGTGAACCAAACGCTCCCTCCCGAGTCCGCTCACGTCTCAGCAAAGGCGCCTCACCGCCGAGTGCCGAGAACCGCGCCCTGCGCCTCCGCGGGGACCGCAGCCCTGGGCCCCGCCCGCCCGTCCGCACCAGGCGCCGTCCAGGCATGGTAGTGGGGGAGCTGCGACCAAGAGCCGCGCGCTCCGGCCCCCAGGTGGTGGGTGAGGCGGCAGCAGGAGCAGGTGGGGCGGAGGCGGGGGCCCTGGAGAGGGAGTGGCGCTGTCTAAGGGGGAGGCGAAGGGTCCACTCCGGTCCACTGGGCGGCTGACCGACCACCCGGAAGGAGGGAAGAGCTCGGGAGACGGACCCAGAGCGGCCGGTGGGCGGGGTGTGCAAACCGAGGGCAGAGGACGAGGCCCCTGTGGCCTGGCAGGGGACCGTCGGGCCGAGAGAGCCACCCGGCCAGGGACGGGCCCCGAGGAAGGCTTTGCCCGGCGTGAGCGTGGGAGGCAGGACTTCTGGGTAAACCAGCTCCCAGAGCAGAGGCGCGGGGGGAGGGGGGGATGGACGGCCTGAGGAACCTCACACCACAGACGGGAGGATGGTCAGCACGTCTTTGCTTGACCTGTGTTCCCGAAAAGAAAGGCTCCTCGCCAAGGAGGGGGGGAGTTTGAGGCTGTAGGAGGAAGGAATCGGCCCCAAATGAAGCAGCAGTCCCCCCAGGCCAGCGCCCCCCCGCCCCGAGAAGCGGGACCAGCGCGGTCGACTCGGAGATGCCCCAGCGAGGTGACCCCACCCCAGAGACAAAGGAAACGTGTCCGAGGGCAGAGGGAGGGGTGACGCGGTGGCCACGCCTTCGACCTCTCCGGCCGACGCCACTCGGGGTCCGAGAAGAGCCTGCAGCCTCCAGATACCATGGTCCCCCCGGCCCCCCCACTGGTCCTCAAGTGTGGACGGGCCCCGGGGCGGGCGAGAGCTCATCCCTGTCCCGGCAGTTCCCTGGGCAAGGGGGGGGCGCCCCCCGGGGACACGCAAGTCTCAGCGCAGGCCCAGGAGACCGAGCAGTGCAGTAACCAGACCAGGGAGCAGCCTAACGTCTTCCAGCCGAGCCCAGAGCCGCCCACCTCTGAAAACTAGTTTGACGGAACAGCGCGGTGGCGTTACAGACGCCGGTGACCTGCAGGGGGCAGTGTGGTTCCCCCTGTGGTGGGGGGCGAGGGGCGGGGGCACAGGCCCGCAGACCGGCTCTCCCCCCTCCCCCCGCCCAGTGGCAACGCCAGGTGCCGCCGTCCGCTCTGCCGTCCGGCGTGAGACGCGCTGTCGGCGGCTGGAGGCTGGAGCCAGAAACCCCCACTGTGTCCGCATCCATGTTTCTCATTAAATTTCCCTAAATCTAGAGGGATTTTCTGTTATTAACTTGTTCTGAAAAAAAAAAAAAACGTTTTCCTGAAGCCCAGTAATCCCTTCAGTTTTTACTTGAGCGTCTTTTCCCCTAAGGACGCCCAACTGTAAACCTCATAGACTCACATCTGCAACAGAAAGAAGAGAAGGCGTCCGATGTCCCATCGAACGTGGAGGGTGGGGGGGCCCCCTCCCCGGGCCCCAGCTGAGGGTGTGATTTTGACCTCGGGGGCGGGGTCAGGTGCCCGGGCTCAGAGGACGCCAGGCACTGGTGTCTGTGGCTACATGGTCTGCAAGAACGCACCACCTCCCATCTAGATTCCTCCGGTTGAAAAGAAGCGTATGTACAGGAGATAAGATGAAATGTAGCCAGAGGAAGAACGGACTCACAGAGCTGTGGACCGGAGCCAACATCCAGTCACGCTCCGGGACCCCCCAAGCGTCCGCGCCCGAGACCCGGCGCCTCTTGCGCGGCGGGATGCGGGTGGGAGGCCACCCCGCGTCACTCGGCTGTCAGCCGTGACAGGCGGCTGCGTCCGGTCTGCTCCCGACGCAGGGACTCCGGCAAAGCCTGGAGGTGGCGGGGCCGGCGCCTGCCTCGCCTGGTGGGGGGTTTGCGGGGACCGCACGTCAGTCCAGGAGGAGCAGGGCTGCGGAGCTCAGTTACGGACAGACAGAGGGACGGTGGCAGCTGATCCAGACCACCGCCCTCAGGGGCGGCCCTTCCCACCCCGGCCCGTGGGCCGGTCTGCAGGTCTGCCCTGCTACGTGAACACCCCACCCCGTCTCCTCTGGGGGTTCTCTCCCATGGAAACGGAAGTTGTCTGTCCCAGATGCTACCGGAGGCTTCCAGCAGCAAGCAGGATTCTAAAATAAGAAGCCCTTTAAACCGTCAGGCCCACGCTGCTTACACACCAGGAAAACATCGAATGCTCCTCACATAAAAAAATTCACTTTCAACAAATGTCAAAACATTGGCGTGGAGTTAGGTGAGCATCAGATACTGGTATCGCATCTGTACGATACTTCTCATTCCTCACACACCCATTGGTCTTTGCTACAGAGGAGACGCTGGGTCTGTTCCCTGAGAACAGTGAAGTCAGAACCAGAACCAGAACCAGGACGAGGGGACGGCTCTGTCCTCCGAGGTTGGGCCGCACGGCGAGCAGCGCCGGGCCGGGACCGCGACCCGGACCCAGGTTCCAGGCGAGCCCCGTGCTGAGCTACGGAACCACTCCCGGGGGCTCCCGGGGGCTTCCATGTCCCTTCGCCACCCCGCCCGCCAGCCACCCCGCCCGCCAGCCCCACGAACGTCACACTCCGACACCGCAAACTGAACTCAGAAGAGCCTGCCCAGGGTTCACCCCCGCATTCAACGCAAGTGTATGGAGCCCTACTGTGCGCAGGCCATGGGTGGGGCGGGCGACAGGCGGAAAACGGAGGAAAACAAGTGACAGGGTGAAAGATCGGAACAGGAAACACACACTCTGTTTCCTGTGCCTAGCCTGGCCCCGCGCTGGGGTCCTGACAGCCGCACGGAATGAGACCTGTGTCCCCGGCGAGGAAGTCACCCAGCAGGTCCCTCGGCCTCAGATGAGGCGTGAAACCGGCGGGTCCCTCCTAGGAGCGTCCCTGCTGGGTTCAGGGCCCAGCCCCCAGGCCCCTGCCCCCGGGCCCCTGCCCCCAGGCCCCTGCCCCGGTCCCCAGGCCCCTGCCGGGCAGCGAGGTCCACCGCCACGAAGGAAAGGTGTTGGCTGCGGCAGAGACACACGGAGCCGGCGCGGACTCGGCCGCCCAGCGGCACGTCTGAGACGTCGCCGCGAACCTCGGTCCTCCTCCTCCTCCGGCCAGGGCTGACCGGGCGGCAGGTTACTCCCAGCAGTGGTCGGCCCTCCTGTCGCGACCGAAGATACGCACACTTTAAATCTAAGCACTGCTCTGCCGAGTGTGGGGCACAAGGCTCTTTAAACTAACCGTCTCAAACGGGCCCCCTCGCCCCGAAAGTGGGCCGAACCTCGGACGACGTCCGGCCAGCGCCCAGCACCCCCAGAACCCCGACTGGTACCCAGCGAGCAGCCCCCCCTTGGCCTCGCTCGCGGTTCCTGCGGTCACTCCGCGCTCCTACGGAAGGGGACGCCAACGCCCAGCCACAAGTAACTCGTGTCTGATTCTCAACAGACTCCCGAGTCACCGTGGCCACGAACAGAAAAGGGGGTAACCCTGCGTTGCCTTTCCGGTCCTGAGCTCTCGGGGCCGCACCAAGGGAACCGGGAGGCAGGCAGTCCCGGGACCGTTCACCACGGGGGCACCCAGTGCCCGGGGGTTCAAGGCGGCGGGTTCACAGGATGGTTGTCGCTGGCGGTGCGATGCGTGTCCCGTGTTTGCTGTGCGACGCGTGTCCCGTGGTTGGCAGGCCAGGTGCTGCCTTGGCTAAGGCAACGCACGTGGACAAACGACTGCCCAGAGTCCAGCACGCCGTCACAACCCGCCCAGAAATAACAGGCTGACTGCGCGGCGAGACAGAGCCGACACCCGTGGGCAGGGTGGAGCCCGAGGGCCAGTGAAAGGCAGTCGTGAGGAGTGGACGGTCGCCCTCTCGCAGCCGGAGGACACAGGGTGGGCGCCGGGGAGGAAAGGCTTCCGAGAGGAAGAGGCCACCCGTCACGTAACTGCGGGAGAAGCGGGAAGTTTGTTGAAACTGTGAGGAGAAATCGATACACACTCGACCACCTTTTCACGGTAACGAGGGCACGAGTGTGGGGCACAGGGTGGGGAGGACCGAGCCCCGGCGTGTCGGAGGCCAGAGGTTCCTGCGGTTAAATTCCTGAGTGATTGGCAGGCCTCGGTGGGCCCCGGCCGCGCATGGGCCGGCTAACCCGGCCACGGCCACAGGTGGAGTGGTCACCCCGTCACAGGACACGGGCCAGAGGGAAGGGGCGGCTCACACGTCCGACCTCTGCGGAAAGAGAACCTGCCGCACGGCCGGGAAGGTGTCAGGGATCTCGTCTCCCAGCAGAAGCGGCCCGCCGTCCTCGGGCGGGGGGTGTGGGGGCGATGAAAATGGTGTTGAAGTCTTAAAACTCCTGCCCGCCCCGGCCACGGCCTCCGGACGCGCCGCCCCGGCCTCGGACAGGCAGCAGCGCCGGACCAGCCCGTGCGGCGTCTCGGCGTGGGCGTGGGTTTCACGAGGCGGGAAGCACACTCCACGGGTCCACGCGACTTCCTTCCGCCGGAGTCGGCGAAGGCGTCTCGGGGTGCCGTCGACAACGGTTGCTGTCGCCCAGAGAAGTGGAGCTCACCGTCCAATCTGCCGCCATGTGCGTGCCGCACAGTTTCACAAAATTTAAGATGCAGTCCGTGTGACGTTCTGACTTACTCACACAAGTGAGCAAGAAGGCGAGAAAACCCAAACGTTGCATCGGCTTCCGCTGCACGGCAGACGCTGCCCAGTCACCCGGACGTGAGGTCAAGTTCAGCCGCCACCGGTGTAACCGGCCGCTGGCCGAGCCACACCCTCCCCCACTTACCTGCCCAGTCAACCTCCCGTCTGCGACTGTTCCAGCCGGAGTGTGTGTGACAGAGTCGCGGCCTCGGGGTGGCCGTGCTGGGAGCTGTTTTGTCCGGCGCGGTGTTTGTTTACTTCGTTGCAGCTTTCTTGGTCCACACGGAGAGCCACCTCGGCATTTCGGCGAGCGCACGCGGGAAAACATCTCGCGCAGCTCCTGGTCCCTGGCAGAGCCCACGGAGTCCCCGGGCAGCGGGGGGCTGTTCTGAAATGACGTGACCCTGTCGGTTGGGTCGCGCTCCCTCACGCCCACCGCCGGCACCTCTGAGAGGGCCGGTTTCCGGAACCCCGGCTGGAGGAACAGCTGTGGCTGAGCCCGAGTCTCCCACCCCCTCCCGAGACCCTCACGGGCCGTCACGGTGAGAAAACCCACACGGAGACACAGCTGTTCACGGCGTGGATCTGGAGCCGTCCCTCTGCTGCCTTTCTAGAAGGTAGGTAAGGGACCGTGTCTTTTCGAAGGACCTGGCTGGAGAAGGTATTGATATTCCCGAACAATCTGAGACGTCAAACCCCCCGTCTTAGGTCAGACCCACGTGGCTGGGGAGGTTATGTCTCCTAACCCCACGGACTCCTTCTGAACGGGGACAGTAAGAGGTGGAACAGGGAAGAAGACACGCTTCTCCCAACCCAAATAGCAGACTCGTTTCATCCCAAGTGTGAAAAGCGCCGTGACTCACCAGGGCCAACGTCACGTTCTTTCTCTTCAATTCCCGCTCCGTGTGGTCTGCAGTCGGCCCTGAGCCCGGGACTGGGCATCACTGGGCGTTGAAGGACCTCTTACTACCGTCAGAGTCAACCTCCTGTAGGTCTCCACCCAACTGTTCTCAGCCGAGCCTTTGGAACTCCACAGTCTAACTCCCCTGCCACGCGAAAACCCTTCCCATGAGACCAAAGACACGCGTGACCGTCCCCGTGACCGGAGAGCCCAGAGCTCTTCTCACCGCACGTGACCAGTCCCGCCGCCCGCCCTCCCGAGATGTGCGTTGGGCTCCCGCCCAGTGGCCCTCCCCCCAGGTTCACTCTGAGTGCTGAAACGCAGGACCGCATTTCAGGTGTGGTCGGGGCCAGCCGGGCTCCTGGGCCCCATCCCTGTGGCCGCCCCGGACCGGGGTCCCTGCATTCGCCCCCACCACCACCTCTCACCGGAGAGTCACGCCAACTCCAGCGCCCGCTCCCATCCCCAGGGCTCGCAACACCGCCCATCGGCCTCGCCTGTGCCTCCTGTAATTGTCTGCTTGCTTTTCTTTCTAAAGATTTTGTTTATTTTTAGGGAGAGGGGAAAGGAGAGAACAAGAAAGGGAGAGAAACATCAGTGTGTGGTTGCCTCTCACCTGGCCCCCTACTGGGGACCTGGCCCGCAACCCTGACTGGGCATCGAACCGGCGACCCTTTGGTTCGCAAGCCAGCACTCAACCCACTGGGACGGGCCGCACCAGCCGGGGCTCTGCTCGCTTGTTAAGTCCACGAACAGGGCCTCACAGGGGTCACTCCAGTAACGTTCAGACGCAGGCCACCCGCGGGGTCTGCTGCAAGCTCCGGCCCCCAGGTTCCCTCGTCTCCGGTCTCCTGCGCATTGGATGCACGTGCCGGCCATGGCGTGGACAGACTCCCGCACCCGGACACACTCGGGGACACCCCCTGGTCCCGGTGCTGGTCCGTCAGCTCGCGCTCGTCAGGAGCAGCGGCTCCGCCTGTCAGCGACTTGCCAGGACACGTTCTCCCCCGTCTGGCCCGCGACACCAGAAAACACTGCCAGGTCTCTCCACAGCCCAACCACGGTCAGCTCTGTCTCCGTGGTCCCTGGGCCACGCGCCTCTGACGACGGAAATGAGCCAGTTCCCGGGACTGGGACGCGGGCAGACCGCGGTCCGTCTCCGTAACAACCACCATTCCACCCGGGGGAGCACGGGGCGTCGCTGCCCCAGCCAGATCCGCACCGACTCAGGGGTGTGGCGCGGTGGGGGTGCCGGCACCCGGGGCCGGGAGGCCAGCTGTGGGGGGCGTGGTCACTCTCCCCCAGTTCCCACGGATGTGGGCCAGTCAAGCTGTTGACCGAACCCCGGATTTCCGTGTTCTAAGTCTTATTTCCACAGGGCCTGCTTGTCAGTCCGACGTGGCGTAAACGTGTTCTGTTCCTTTTCGCACATTCTCCACAGACCCTGAAAGACTCAGGTTTGAACACCGACCCTGCGCCCAGAAGTGGCTCTCCCCCGGAGACGCATGTGTGTGTCGACAAGTGTCGATGCTGCTACAAGCACTGCTGGCCAGCGGGAGGGGGAGGGGGAGTTCGATGCCAACCACTCATTCTCCTGCTTCCTCCACCACCTTGTACCGCACCTGTTCTGCGGGCCGGGTGCAGAAACACAAGGTCGTTGCAGAGCAAGCCCTTGAACTCCAGAGCTCTCCTGCTAATGGGAAAGAGAAACCAGAAAATATAAGATGTGCACTTGCGAGATAATGAAATCGGAAGGTCATTGTGAGTTACAATTCCAGGTAGAAACAGAGGAGAAGGAGCCCCCCTCCCCCACCCGGAGCACAAAACCATGTGGGAAGAACATGAAGCAGCGTTTCAGGTTCCGACGATTGCAGGTTTTGGGGTGTCCCCATCGGCCAAAGTGGCCAAGAAGATACCGGTTCTGGACCGGCAAGAAACACGTCTGAGCTGAGAGTTTGGACTTTGTCACTAAAGCTATAGGCGGGTTTTTGTTTTTTTTTTCCAAATCCTCACCAGAGGATACATGCACTGATTTTGGAGAGAGAGAGAGAAAGGGGGAGAGAGAGAAACAAACACTGACCAGTTGCCTCCCGTGCACCCAACCAGGGACCAAACCCGCACCCTTCTGGTGCACGAGGCGAGGCCCCAGCCAGCTGACCACACTGGGTGGCTTGGGAAGTGACATGCCCAGGACTCCTTGGGACAGGACTGCAGGCAGGTCCTGTCCTCCTCTGCCCCCACCGCTCCCCTGCTCCCGGCAGCGGGCGAACTTCCAGGGAGGACCATACGCTTCTTCCCGTCCCCCACATCACCACCCCCCGCATCACCGGCACCGGCACCACCGGCGAAAGGACTGTGGAGCCCGGGAGAAGCGTCCACACCGGGCTGGGTCGGCCTGACGCTGTCCGGTGGCTCCTGCCATGAGCTCTGTGAGCGCCGCCGGCCCGGGCCTGAGCGTCCCCACGCAGACCCAGACCCAGACCCAGACCCAGACCCAGGGGTGCCCCGTCCAGCCGTCCCCACACTCGGCGGCTCTCTGGGCGGTGAGCCAAGGGTCTGCGTGTCCCCGGGCCGGTCGGGGCAGGCCTCGCACTGCGTCCGAGTCCAGCAGAAACTGTGTCATTCCACAGGCATCTTACCACCATCGTCACGACTGTCCCACTGTCCATGGGGACTTCTCACGAAGCAGATTAAATTGCTTCGCCTGCGCTGCCCCCCACCCCTCCCGGCCTGGCCCCGGAGGGACGCTGCTCCTCACAGCCGGCTTCTTCGTGGGCCAGAACCCAGAAACCACACACCGTTCTCTCAGATTTTCCGGGGCATCGCTGCCGTTTCCTGCTGGCTGCTCTCTGCTTCCCACTTCGGTCTCTCAGAACTGAGAGCCTCCCTCCCCCCTCCCCCCCCCCTCCCCCAGGGCAGCGGGCCCTGCCTGCAGCGAGCGGGAGCGCACCGAGCTCCGAGGGGGGCGGGGCCTGGCTGGAAGGCACGGCAGTGGGGGAGGCGGGGGTAGAAAAGGCAGTTGTTCGAGGGGCACGGAGGGCGGGGCTCTGGGGGGTGGGCGGAGGGGGGCCGGGCTGGAGGCGCCGGAGCCAAGCGCCCCGAGTCCATGCGGCGTTTCTCCCACCCGGTGCCGTGGAGCGAGCGCCTCTCGCAAACAGCGTGCGCCCCCGGAAATCCACCACCGCGGCATCGCCGGCACGCTCGTCCTCGGTGACACGTTCCACGGTGTGGAAAGTCGCCGCGTGGGCCTTAGAGGGGCAGATCTCACCCGACGCGCACACACATCACAAATGCCGCGTGGACAGACCGGCGGGGCTGGCTCTTCGGCCGGTCCTGCTGCAGGGCCCTGCCCCTCCGGCCCAGACCCAGGGGGTTTCTTTGGGATTCAGCTTCAGATTCACGGACGGAGGTGACTGACTCCGCCAGCTGGGCACTCCTCGTGGCTGGGGGCCGTCAAATGTTGTGTGCAGCCGTGCTGGCGGACTCTCGTTGTCCCCCAATCCCTGCCTGCTTCTGTTCGCTTCTGGTAGCTCTGCTTGAAAATGTGTGGCGTTGTCGGAATTAAAATAGCAACTGCAAGCCCTCAGTGCAAGAATTTCAGATGTTGACTTTCAGTGCATCTCTTCACCTTGACTCTTGCTTCTTTATTATAATATTAAATATTGCATAGTATCGAGCTTTTCTGATTGTACTTAGCCAGTTAAGTAACCCTGAAGGACAGGCTCATGTTTAATTAAAGATGAGTTTGAACAGCCCAAAGGTTTATCGGTTGGGGTCACTCTGTAGTGCCGCCGTGTGGTTTGGGGCGAAGGCTGCTCAGTTGGCGATGGCAATGGAGACGTGAGTTCCCACAAGAATATCTCTGTCGTCAGATCTGGTGTCGCCTGGTAGAGACTCCAGAAAGTATCACTTACGTTTACGACACAAGCCGCTGACTGTCCTCTTGGCGCTTTGCAAACAGCATCTGTTGGGGCTTGAGGAGTGGTAACTGATCAGATCCCTCTACCACTCCTAGGTCGGCATCCCGCCCAGAGGCAAGAGCAGCAGGGCCACACAAAGATGCAAACTCGGAGAGAAACGTGGAGGGAATTCTGTCTGGAAGCTGGCTCAGCAACCCCAGCTTGCGCACCCCAGTCCACTCCCCCTCCGGCTGCCAGGCTGCGTCGATGTCACACAAGCCACTGTCCTTGTGTTCACAGTGGCCGGACTTTTCTGGACAGACCCCGTGTTGACGAGGCTGCCCCAGCGGAGGGGAGCAGTTGGGACCGAGACTGCACGGCCCACAAGCCCCATAGTACTGACCGTGTGACCGCTTACAGAAGCCTCCTGACCGTTGCTCCAGACCCGGGGGCTCCAGTTTGTGCACTAGACTCAGTGTGTTGGGCTACCCAACTGTGTGAATATAGAAAGGACCGCCCCCCGGAGGCAGCCCCAGTGCATGCATTTTTGCATAATAAACATGCCATGACATGGGATGTCCCTCGGTTTTCATCCCTCTCTGCACTGACTATGAGAATCGGGGCAAACCGCTTCTGCCGCCACTTCCTCGTTCGTAAGGCGGGGAGCCTCGCGGCGCCGACACGCCTCCTGGAGTCGGCACGAGGGTCAGGCTGCCGCGTGCGAAGACCCCAGAGAAGTGCCCAGCGTGGGTGGCCCCAGGGCAGCTGCCGCCCGGCAGCAAGGGGCCACGTGCTTGGCCACTTCCTTGGGTCCCGACTGCACAGGACGGTCATCGGAGTGTCCCAGACGGACGGCCAGGCTGTGGGTTTCAGGAGGATGACCGTCCTCCTGAGGGTCGAGTGCTGGCACATGCACCGTCCGGGCGGGCGGCCGGCCGTGGGTGAGGTTCGGCCTCTCGGCGCCTCGGTCTGCCGTCCCTGAACCCGGCACAACAGCACAGGCTGCCAGAAGCAAACCAGCTAATGCGTGCGATGACCTTAAATCGGTGTCTGGCCCATTTTAAAAAGTGAATCATCTTATCTACTATTTTCTGCTAATCAATAATGCTTACAGATTAAATGTAATCAGCACCAGAGGGATGCCAGTCGCATCGATAGCCCGCAGAGCGCAGAGTTTTTGACAACATCTCCGTCTGCAGCCGTCTCCTGCCGCCCTAACTGGGCCGGGCGGCTCGTCCTGCCCTGTCCCGTCTTCCCCTCCCCCGACCCACCACCGGCTCGGCCGGCGCGCCCTCCTGGGGCCCTCCGAAGGGCAGTCCGGACGCCGTCCCTCAGGGCGGTGCCCCCCCCTCGGGCTCTGTGCTCAGCATCGTAGGAAAACGCTGCGTCAGCCGCTGCGGGCGGGTCAGAGACATGCACACCGCGCGTGCCCACCGCATCCACCGCGGCAGGGGCCGAGGGCGGCCCCGGTGACCGCCGTGAGCGCGATGACGGGGCTGGGGGTGGACACCTGACCGCCCTGGAGGCGGCAACAGGAGGGGAGTGGGAAGTGGCGAGTTCAGCCGCCGCTCGCAGGGACCACGGAGCAACGGAGCCCGTGCGCGCGGCGCCGGCACGGGGAGGCCGTGGTCTCCGCGGACCCTCGCTGTGCGTGGAGTGGTGTGGGGGAGCGGGGCCCACGCACAGCCCCCGTCTCACGGGGACTGCTCGGTAGGCCAGCGTGCAGCTGTTTTCGAGCATAAAGGAAGTTCCAGAAAAAACTTGCTGTGGTCCCATCGTATTTCCCAGTCTTGAGAACCTAATGTTAAAACAGTTGCCGGGCTTCCGCCGCAGACCCCTCCCAGCCGCTGTCCGCGCCGAGAGCGAGGGCTGAGCGAGCGCTCGCCGGGAGAGAGTGCGGGGTGGGCGGGGGGCGGGGCGGCTGGAGGGTCGTCTTCGCTGCGGACGGCGGGTCTGCCGCGGACACGCCACCCCTTGACCTTGCTTGTTTGCTTTGGAAGTCCAATTTCTTCTCTTGGCTTTTATTGCAAGTGCTGCCGGCTGCTCCATCCAAGGCTTCATCCCCAAAGTTGCTGTCAGAGTCTCTCTCGGGAAGGAGGGGTTCTGTTGACCTTAGAGATGTCCGTTTTACAGCCACCATTTAAACCTGCAGGATTTCCCTGGCTGGCGTGGCTCAGTGGATGGAGCTCGGGCTGCAAACCAAAGTGTCGCAGGTTCGATTCCCAGTTGGGGCACATGCCTGGGTTGCGGGCCAGGTCCCCTAGTAGGGGGCATGTGAAAGGCATTCATACCTTGATGTTTCTCTCCTCTTTCTCCCTCCCTTCTCTCTCTGAAAAAATAAATAAATAAAATATTTTTTTAAAATAAATAAATAAACCTGCAGGGTTTGTGGTCCGTGACCCACGATGGTCCCTGCTGGCAGCCTCTACATTGTTCCAGAGGCGAATGCGATTTGATTAAAAATCACCTGCGCGGTGAACTCCAGTACCACACAGGGGGAACAGAGGAGGAAAAGCCAACTCACCACACGCACGAGCACACACACACACACACACACACACACAGACCTTGCAGGCAGCGCTGGGTCTGTCTTCTCCGACTCCTGACCTGCCGTGTTTGGGAGGAAACAAGCATCTCCCATAAACACCGCGACTTTATGGGCACGTTTTTCTCCCCGGAGCTCAGGCGCCCTCGCGTCCAAGCAGCCCATGTTCATGCCCAGGCCGGGGTGGGGGTGGGGAGCGCTTCGAGATTATTCTCATTCGAAATGGAAGTGAGGATGCATTTTAATCTAATAAATGATCATCGCCCACGCCTGCTTGGGAAAGAGCTTTCTTGCTGAATAATGTTTCAATACACAACGTCTTGGAGCGAGGCTGCCCTGGCGAGTGTACGGGTAGCCGGCCACCGGAACCCTGCGGGCCTGCACCCGCGCGAGGCCGGAACGACTCTCCGGGGCCACCTTTTCCCAAACCACCTCGCGGAGAAGCCCATTCCGGCGCTATTAGGGCTGGTTACGGCGCGGAGTAGCGAAAGCTGCGCCCTTGGTGACCCCCCTCCCGGCCCTCTGCCAGGCTCGTGAGCTCCTGGGCGTCCTGCAGTCCGTGGGCCGGTTTTCTGAGTGACCCGCGGAGACTCAGCACTCAGGTGCGGGCAGACCGGGCCCAGCCGTGACCCGCACCACCTCCAGGGCCCCAGGCTGGTCCGCTCTGCCGCTGCGTGCGCGTGTCCATCAGGAGGAGCGAGTCCCGCGGAATCCGTGTGCGCCCGCGCCAGCGGCGTGGAGCTGACCTCTGAATTACAAGTGGATGCTGAGAGGAACTCCCAGGAGCGGGCCTCGCGCGTTAGACGACAACGATGGAAACCCGTTTGCCTTCCGGAACGCTCCTCCCATCGCGAGGGTGAGCCCGGGCTGGGCGCGGGAGCAGTGGACGCTGCACGACCCGTTTCTCAGGTGGGGGAAGCCCTCCAGGCGGACCGGGCGAGAGGCCAGGGAGGCCCAGGGCTCCCCCTCCGGCCGGGGATTCTGCAGGGGGCCGGGGCGACTGTGCTGGGAACCGAGGAGCGGGAGCCTGCAAACCCAGCGGCTTTTCTCGCATGAGCATTCGCAGCATCTGGGGACAACTGGGCCTGGTTTGGGTTGCACCTGCTGGGTCACCTAGGAAACCGGCTTCCCCAGGGCGCCGCTCGTCCGGGCGGGTGGTCTCCAGGACTCGCGGCCTGCCTCGGGCTCCGGCCAGAAGAGGCTGCGCGCACTGTCTCCCACGGGTTTCAGACACGCGTGTGGAGTTCTTGGGCCCAGCGGTCTGGAGAGGCTGGGATGTGGACATGTTTCATCTGCAGAACCACCGTTTTGTACAGTTTTCCCCGATAGTTTTCGTCCTTAAAGGGCAGCGTGCTGCGTCGCCAGAGGCTCCAGCCGTCGGCAGGAGGCAGACGTGAGCTGAGCGCGAATTCGCTGTGTAGCGCGTCACTCAACACCGGGGCTCCGCCCCTCCCCCCGCTCAGCGGGAGTCATAATGCCCCGCCCATCACGATGCCCCGCCCATCGCCATGCCCCGCCCATCGCCATGCCTTGCCCATCGCTATGCCCCGCCCTCCTCTGATGCCCCGCCCGTCGCGATGCCCCGCCCACCGGGCGGCAAGAGGGAGAAAGGGAGGTTGCGCGGGACGCCTCCCCAGGTGCGGGGCTCGGCGCAAACCCACTGTGACGGGCTCTGTCTTCGTCACTCGGCTCCGTTTGCCGCGGAGCAAACATCCTTAAACCCCCGCGACTCCCGACCCAACAGCGGCCGCTCGGCTCACCGCCCACATTCCACGCCGGCTGCCGGTCGGCCGTGAACTTGCCGGTTCCACTCGGCCCACCCCGGCTGCGTGTGGCCTCTGGGGTCGGCCCGGTCCCCTGGGGCTGCCACCGGCTTCGTGGGCGCAGAGGTGCCAGAGCGGACGCGGACCCAGGATGCTGCTTCGCACCTGCTCAGAGCCAGAACAGGGTCACTGCCGGCCGCCTTCCGCCGAGCGGACAGGGGGCCGGACACGCCTGTAGTAGCAAATAGTAATACTGATTTTATAAATGTAAAAGAATGTCCTATTATTAGGTGATAACCATGAACTCAAAACATGTTAAATGTCCATTTTGATGGTAATTAGGAAGTGAGGAGTCACTGTACTTTCATTTTGACATGTAATTTTTATTCCGTGAATATTGGCCAGCGGCAGCCATTGGGTATTTTTAGCTGTGCTCACAGCTATAATAATCATAACATTTAACATTCCCTACGATGGAGTGATAAGGACGCTGCTTTTATGAGTACAGTCTTCTCTATGCACTTTCTTATAACAGCATTTAAAAGTGCAGAGGGCAAAATTTTCAGACTGCGTGTCTTTTGTCAGTGGAAACTCTCATTCCAGAAGAACAATGTTCCGCAAGCCGAATCCTGAATGGTCTCTCACCGCAGTCCAGTGGGCAGTGCAACTGCCCCCCCCCCAAGTCCCAGGACCCTGTCACCTCCCTGAAATGTGACAGCTCACACCCACCAAGCATTTGCAACGTGGCAGGCACTGCGGTTTTAAAGAGGTGCCTGCATTTACTCTAAAAGTGCCCTTAGAAAGATCCACTACAAATATCGCCATTTCACAGATGCGAAAGTTGAGGCTCAGAGAGGGTCAGTGACTGGCGTGAAGTCACGCGGCGGGGAAGAGCTCGCACAAGGACGAGAAGCCAGGCGGCCGGCCGCAGGGCCTCCCCGGCACCGTGTCCTGCACTCCCACCGGTGGGAGTGCACAAGGACGAGGACGGCCGAGCACACTGGCCACTTGTGGTGGGTGCAGCATCGTTTCCATCATCATTTCATTTACTCCTCAAAACACGCTGATAGTATGGGTGTGGTCGTCTCCCCCACAGTCCAGGCCCAGAGAGTGCGAGTGCCAGGCCAGGACTGCACAGCGGGGGAGGGCAGAGGCCACTTGGGGGCGAGGTGTCTGGTGTCTGGTGTCTCCCTGCACTCTCCCCACTCTGCCTTTGTGAGAAAAGGGGAAGGCATGACCCCCAAAGGCCCGCTCTGCACCGATGCACCTGCCTGACCTCACGTGCACAGATTTCAAAGATGAGTTCCTTTTCAATTATGTCATCCCTTTCCTCCCAAGTTACTTCCCTTCCTGTCACCATAACAACCCACGGCCTGCAAAACCCAGTTGGAATCGTTACTGAAACAGGCAGAGGGAGAGGCTTTGGGGTATCTCTTCGGGGGTCTTCTCCAACCTCTCTGTCCCCTCCTGGCAGACTTGGGCGCCCTGTGACCTACAACCGACCAGGAGGCTGCGGCCCGGCAGCTGCTCTGTGCACACCCAGCAGGGGACCCCGTGGACAGCTGCACCCACTCCCCCGCCCCATGCAGCACCCAGACTCCGAGTGGGAGGGGCATCTGTGGTCCATGAAAAGTGACAGAGTCAGTGCGTCAGTACGGGACACGTGGAATGCCCCTGCCTCTCTCTCCTTTATCCCAAACTGACCACGGCCGCTGCAAGCAAATGGGGAAACAGAATGTTCCAGACCCTCTCCTGACTTAATGGAATGAGCAAACCAGAAATCAGCGTGCTGCCTGCCCAGTCTGGAGAACAGAGAGAGAGAGATAACGCCCAGGAAAGGCACCCTGGCCCCAGGAGCTCTCGCCCCGAGCTCAGGGGCCGGAAGCAGCTTCTCCCTGCTCTGTACGGAGCCCCCCACCCCCACCCCCACTAGTGTACGGGACGGGAGAGTTTCCCCGTACTGTGGAGCTGCACGCTTGAAACCTACAAAGTTTTACTAACCAATGCTGCCCCACAAATTCATTAAAAGTTAAAGAAAAAGAATTTTCCCCAAGGCAAAGGGATACGTGTGAACTTCTTTTACCTGCTAGTGGGGCTCTTTCCCCAAAACGTGCTGCATGAACTCCAGCTGGGGAAGCCTGCCGGCGTCCCGGGGCCCCCACACCCGCCAGGCCTCTGCTCAACCTGCAGCCCCCGGGCTCGCTCTGAGCCAGGTCTGCTCTGCCGTCTGGAACCAGGACTGACCCCGGGCCTGGTCTGCATCACACTCCTGTGTGAGGAGACCGGATAACGTGCGGGAATCTCTGTGGGACCCCGAGCCTTGTGCCTCAGGAAGGAACCGCTGCCCTGAGGTGCGTGGGATGGTGCACACGGCCGCACGGGGAGCCCCCCGGAGGCGCACCCCCGCTTCGCTTCACGCCACACCCCTGCTCTCCCAGCACCTGGCAACACTGGGGGCAGCAGTTTAATTTTCTACACCAGCGATTTTCAACCATTTTCATCTCATGGCACACAAAAACCAATTACCAAACTTCTGCTGCACACCAAAAAAATATATTGGATCACAACTGGCGAAACTGAAACATGATCAAAAACTCCCCAAAACAAAAGTCCTGGACCAGAAGCTTTCACAGGTGAATTACACCAAACATTCAAAGAAGAATGAACACCTCCCCTCAAAATATTCCAAAAACTTCGGGAAGAGAAGAGACTCCTGAGGTCACCATAGGAGGCCAGCATTATCCTAATCCCAATCCACATAAAGACACTACAAAGAAAGAAAATTATAGGCCAATATCCCTGATGAACATCTACACTAAAACTGGCAAGAAAATATTAGTGCACTGGATTCGGCAATACATTAAAAAGATCACATACCACGATCAACTGGGGTTCATTCTGGGGATGCAAGGTCGGAACAACATCCACGGATCGAGAAACATGATTCACCACACAAACAAAATGGAGGCTAAAAACCACACAATCATATCAAAAGACACAAAAAAGCATTTGACAAAATCCAGTACCCATTTATGATAAAAAAAAAAAACCCTCAGCAAAGTGGGAACAGAGGGAACATACCTGTACGAAATAAAGGGCATGCATGACAAACCCACTGCCAGCATCATACTGCACAGGCAAAAACGCAAAGTGTTTTCCCCCGAGATCCGGAACCAGACAGGGATGTCCGCTTTCGCCTCCCTCATTCCACTGAGTACCGTAAGGCCTGGCCTCAGTGATCCGACAGGAAGAAAAAAAAGATATTCAAACTGGAAAGGAGAAAGTAAAACTGTCATGATTTGCAGGTGACATGATTCTGTACATAAAGAACCGTAATGATTCCACCAAAAAAACTATGAGAACTGGTAAATTAATTCAGTAAAGCAGCAGTATGCAAAATTAACATGTAGAAAATGGTTGTATTTTTACACACCAATAATGAACTCACAGTAAAGGCAACTAAGAAAATAATCCCATGTACAATTACATCAGAAAATAAAACAAAATCCCTCGAAATAAGTTTCACCGAGGACGTAAGAGACGTGGACTTGGAAAGTTGTAAGACGCCGAGGAGAGAAACTGCAGCATAATCAGCGTTCACATGGCCAAGCCGCCGGAAGCACCCTTCGGCTCAGCGGCATTCCCCTCCAGACACCAACGGCATGTGTCACAGAACTAGAACGAATGTTTCAAAAATGTATGTGGGACCACAGAACACCCCAAACAGCCACAGCAATCTTGGGGAAGAAGAACAAAGTCGCAGGAACCACGCTGCCTGATATCTATAATAACCATTGATAATAGCCATGCTAGCTGTAACAGAAGGCCACAGCAACCGAAAATGCGTGGTACTGACATAAAAACAGGCACGTAGCTCCGTGGAGCAGACCAGAGAGCCCAGACATAAAACCATGTGTCTGTGGTTAATTAACGTCTGACAAAGGAAGAAAGAACATACAATGGAGTGAAGATAGTCTATTCAATAACTGGTGTTGGGAAAATTGGGCAGATACTTGCAAAAAAGTGAAACTAGACCACCTTCTTACACCACACACAAGAATAAACTCAAAGTGGATAAAAGATGTAAATGTAAGACTTGAAACTGTAAAAATGCTAGAAGAAAACATAGGCAGTACAATCTTGGCTATTTCTCATAGTGGTATTTTTTCCTGAAATATCTCCTCAGGCAATGAAAACAAAAAAATAAATAAACAAGTGGGACTATCTCAAACTAAAAAGTTTTTGCACAGCAAAGGAAACCAACAAGAAGAAAAGACCACCCACTGAATGGGAAGAACAGGTCCATGATATATCCGCTAAGAGGTTAATATCCAAAATTTATTAAAAACTTATACAACTCAACACCAAAAAAACCACGAACAATCCAATTAAAACATTCGCAAGGGCCCTGAATATACACTTCTCCAAAGAGGATACAGAATTGGCCAACAGACATCTGAAAAGATGCTCGGTGTCACTAGTCATCAGGGATGCAAATTAAAACCACAGTGAGACACCACCTCCCGCCTGCCAGAAGGGCCGTCATCAATAAATCCACAACGAGTGCTGGCGAGGACGTGGGGAAAAGGGGACCCTCGTGCACAGCTGGTGGGAACACAGACTGGGGCAGCCACTGTGGAGAACAGTGTGGAGTCTCCTCAAAAAATTAAAAATAGAACCGTTTTATGACCCAGTGATTCCACTTCTGGGAATAGGTCCAAAGAAACCTGAAACACTGCTCTGAAAGAACATAAGCTCCCCTATGCTTATTGTAGCACTTTTTATAGCCCGATCTGGAAGCAGCCTAAGTGCCCATCAGTAGAAGTGGATATAAAAGCCGTGGTCCATTCCCACACTGGAATACCATATGGCTGCAATGAAGAAGGAGCTCCTGCCCCTTGCGACGGCGTGGACGGACCCGGAGAGCATTATGCTGAGTGGGATCAGCCAGTCAGAGAAAGACAAGTGCCATGTGATCTCACTCATCTGCCGAACCTAATGAGCAAACAAACGAACAAACAAACAAACTAGAAATAGACTCATACGTAGAAAGAATAGACTAACAGCAGTGAGAGGGGAGAGGTTGGGGGACTGGACACACATGGCGAAGGAGTAAGCAGAAAAAACGTCATCGGCACAGACCACAGTGTGGCGATGGCCGGAGGGAAGGGAAGGGAAGGGGGAGGTGGGGGAGGGGGAGGGGGTAGATGGTGAGGGAAGGGGACCTGACTTGGGGAGATGAGCACACAGGACAATGTACAGATGATGTGTTGTAGAATCATATGCCTGAAACTCATATAATTTTATTAGCCAAGGTCACCCCAATAAATACCATAATAAAAAATTATACTACAGTGTAAAATTCTACAGTTGTCTATGTCTGTACGGACAATGTCCATGCTTTTTCAAAACTAAAACTCCATAATTCTACCCCAAAACAGAAATAGAAATAAAAATTTAAAAGTTTAAAAAAACCAACAAAATACTTTTTGCTGATCAAATAATAGGTATAATTCTGATTTACAAAAAAAATGGTAATTATCTACCATAGTTTGCTCCAAAGTAACTTCTTAAAAAATTCGGTGCCTGTACTTGCATACAATGTTATTCCTAGCGCCGAGGGTTAACCATCAGATGCAACCTCGCCGTGCGGCGTGACCAGTGGAGTGCAAATCGGGTACATGCCCCACGTGCCGTGGTTCGAGACAGGGCACCCCCCCCAACCCCGACGGTGGCCGTCATGTTGGATGTGGCCGTTTTCTCCATTTCACCATCTCGGGGAGGAGAGGTCAGTGTCCCCAACAGTCAGGTGTCGCGTGATTCAAACACTCTCGCGGCACGCCGGTTGAACCCGCTGTTCTATGCCGATACAAAGCTGTGGCTGAAACCTGGTTTCCCAACAACACACACCAGCCTTTCGTCACCGTCCGTGGCAGGGACCGGGTTTTCCTTCCCAGAGAACCAGCGTCAGCGGGGAGGCCACCCGTGCCGGCCAGCACTAACCCGACTCACACTTTGTCGGCCCCAGTGCCAGCTGCCGGGCTCCGGGCAGGAACTCGCTCCCGGGTCTGCCTCTGGCTGTTCGGTGGCAGCGCCGTCCAGGCTTCGGGCAGCGGAGGCCGGCCATCGCAGGACGCCGGCTGTCCCCAACCTGGGCGGCGTCCACACGCCCACGCCGGACACTCGAGGAGAGAAAGCCCTGCGTCGGAGACGGCCGCCCGGAGGAGCGGGAGGCCAGGCCGTCCAGCGGCCGCCCTGGGGCCGGGCTCTCTCTCCCCACACAGACGCCCAGGACAGGCTGGGGCGCCCCCTCCCCCCGGCCATCTCGTCCCCTCTGCAGAATCCTTTAGAATTCCAACACCCACCCGCTGTGTCCACATCACAGAGAATGAAACAATTAAGGTGATGCCAACGGCATCGACCACACGATCGCCGCAGCTTTCTCCCCGTCAGAAACATGACCGCCCCTCGCTGGGCAGACCGTCCGTGAGACGCAGGGGGTGCACGGCAGCAGCCCTTCCGTGCGGCTGGGCGCCCCCAGTGCGTCTCAAAGCCGCAGCACCACCCACTCGCCTGGGGGGTTCCCAGGGGCTCCCACAGGAGCTGGTGTCGGATGGGAGATGCTGGTTGTGTCATGGGTGGGAGAGGGGCCGCGGCTCACCAGGGTGCTCGCAGGGAGGGCGGGGCCGCGTGTCACCCCGACCTGGCTGCACTGCGTCCACAACGTCGGGCTCAGGACAGAAGTCAGAACTCGCCGCTGTCACCACCGGAAGTAAGCCCTCACCAGGGACACTTCCAAGTAAGTTGCAGGTCAAGGCTGCTTTTTGAAAAATAAATCACAAAGGACCCAAGGACATGCTTCCGTGGTTCTGACGTTTACGCACTGGTGCGTGGGTCCCTGGTGCGGGCAGCAGCACCTGTTTGGGGGCCACGTGAGCGGCGTGCTCACCGTTCCACACCCCACTGGCTCGGCGACCTGCCCAGTGAGGGGGGAGCCCACCGTGTGCCGGGCGCCGTTCCAGGGGCCGCCGTCACAGCAGCAAAACAGACGAAGGCCCACAGAGCTTTTCTGTTGAGAGAGGTAGAGAATTTCAAAGGAAGTGTGTGTGTGTGTGTGTGTGTGTGTGTGTGTTCACATCGAGGACATGTGAGAAACGCACCAGGTGAGGCACAAAGTCTGACAGCAGGTTGATGAACCAGTTTTAAGATTTTATTTGTTTATTTTCAGAGACAGGGGAAGGGAGGGAGAAAGAGAGGGAGAGAAACATCAGTGTGTGGTTGCCTCTCATGCGCCCCCCACTGGGGACCCGGCCCCCAACCCAGGCCTGTGCCCTGACTGGGCATCGAACCGGCCACCTTCCGATCTGCAGGCCGGCACCCAGTCCCCTGCGCCACACCAGCCAGGGCTGAACCGTTTTATCTAAATGGGACAGTCTGAAAAGGCATTTCTGGGAGGTGACACTTCACCAGGGACCTGATGTGGGAAGTCAGGAGGCCACCTGGGACTCGGGAAAAGCGGCTTCCAGGTGCGGGGACGTGACAGGAGCAGGTGCAGGAAACCTCGCTGAGCGGACAGTCCGGCGACTGGCCCCCGCCCGGCATCGGCTGGGCTGCACGTGAAGCCCAGCTCAGGCGAAGGGAGGAAGCCCCCCAGCTGCCGCTCTCTCTCTGCACAAGACCTCCGGCTCCGCAGAAGGAAAGCGGAGCCACCCCGCTAACTACGCCCCATGACACGGTCTCGCCTGCGACCAAACTGTGGCTGTTAAGCATTAGATAAAATTCCAGCGATTTGCTTGTGTTTCTTCCCATTGCCCAGCACGCTTCTGTCAAGGGCACTGAGACAGAAATAATGACGCAGACGCTCTGGCCCGTCAGAACAAGAGAGGAAGCTTCGGGTTGAGGAAAAGACAGTCTGAGAGGGAGACAAGCGCCAACTATTCGCATGGAACGAGCACCACCAGGAATGCACGGTGCAGCCCGTCCGCTAGGACCCGCCGAGGGGCCCACCAGGTCCTGGAAGGAGCCTCGACCCTGCGCCACGCCCCCTCACGGCAGAGGCAGGAGGACGGGGGCGAGGACAGTTATGAACTGCACCTTGGAATACGGGGGACACTGGGAAGGGGGGTCTGGCTCTGAAGTGGCAACTCAGGGAGGCCCCCCTGCAGAAGGGGTCACGGACATGGGACCCGTGTCGCAGGCATGGGCCTCCCTCCCGTGCTCACGGGAGGGGCCAGAGCCGGGCGAGGGCCGCCGGCGTCGGACCGGCAGCGCAGACTGGCCCGGTGCCCTGTGCCCCACCCACCCACCTGCTGGCGTTGGGACAGCCCATCTCCCATCACCCGGCCTCCCTCTGAGCCCCCGGCAGTGCCTCCGACACACAGAACTCGTCCGAGTGCGGGCAGGGCGGGCTCCCGCCAGGGCCGGCCCCAGCGGCACACTCCTCGGCACGCCAGAGGCTTGCACACGCACAGGCACAGGCACACGCACAGGCACACACCCCTCAGCTCTGCCAGCAGCGGCTGGTCTCCAGCTGCTCTGCGGGCACCGAGCTCCGGAACCCGCCCACAGAACCGCGGGGTGGGAGGGAGGAGATAGCTCACTTCTGGCTGGGGCTCCAGCATCTGCCTAATCCTCGTCCATCCGGCTCTCACCCGAGAACAAAACTTGTGTCGTTTATTCTAGAAATTTCCGTGGAAGTGGGGATGGACCTTCTCCTGCCTTCCTTTTCTGTCCGTCGTTCCCGGGAGGACAGCCTGGGGGTCCCCGGGGAGGAGCCGGCTCTGGGAGCTCGGGGCCCCTCCCTTCGCCTCCTGCGGGGACTGTGACCCGTCCGCTCCGTACGGTCACCCCCCTCCTCGGCAAGGGGGCCTCAGTTGTGCCCGGGCGTGTGTCACCGCGGAAACCGAGCAAGCCCACGCCCCCAGACCAGGCTGTCCCTCGCTGCCGGGCCGCTGGGCCAGACGCAGCTGGAGGGTTTGGTGAAAGTGACCGCGGCCGCCCGCGGCCGCCCCAGGCCCCGGAGGACAGCCGGGCGGGCAGGGGGCTGGTGCTGGGAGCCGCGCAGTCGCACGGAGCGAGGAGCGACTCGCCGGGCTGTGCGCAGGTTCGGTTCCCGTGCCCTCTGCTTTACCGCTCCTCCAGCGTCACAGGCTTTCAGACTCATTTCTGAAAACCAACAGCTTTCGGGGGGCTGTCTCCGCCCGGAAGTCCAGCTCTGCGGCCTCAGGGTTCACTCCTTAGGGTCTCGATGGCGGCCCAGGGACTCGGCTGCTCTAACACACGGGTCCCCGGTGTCTCCTCTTCGTTCTCCAGGGTGACGCCCTTCCTCACTGGAGCGCGCTGACACGCAGCAGCTGACGAGGGTCGGGGGGTCAGAGGGTCAGCGGGGCCATCTGACAGCCACGTGCCGGACGATGCCGTGGCCACAAGTCTGGCTCCACGGGCGAGCTGCACCGACCGACACAGCTCCGGGACGCGCCTGGGCGTCACTCCACTCCCACTGGGAGGACACTCCCGACCTCCCCTCAGTCCCCAGATGCCGACGTGAGCGGATTCCCCTGGGTTCGGTCAGCTCAGAGCAGCCTGACAGAGACGCACTGGCTCTCGGCCTGGGCGTTCCCGGAGGTCGGACTTCAGGGGCAGGCTGGTCAGTGGCTCGGTGATGTCTCGACGGACCCGGGGACTGTCATCACTTGTCTCTGCATCCCACGCAGTCAGCCGCTCCGCCCGGTTCCTCGTGGTGGCAGAGTGGCTGCAGCCGCTCCAGGCTTCGCAGACACACCGCCTGTGCCGGGGAGGGTGCAAGCCTGGCCCGGCCCCCGACCCGTGTCTGGGGCTGGGTGACGGCACACACTCGCTGCCTTTCACCAGCCGGGCTTCAGCCTCGGCGCGTGCCGCAGCTGAGCTTCGCGGGAAGTCCAGGGACCGTGGGCTCCCACAAAAACCTGGGAGCTCCTGGGAGACAGAGCGGGGGGGGGGGGCCGTGTCGAGTCTGGGGAGGCCGCCCAAAGGGCCCCTTCGGTGGCAGAGGGCCGCCTCCGACAGGCGAGGGCTCCCGCCGGCCGTCGGGAGAGCGAGCTCCGGAGCACGAACCCTGCCGTGGACGCCCCACCCCCCCGTCCTCTCCTGCTAGCCCGGTTTTGGCCCAGGGGACCCCCCTCCACCCCAACCCTTAAGCCTTTGGACCTGCAGCATGGGGGTGATCGCCGTGCGGAGGACGGTGGGGGAAGAAAATGAAACTGCATAAGTAAGTGGGGACCTGGAGGGGCATCTGGCGCGTGGGGTGAACCATGGGCCATGCAGGGCTGCCGGTGTCCCCACACCTGGCTGCGGCATTAACTCCCGCGGACGCACGCAGCCTGGGGTTGCAGGGGGTCAGACTGCACAGAGATGCTCCTGACGGCCGGCCGGGGGGCAGCACTCACCGGGAGCGAGCGACCCACAGTGTGGAACGGGCCGCCTCCCTCTTCCAAGGGTGGCTGGCAGTGACACTGGGCGCAGTCAGTGCGCACGGTCTGCCCTGCTGTGTTCCCGACGGTAACCTCCACACGTTAACCTCCACATGTTAACCTCCGTGTCCTCACGTGATTGTCTGGAGCCTTCGTAACGAGACGCAGGCTTTACACTCCCTCCGTTTAAGTAACGTTGCACTTACTGAGGAAGCTTTTGTGTTTGGGTTTGGTTTTCTTCGAATGGCGGTTGGAAACAAGCCGCACTCTGCTGGCGCCCTTGAACCTCGTGTCTTGGGCTCGCGGCTCCTCAGGAGGCCCTGGGGGCAGGCAGGGCCGGGGCGGACCCGCCGTCGGGGGACGCGTGCAGAGCGTCTTCAGAACCCCCCCCCTTCCTCGGCGGGACTGCAGCCTCGACCCTCCGCACCGGCCGCGGCCGATGCTTCCGGTCGTCATAAACGTCCATAAGCGTTCTTTGTTCACGGCGAGGTGCTGGTGGGGGGAAATGGACCTACCGGGGGGTCACTACCGAGCTAAAGAGGTGGACCCCCCTGCCCAAGGCTGCCACGCCAGGGCCGGGGCTGGGAGGCCTTCCCGTGCCAGCTGCGTTCTCCCAACCCCCTGGTCCATACTGGGCTGGCCGCTGGCCGCGTGGCGTCCTCGACTCCGGGCAGGAAAACGTCCAGGGGAAGAGTCCACCCGACCCGCCCCAGCCCCGCGCACTTCCTTCTGCCTGGAAGGGGGGCCGGGGCACAGGCGGGCCTCGGGGGAGGATGCTGCACACGGAGGTGCCACCGCGGCTGGGGAATCGTCCGCGGGAAGAAGACCAAAGGGACTTCCTCCTGGTCGGCCAGTCCTGCGAGGCAGTGAGACCGTGGTGGTTTGGACAGAGCTGAACACCACCCCCCGGCAGTGGGGAGGCAGCCCGCCCGCCCACCTGCACTAGCTCTGCGGGGCGCACAGTGGGCCAGCCCCACCGGGGAGGGCAGCCCCAGCGCGGCCGCGGGCACCCAGCCCAGCCCGGCAGCGGCTCCCGGCCCCGAACAACCTGTCGGCTCCACGCAGGTCCCAGATGCTTCCCTGAGCCCCGCCCAGAGCACAGGGGCCAGCAGGTGGGAGGCCTGCCTGTCGCCGAGTGGTCCCCGTGCCGGTGCGGGCACTCGACTGCTGGCCAGCTGGGCTCCAAGAGTGGGCCGCAGGGACACATCTGCCCCACCGGAGCCGTCACGGCGGCACCTCCCGCCCCGTCCGGGCGCCCTTTCTGCCCCTCATGGGACCGGCTGTCTGAAGACAAGCATAAAGCTGGGGTTACGGTCACATCGCACCTCACGCGGAGAAGCCCGACAGGGGGGAGGGAGGCCCGAGCCCCCCCGCACACACCCAGGACCCTGTTTGTTCCGGAGGAGAGACGGCCGCTCCCCCGGCCTGGACCCTGGACGGCAAGCGGCACCCGGCCCGCCCGCAGGTCCCAGTGGAACTGCAGCTTCGTGCACTGAGTGTGCTGCTCGTCCGCAGACGGCCCTGCCGGCGCCGCGGATCGGCCGGCCCCAGGTCCGCAGCCGGGAACGCCGTGAGCGGTGCAGGCCGCCCAACCCACCTGCAGCCGGCTGGGCCGAGTGAAGACACGAAAGAAGGACCGGGGACTACATGCCGGGTTGCACGTGGGAAAGCCGTCGCTCCGCACGTCACGTCGGCCAGGCCGGCAGGATCCCCCCCGGGAGACCCGGGGCTGGATCGGGTCTCCGGGGACGGACGGAGACAGGGGACTCGCTGGCGTCTCTGGTCCTGTGGCCGGTGCAGACCCGCAGGGCTGGACTCGCACCGCGGCCGTGTGCACAGCCGGCACCGCACCGCACCGGGGGCTCAGGAGCCGGTGCCGCCTGCAGACAGCCGCTGCGTCACCAGGCCCATCGGAGGGTGAGTCAAGGATGGAGAAACCCGGACAAAAAGATTTTCATTTGGGAGAAGTGTTTGCTGAGCAGGAAAGTGATGGAAGCAATTTTCCTTTGAAGAAGAACTCATTTTGCTGTGGGTGTGTGTGTGTGTGCACTCGCGCGTGCGGGAAGGCAGCTGTGGCTGCAGGCGGTGGGCGGGGGGGGCCGTGGGGGGTGGAGCCAAATAAATTGTCAAGCGCAGAAGTAACAAGCCCAGCCCTCATCGAAGGCAGGTAGCCGTGAAGCCGGAAGTGAAAGCGCTGACAGAGGCTCTCGGGCAAGGCGGCGGTAAGGCGGGCCGCGAGGACACTTTCTGGCAAGGACGGCTCGGTGAGGCTGAGACAGAAGCGGGGGAGGGGGGGAGGACGGACCCCCTGGGGCAGGGGCGTCAGACTCAGGCTCCCTGGGGGCCACACCAGCCTCATGATCGCCGTCAAAGGGCCGAATGTAATTTCAGCTCCTTCACAGCTAAGGAGCAGTCACACTCACACCGTCCTGAAATCAGTCCGGCCCCCGCGTGGGGGGGCCGCTGTGCCGCTGCTCCCAGCTCCCGAGGGCGGTGCACGGCCACCTTCTCCCGGGGCCTCCAAACCTTCACTTTTGTCCCGCCCGTGAGCAGCTGGTACGCTCTGCTGTAGAGGTGGTTTGTTAACTGCGAGTCATAAAACAATTTTTTAAAAGAAAAACAGGCGATTTACGCTCATCGGAGTAGAAATCAGATCAACTGCTGAGTGCCTAAAATTAGAAACTAGCTTGTGTATTACTTTATACCTGTCACAGCTTACATTTTTATATGACGTACGACAGGACATACGCATAATTGTGTGTGGTGTGTAACGCAGGGCGGGGCAAAAGCAGGTTTACGGTTGTTCGTATGGGAAACACTGCGGTAACCAATACGTAACAACACGAGGATGAGCTGTGTTCGCACACTCACACGCGTGAGCGAGCCCACCGTGGCCGCCCCAGCATTTTAATCCTCGTCGGGATGGAAGTTAACACCGTAAAATACGGGACGAGGTCGGCCTGGGTTCACCGTCACCAAACTGTCCCGGGAGACCGGGTCTTTCTCCAGATTCTGGTTGCTTCTCCGTCAGTTAATCGGGCCTCATCAGGGGGTGGTGAGGGCCCCTGGAACCGTACGGCGTGCTGCGTCGGCGGAGCTCAGCGAGGCCGGGGGCGCGGGGGGGCCCGTGCTCAGACCCAGGCTCCTCCGCGCCGCGTGTCCCGCCGCGAGCCGGGTGCTCGTTTCCGATCACCCGCGGGTTCTGGGTGTGCGGGAGGGAGTTCCCACCGAACGCCCCGATGAGCAGGACCGCCACCACCGGCCCACACGGAGGGCAGAGCAGAGCCGGCCCCGTCCGCATTTCAGGAGACACGGCCAAGAACTGGAGCCACGCCCAGGGGAGAGCCGCACTCATCCTGGGGTGACGTCCAAAGAGGCACCCGGTGGGCGAGGGTGGCTGTGCACAGTCGGCGTGCGACACAATCAGCGTACGGGAAGGGAGGGTGACCTGGGAGACCCTGGGCGGAACCGGGGGCTTGCTCTGTACTCGTGAGGACGTCTGGGCCAGGCCTTGGCGGCCGGAGGCGGGGGGAGGGGCCGGGCGCCCTGGCCCCCAGGAGAGACGACTTGCTCCTATGACCTTGCTAGGAGACAAGAGGAGGAAATCGGGAAATTGTGGGGAAAGCGAGAAGGTAGCAAAGTCTCTTTCTCTCGCACGGCGGTCACAAGTTATTTCCGTGCAGAAAGCAGCGAAGTGGCAAGGTTGTGGTGTCTGAGACATTTTGTAGCTGCCGTTTCGAGGGCTTTGTCCAAGCGATGAGCGTCTGGGGCACCGTCCGTCCCAAACCAGCTCACATCGACTCGGGCTGGGGTCACAGGACGGGCGGAGAGTGAGGCTGCTCCCACGTGCGGCGGCGGCGAGAAAGCTGGACAAGCGCACGGAAGGTCACAGCCGCGTGGGACCTGGCATCCGGCCACTGTGACCGGGGACACTGTCAGGGAAGCGGACCCGAGGGTGGTCGGGGGCGGGGCCAGCTCCACACTGGGTGGGCTGCTGAGGGACCGGGAGAGTGGAAACTGGGGTGACCCCTCAGGTTCGGGGAGCGGAGCTGCCGGAGCTCAGGGGTGCGCCAGGAGACAGACTGGCCCCGCCCGTCTTCCCAGGACGTCCCGGTTCAGGGGGTGCCCAGCCCCCCGGGCCTGCGCGGTGAGCGAAGGCTGTGGCCGCCCGTCCAGAGGAGCGGATGCGGAGGAAGCTGCTCTCACTGGCTTTCTCCGGCCCGTGAAGAGCACTTTCGTGGAATTATTACCAATAACCGAGCTAATTAATACATCAGAGACAAGTTTTGCTTGGTTCAAGTGTTCTCCTTGCCATAAAATCGCACATAATACACCTAAAGCCCAGTGAGTCCTTCGTGCGCTCCTGCCTCCAGAAGCTTCCCAGCCTCCAAGACAAGCCGTCCCCGAGCCTAAGGCAGCGGCCCAGCGGCCCCGCGCGGCTCCGCACGGCGGCGAACTCGCCGGCCCACCCGGGACCAGGTCCGCGTGGCTCCTCGTCCCCGGCCACAGTGACGTCTCCGGCGCGGTGATCTCGGAACAGCGACAGCTGAGACCGAACCCGAACGGCAGCCTCAGATGACACTTCAGACCCGCGCAAACCAGCGCAAACCCGCGCAAACCGGCGCAGACCCGCGCAAACCAGCGCAAACCGGCGCAGACCCGCGCAAACCAGCGCAGACCCGCGCAAACCAGCGCAAACGTGCGCCGGTTTCGGAGAGTCCCGCGAAGGTGGTCCGCCACGCGCCGCCGGGACTGCAGTGTGCCCCGGGGTCAGAGGTCTCAAACGACCTTTGAACTTAACCGGCCAGCGCGACTCCTGTGCGCCCAACTCCGACGAGGATGTGCCGAGGTCCCCGCTGCAAGGAAATTGCTGTCACATGTGTTGTTCTCTGATGGTTACAACAGCGCCGGAGTGTTACAAAATAAAAGGGGGTGTAATCACACCTCTCTCTCCAAACAAAAGGCTCGTGGTCACCAAGGGTGAGCGGCGGGCCGGGGTCTCGCTGGAGGTGCAAACCAGGGGGGCTGCCGTCCCACCGCCCACGCGCCCGGCGCTGACACGGCCGCGCCCACGCGCGGCGCCGAGGGCCCGCTCCCGACCCCGCCGCAGTCTGGACGGAGCCGCGGCAACGCCAGCCTTCGGTCCCTCGCGGGGCGGCGTCTGCGAAGGAGGTCGACCAAGCGCAGGACGCTCTGACGCCCCCCAAACGCCCCCATTTAACCGACAGCTGCGCGCGCGGCCGGAAAGCCAGCCGGCTGAGGGCGCTGCGTCTCCTGGGCCCCCGCTTGCTGTGCTTACTTGAAAGCCACAGTGTTAAGACTTATTTTTAATTGAGTAAATTAAAGTATGTTTGTCTCCTTAACCACTTCCTAGCTAATCCGAATCGTTTACCTACACCGTCAGGATCGGTTCCTCCCAGTAGGAGGAGTCAGCTTCTCTTTCCCAGTGCGCCTTCGCCCGCCGCGGCCTCTGCGTGGTAACGAGGGGGCAGCGCACAGACGCGCGCGGGAAGGAGCAGCAGGGTGACCGGGAGGAAAGCGGAACACCGGGAGGGAGGAGAGAGACCCCCACAGCAGACACTCGCCGGCGCGATCGAGGGCAGGACCCCGCGCGCAGGCGGGTCCCGGCTGCAGCTCAGCGATGCCCACGGAGCTGCGCGGGCGCAAGGTCACGGTCACCGTGTGCGCGGCGGAGCATCGCCCTGGACCGGTCACGGTCACGGTCACGGGGCCGGCTTTCCTCCGCCGCCGCGGCGTGAGCAGGCGGCCCCGACGGCAGACACTCGGTGGTGGCGATCAGTCAGTCCGTCTCCGACAGAGACACGGACAAGCGACACTGAGTGGGTTTGGCGGCGCTAAGTGGCACCGAGACAGAAGAGGAGACCAGCCCGTCCGCGCCCTGAGGACAGGCGCTAGAAATAAACAAGCGCGAGTTCTTTCTCCCCAGGAGAACATCGACTCCTCGGCCGTAAACTCAGTTCCAGCAAACGCCGCTCCTGAGACTGTGACCACCGGTGCCGCCACGACGACCCCCAGAGGCTGCGCGGAACCGCGGCACCGCCGCGTCCTGGTCGCTGGTGAGGCCGCCGCAGGCGCTGAGCGCCGGGCGGCTGACGCTGCAGCGCCGGCAGGCTCCGCCAGGAGGCGCGCTCCCCCCAGTCCGACAGCAGCGCCCGCCCAGCGCACCTGCGCCCCAGGTGCGCCGCTCTGCGGTGCTGGGTGCCCCGGGCGTCGGGCGGGGCCCCTCGAGGGGCCGCGGGCCTTCAGGACCCCGGTTCCTCAGGTCGCCCCCAAGAAAGTCGAGTGCTGGTGTCCAGGAGCTCTCATCTCCCGAGACTTCCTGCCCCCTGCCCCCTGCGTGACCCCACTGGAGCCCGCCTTCTCCCCCTGAGAGACGGAGGGACGTGGCTCTCACTCCGCGGAAGCCCGAGTGTGTGCAAATGTGCGCGTGTAAGAATTTGTAAATGCTCATGCTATCTCGTGTGTATTTGGCACATAAACCGACTTTCAATTTACAAACGAGTCAACTTCTAAAATGTATGTGTAAGTTACTTGAGGACTCAAAACCTCTTTTCCCTGCCAACCGTGTCGTTATAAACAGAAGATCCAACTTAGCGGGGTCCCGCTCTGAAACCGGGTTTAAAGCGAAAATCGTGCGCGGGCCGCTGAAAGTGTCCGCAAGTGGCCGGGATACGGGGTCCGGGCTGCACAATCCAGTCCGCTGGCGCACGAGTAAACATTGCATTCACGGTGCCGTGGACCCACACTCCCGTGCCGACGGCTCATATTCAGGAACTTGTCTAAGGGTTTGCTGCCCCGTCTCCGCCGCCTGCCCCCTCGCCCGCGCAGCAGCCGCCGCAGCATCCTGCCGGGCCGGCCTCTCCGCCTGCGCCTCCGCCTGCGCCAGGGTTTCCCTGGGGCTGAGCACCACGGGGCTCTCGCTGATCGATGGCGTATCCACCTGAAGAGTGAATCTCCCTCTTTTCGCCAAGGCTGAGAATCCGATAAGATGCTGATGCTTTCTTTTCACGAGGATCCAGTTCACATCAATCCATTAAGCTCATTGGGCTGCTGGGGCTGTGCTGCCAGAGGTACCCCCTCCCCTCCCCTCCCCTCCCTCCCCACTCCACAGGCGGACCCGGATCAGGGGTCTGGGCTGGGACCGGCAGAGCTAGGGCTCCATAGCACAGGGACCCCTGCGCTGCGCCCCCACCCACTCCCCTGCCCAGTACCGCCCCCCGTGTCCCACGGCGCTCACTTCCCGTCTCCGGTGCCGAGAAGGACCCCACACTCCCTCTTCCCCTCGCCGCTCCTCCCGGGGAGTAGACAGAGGCGGAGGGACTGCTAACAGGGGGAGAGGCCCCCGACATCAGCACCCGCCGAGTTCTCTGCCTTTCCATCACCCTTGGAGCAAACGTCCAGCGGCTGCTGTCCTGCAAGGGCCCACGGGCGCCGTGCTCAGGCCGGGGGGGCAGGGCGAGCAGAGGGCTCGCTCGGACAGGTGAGGGGGAAGGTCTTCCCGGGTGGGGGGTCCTGGGGGGGCCAGGAAGGAGGGGCCGTTCTGAATTCCAGTGTCTGTCTAACTGCAGGGGCAGGTCCAGTCCAGTGCCCGGTGGTGAAGGGAGGAGCTCAGCCGAGGTGGGGTCGAGTCCAGCCAGCAGGTACTTGGTTCCCTCTGGCCCGTCAGCTGATCACTCAGGCGAGGGCACCGAACGTGGAGGGTCAGCGGGCAGCCCCGCCCCAGTGAACAAGGTCGTCGTCCCCAGTCCGTCTCGGTCCCGGGCGGGAGGACAGTTCTTTGCGGGGAGCCATTTCCAAAGGCTGGGGTGCCTGAGGCCACAGCTGATGTCCGGAGCCCAAGTAAGGTCAGCACGGTCATTCCCAGGGCTCTGCAGCCCGAAGGAAAACCGAGCACTTTTCGGTGGCCTGCAAGGCCCTGGGATCCGACTGCTGCCCTCCCCCCCCTGAGCTGCCCTGCCCCCGCCCAGCAGGGCCCACTGGCCCCCTGGGTCTCCACGTGGAGCAGGTTTGTGCCCGGAGCCCCGTGGCCACGACCCCTCCTTCGTGGCCTTCCCCAGGACCCCCCACCAGGGAAGACCTTCCCCCTCACCTGTCCGAGCGAGCCCCCTGCCCGTCCTGAACGCTCCGCCCGGAATGCCCGCCTCCTTCACCGCCCGCGGGTGTCCCACCCTCACCGTCCAACCACGTTCGGCCTTCGCATGATGACCCTTCTTCAACGCCGCCGGGCCTCCGAGCTCCGCCACCCTCGCTCCGGCCCCTCCCACCACACCCCCGCGGTGGGCGCCCTGCGCGGTGGGTCCCGGCACTCACGAACCGCGAGAGGCCGGGGCGGCTCTCCCCGGTTCTCCGCTGCACCGCCCTTCCCTACAGCCGTCCGTCTCTCAGGGGCACGGACGAGCTGCCCGAGAGCGGTGAACGCGCGAGCAGACGGGCGGTCTCACGCAGGCGAGCTCTGCGGGAAGGGCCAGTACCGCTCACGAAGGGGTTTCTCGCAGGGGCCTTCAGAAACCGGGGACCGAAGGAGGGCGGGGCAAGGGGGGGCTACAACACGCTGCACCTCATGTCAGCACAGAAACCAGCGCAGAAACACGTGGCTCACTGAGACCCCTGTGCAACCAGCCCCAGAACCGGGACAGGTTCCCGACGCCCTCCCCATGCATCGGCCTGGAGGCCTCCCTGGGTCGGACCCAGCCCGCAGAGACCTGCTGCGCCTGCAGGCTGCGGGTGCAGGGGTCACGCAGACCTCCAACGACGCCGAAAAGCAAAAGGAAGGGTGGTGATCGGTGTTGCTGTGGGAATAAATGCACGATGTGGGCTCCAGCTCTGAGGAGACCGGATTAATCCAACGTCACGCGGACGTTCCTAACCATCGCGCTGTGCACACACCTGGAGAACTGCACCTGCCAAAGGGAAGGCCACAAGGACGGTTACAGCAGCCGGAAGCTGGCCCCCATATCCCTCACCCCGGAGAAAGGCCACGGATCTCCCCCTTTGCCGGGCGCCTGGGTGCTCTGAAGGCTGGACACGCATTTGCGTAAGAGCAATGACTCCGCCTGCTCCCCCCACCCCCTCACATCACTGTGCCGCCCAACACCCAGAGTAATCGAATATCTTCGGAAAACAGGGGCTTCCGGCGATAAGAGCAAATTAAAAATGGCTTAATGTGTCAGGAAGGATCACCGCATTCTAACTCAAAGGCCTCGGCGTTGATACGCGCCCCGGCAAGGCTTCCGAGATGGATGATAAATATCTTGGCAGAACCCATCTGAGCTGCAGTTTGCCTCGTCCTACTTAGAGGATCATCTCAAACTTGCCTGCGTGGGCACAGACAGTGGTGTCATAAATACGTGTTTGAAGATGGAATTTGGATCTCAGGGAGGCCTTGCCCGTCCCGTGAAGGGGAAGGAACAAAGGCATCGGTCGAACCCGGGCGGGCGAGGGGAACGGGACCCGCAGGTTTCTGCGAAACGGCCCCGGGCACGTGGGGTCGGAGGGTGCTGTTGTCCGAGGCCAGGCCGTCCCTCCGCTGACCCCTTCCGAGGCGCCGGTCTTCCAGGGGCCCGCGGGCCGTGGGTTCGATCTCCGCACACCGAGTCGGTCAGCACTGGGGAGTCTCGGGCCGACAGTCCGTGTCAAGTGCCGGGTGTTGCTGCAGGAGGCCCATGGGGGCTGGGCTGGCACGTGCTTCGTGGGTGTGGCCGGACTTTGTCAGCTGTGGACAGTGGTCACTGTTCTGATGTCACAGGAGAGGAGAGGGATTGCAGAGATTCACCAGAGGCCCTTTGTGTCCACATTTCTTTTCTTTTTTTTTAATTTGCATTTTAAAGATTTTATTTATTTATTTTCAGAGAGAGAAGGGAGAGAGACACACACACACACACACATCAATGTGTGGTTGCTGGGGGCCGTGGCCTGCAACCCAGGCATGTGCCCTGACTGGGAATCGAACCTGTGACACTTTGGTTCACAGCCCGCACTCAATCCACTGAGCTACGCCACCCAGGGCTCACATTTCTTTTTTTTTTTTAATTTAAATTACATTCCACTGGTTATGCTATTCCAGTTGTCCTGACTTTTCCGCTCTGTCCCCCTCCACCCAGCACCCCCACTCCCTCAGGCAATCCCCCCACCATTGCTCACGTCCGTGGGTCGTGTGTATAAGCTCTTTCGCTGCCCCGTTTCCTGTGCTGCACTGTACAGCCCCACGGCTGTTCATAACTTCCTAATCCCCTCACCTCTTCCCCCATTCCCCCACGCCCCGCTCCCATCCGGCAACCATCAAAACGCTCTCCGCATCCATGGTTCTGTCTCTGCTCTTCTTTCCTTGGTTTGACTTTTTAGATTTCATTGTTTATAGATATGCATTTGTTGCCATTTTATTGCTCATGGTTTTGATCTTTTTCTTAAATAAGTCCCTTTAACATTTCATGTAATAATGGTTTGGTGGTGGTGAACTCCTTCAGCTTTTTCTTGTCTCGGAAGTGCTTTACCCACTCTTTGATTCTGAACGACACCTTTGCTGGAGAGTCATCTTGGCTGCAGGCCCTGGCCTTTCGTGACTTGGAAGACTTCTTTCCAGCCCCTGCTTGCCTGCAAAACTCCTCTTGAGAAATCAGCTGACAGCCTTATGGGAACTCCTTTGTAGGTAACGAGCTGCTTTTCTCTTGCTGCTTTTAAGATTCTCTCTCTTTGTCTTCAACCTTTGGCGTTTTAATTATGATGTGTCTTGGTGGGAGTCTGCCTGGGTTCATCTTGTTTGGCACTCTCTGTGCTTCCTGAACTTGCACATCTATTTCCTTCACCAAGTTGGGGAAGCTTTCAAACAAGCCGAACAGTGAATGAATCCAGACAACGAGAAGAAGTTCATAGCTTGCTCCCATTTACATCAAGTTCAAGAACAGGGTGGAAAGTGCCCCACCCCAGACTATGTCCAAATCCCTACCCTCCAATGAACGTGACCTTCGGAGAGTCTTTGCAGATTCAATCAAGTTAAAGACCTTGGGATGAGATTCACTCTGAATTGTTCAGATGGACTCTAATTCCAGAGGGGGGTGTCCCATGGGAGACACACCGAAGGGAGACAGAGAGGAGGGCCTGTGCAGACAGAGGCAGGGACTGAGCGGGGTGGCCCCCAGCCGAGGACCCCAGGAGCCCCCCGACAATGAAGGGGGCAGGAAGGAGTCTCCCCAGGAGCCTTCGGGGGTTGGGGGTGCGATCAGTCCTGCCTAGGCCTTAATGCTGGATTCCTGGCCTCTAAAAAAATGTGAGAGAATAAATTTCTGTTATTTGAAAACACCAAGTTTGGGGCCACTTCTTACGGAAACCACAGGACTCACGCCAGGGTTTGCCTGGGGCGGGCAGGTCTGGCCTGGAAGGGTGCACAGCACCGGTCGTGCGGAGAACACTCCAGTCTCCACCGAGAGGCGGCTGTGGGGGACGCCGGCCGCCAACACCAGGGGGCACCTCACACACTTCACTGGGCGGGCGACACCCCTCGACACCAGAATAAAACAACACGTGAGGAGGCGACTTTTTAAAAGTAAAAATAAATCCTCAAAGTTCAGTCTAAACTTTTTATACACCAGTCCCTCCTGACAGCAGACTTTGGACAAGTCTCTCTGTATAAAATGATTCTGCTGCTGATACTGTGTCAGGAAAAGGTGTTAAAAATGCAATCACACATCGTAAGTGCGCTAGAAAAACTGTGCATGAGAATCACTTCTGAGCCGCTTCTGACTTGGCTCGCCACCCCACGTGCGGCTGGCTTGGTGGACGTGTGGGTGATCACCACGGAAACCGCCGCTGAACCGCGGTCTGTCCTCCGCGGGATGTGGCCCAGGCCTCCTCTCTTCTTCCCTCCCGTCTGAAGCTTCCCACCCTGCCCGTGAGCTACAAAGTGCCCTCTGGGACAAAAACCAGAGAACTTGAAAGATCCTGGATGTATAATGTTCATTTTCACTGCATTCTCTTTAATAAAACCTCCAAATCTCTATGGTCTCAGAGTTGAAACACGCAACTTTAAACATTTATGGGATTGCCAGAATATAGTATTAGATGTGTGAGATGACATAAATTAAACAATAGACCATCTGTATTTTATTTAATCCTGATAAATCATAACAAAAACAGACCACTACAGATAGGAAAGTGAGTGTCTGTTAAAATTACAATAAAAAACCCAAGAGGTTTTCCGTGTCTGGCATGTTTTATTAAATAGAAATGTCTCACAGTTCATAACTCTTTGAGCTTAAAAAAAAACTGCCGTTTATTTATTTAGTGGGATTAAACACTAGCCCAGGTAAAGATGGACTACCAGCTCACGCAGGGCAGGAGTGCGGCGGGGAGGTGGGGGGCGTTCGCATCCATGACTAGCGGAGGCCAAACTGCCCGACCTCGGCGGAGGGCGACCCGCCCACACCGGTCAGAGACACAAGGGCACTATCCTTGGCCCTGGTGCGTGCACGTCCAGGAGCTGTGCTTCGCACACACTCACACGTGCAAGGGAGGCCTGTGCAGGTTACTGGTTCCAGCATCTTCTGTGACAGCGAGTCGGGAGAAGCCTAAACATCCGTCAGCACGAGGCTGTTTAAACACGCCGCACTCCACCCGTCCGGGGAGCGGATGGGAGAGCTCCTTCCGCGTCGGCAGAGCACGCGCCGCGGTCGAGCCTAAACCTGTGAGATGCGTCGGGACCCCTCGCGCGGACTGTTTCTTTAGGACGGTCAGGGGCCGCACTGTCTGCTCGTGGGCTTGGTCCGTGGGAGAGCAGGCAGGACAAACACTCTCCTGCGCACCCTGGGGTCTCTTCTGAACTTTGACCCATGTGACTACACTATGCAGCCCAAGAAAATAGAATTAAATTGAGCCCTGGCTGGTGTGGCTCAGTGGACTGAGCGCCGGCCTGCAAACCAAAGGGTCGCCGGTTCGATTCCCAGTCAGGGCACACGCCTGGGTTGCGGGCCAGGTCCCCAGTAGGGGGCGCGTGAGAGGCAACCACACACTGATGCTTTTCTGTCTTTCTCCCTCCCTTCCCCTCTCTCTAAAAATAAATACATAGATCTTTAAAAAAATTAAATTGTAAGAAAGATAGACCAATGATACATCTCATAAGGGGTCAGTATCCAAAATTTATAAAGAACTTACACAACTTAACGCACACACACAAAAAACCCACAACAATACAATTAAAGAACAGGCAGAAGGCCTGAACATACACTGCTCCAAAGAGGATACAGATACGGCCAACAGACACCTCTAGCCGTCAGAGAGATGCAAACTAAAACCACAGTGAGACACCACCTCACACTGGTCAGAACGCCCATCATAAACACATCAACAAACAAATGCTGGTGAGGCTGTGGAAAAGGGGGACCCTCGTGCACTGCTGGTGGGAGTGCAGGCTGGGGCGGCCGCTGTGGAAAACAGTGTGGAGTCTCCTCAAAAATTAAAAATGGAACAGCCTTTTGACCCAGCGACTCCACTCCTGGGAACAGATCCTAAGACTCTGGAAACACTGATTCAAAGGAATTTGCGAGGGGGTGCCCTTCAAAGTGGAGCTGTCTTCTGGAGGGCAGGCCCTCGTAGACAGGCTTCCCCTGCTAGGGGGGTGTTCTAGGAACCCATCCGCATCAGTGCGCCAGCTGGTGGTGTTGTGAGAGGCTGCGTTTGGCTTCGGTGAATATTTTTTACTCTCTCAGCCTGTTTGCCCACTTCATGATGATGATTTACGAGTGCAACCGCCCGCACTGCGCCGCGTGCTCAGCAGTTTTTAACAAAACCAGCACGACCCCGTGTCCCACCTTCCTGTTCGCCTGATTTCCCCCTGAGCAACTTTGTTTTGTGTCCTCGGGTGACAGAAATCCTCCAAGGAAAACAGTCTGTGGACGTGGACGAGGTGAAACAAAAAACGCAGGAGCACTACAAGGCATCGACCTCGAGGAGCTCAAACACTGCTCTGAGCCGTGGGGAAAACGTCTCGTGGATGCGTTGGGTCACGTGGAGAGGACTGGGAAGGTGACTTCAGTTTCCACGTGTGAGAATAAGCACACAGTGGTTTATAAATAAATTCCGGTTTTGTCGGTGCCCCTCGCACGCACCCCTATGTGCGCTGCAGCGTTGTGTACAACGGCCAAGACCCGGAGGCGGCCCCCGGCCCGCGGGCACACAGGCGGGTACAACACCGGCGGTGCCTTCACAGCGGGACAGAGCCCGGCCGCGGGGAGGGGGACATCTGACCGCCGGCGACGGCCTGGCGGGCCTGGACGGTGTCGCGCCGAGCGAAGCGAGCCGGTGAGAGAAAGACCGGTGCCGCGCGGTTTCCCTCCCGCGTGGGGTCTGGAGAAGAACGTAAATGGGCAGACGCAGCAGAAACAGTCGCCAGTCGCAGAGAAGGGCCGACCGGCGTCCGACCCCCGCCGGAACGGGGCGGGGCCGGGGCAACACGGGGAGGGGCTGAGGGGCGCAGACCGGGGGCTGCTGCGGGGACGCGGGGCTGGGGCCGGGGCAACACGGGGCGGGGCTACAAGACGCCGTGGGCTCCACACCGCGACCGAAGCGCTTCTCGGAGAGAAAGGGTTCCAAGTGACGAGCGGGTGGGTGTGGACAGAGAATTCCCAAGCGGCCCGAGCGCGCACCGGGCGTTCCTGGAAGACGAGCGCGTGACATCGCAGGTAAAGGGCAGGCTCGCGGGGCGGCGCGGCTGGGAAAGCGAGGAGCGAGCGAGGTCTCCGTTTCACTGACCGAGCCCCTCCGGGGGGACCTCGGGGGGGAGACCTCGGGGGGGGGACCTCGGGGGAGGACCTCGGGGGGGACCTCCGGGCGGACCTCGGGGGGGGGGACCTCGGGGGGGACCTCGGGGGGGACCTCAGGAGGGGGGACCTCGGGGTGGGGGACCTCGGGGCGGACCTCCGGGCGGACCTCGGGGGGGACCTCCGGGGGGACCTCGGGGCGGACCTCGGGGGGGACCTCCGGGCGGACCTCCGGGCGGACCAGAACCACCGATGCTGAAACACGGCAGCGCAGTAAGGGAGCAGGGCTCCCGAGCGGCCGTAACCCTGGGCCGGCGGAGGGCTACGCGCGCAGAGCGGCCCAGACCCACGCAGAGGGAGACGGGGACCCCGTCAGCCCGGCCGCAGCCCACACGGAGGAAACAGGGGCGGCCCCTGCGCGTGGGGCAGACACGTGCGTCCAGTCAACAGACACTCCTCAGGCCGCCGCCGCCGCCGAGAGCGGGGAGGGAGCCCGCAAACCACAGAGATAACACGCGTGCGCTAGTACATGAGGCGCAAAGCACACAAACAAAAAGTGTGTGGAAAAGCAGGTACGTTTATAATGTTCACCTGCACGCAAATCAGAGAATCGGTAAATCAATGCCACCAGCACCTCGGCCAGAGATTAGGAAATCGGGCGCTGGCAAGAGCGGGGAGATGAACGCCTCGCACGGGCCGTGGGCGGGGGGACAAACGCACAGGCTCTCCTGGGTGGGGGGGGGGGGTCCGACCACGCCCACCAAAGTGCAACTGCGGGAGCGAGTCCGGGTCTCGGGCGGAGCGCCCCATAGACCACGTGAGCGCCGACACCCACCCAGCGGCGTTTGCAGCGGCCAGAACGGGCGGAGGCTGAGCCCCAGGCCAGGGCCCGGGGGCCCAGGGAACAGAGCAGCGAAGGGGAAGGAGACGCGGGCGGTTCTCTGGGGCCGCCGGGGGTGGGGTGGGGGGGGACTCACTGGCTGGGAAAGAATTTCACGCGTCACGAGGAAAATCCATTTTCGAGTCCACAGGCTTTTCCTCGGGGAAATCTGTGCTCATTTTGTGAGAAATAACTAATTCGAATCCCCGATACAAATGGGTCTGGGGAGTAACGGGGCTCCTGTCTCCCAGCCCAGGACCGGTGGGTCCCGTCACCCGGGGTCCAGAGGGTGGAAGCCCACCTCGGGGGCCTGCCCACCGCTGGTCGGGCCGAGGGCCGGGACCCTGTGCGGCCAGGCCCGAGTCTGCCGTCAGCGCTGGGCTCGCTCGCGCTGACCGGGAGCGGCTCTGCACACTTGCCCCACGGCTCAGCAACTGGGTTCCCGGCGCACCCCCCCGAAGCGGTGTGCCCCCAGCCCGGCAGGCAGCACCCGAGACTGCGCGTGTCGCGGGGCCCTGTGAGGGCAGGGGCGGCGGGGCCCAGAGTGCCGGGCGCGGGGGGGCGCGGGGAGGCAGCAGATCCGCTGCCCGTGGGGGCGGGAGGGCGCGGAGCAGAAGCCGACCCGCACCGTGACGCTTCTGGGCGTGAAACACGCGTGCGGACGAGACAGCTGCTGAGGTTCCCCGTCACCCGTGTCCCGCGGTCGCCGGCTGTGGGCGGGGCGGGGACCGAAGGCGCAGCCCTGCACCCGCGGCCTAGAGGGGGGTCACCACACAGACCAGCGACAGGACAGGCCGTGATGGACGGCCAGAATCCATGGGCTCCTGCTTCTGGCCGGTGGGGGGGAGGGGGAGGGAGGGGGAGAGAAGGGCAGGGGGCCAGGAGGGAGGGAGGGGGGAGGGGAGGCAGGAGGGGGCAGAGAGGCAGGAGGAGGCGTGAGAAGGGGGGGCGTGTTGCAGAGGGGCACACAGCGTGACCCCATTATGCTGGGCCATGCACACGCCTGTGTGCATGCGTGTGCGTGTGGACGTGTGTGTGCGTGTAGTTGTGCCGACAAAGCAAGGTCGGAAAGCGTGCTCAGCAACATGTCCCCCTGGGGTGTCGCCCCTGGGAGTGGGACCGGGACGTTTCTGTCTGTAAAACGTCTCTCGTGTTCGGACGGGATGTGCTCTCTGGCCTGGCGCGCGGGAAGAAATAAAGCGCCGGCGGAGCAGACCCCCGTCCTGGCGGGGCTGAAGCTCACACGTGGTCTCCGGTGCGTCACGTGGGGCGGGCGTGACAGGGCGAGGACGACTGTGTTGGAGCGTGCTGAAGTGCGCGAGCGAGGCTGGTGGAAGCGCAGGCGCCGCCCCCTCGGCAGCTGCGGACGCCGCCGCACCGGCAGGAACGAGCTTCCGGACCGAACCCCAGCAGCAGGGTGACGCCGAGCCCGCGGGGCGCTCGCCCGGGTTCCCCAAGGGGCGCTCCCTTGTCTCGGTTGCAGGCGGGCGCACCCCGCAACCCCCACCCCCGCAGAAGCAATCCCCTGTGACCCGCGACACTGGACGGGCCTGCCCGGCTCGCCACGGGCTCAGACCGAGCAGGAAGGAGTTCGTTCATCTCGGGGGCACCATCCTGTCGTCCAAAATGCAGCGTTTCAAGGAAGGGGACTTGAAACTATTTTCCCAAAATCACTTGGAATAGTCCCAACGCCCTTTCTGCAAAGCCCCCGGCTTAGTAGTACGAGAAATAAAGGGGCCAGAGGAGCGAGTCAGGGGACCAGAGGCCCAGGCGCCGCCGACCCCGCCGGCATCCCCGCTTACCTGCTCTCTCTCTCTCCATCCACACATCCTCCGGGTCCTGGGTAAAGTGCCGCGTTGTCGGGAGGGCTCCCTGCGACGACCTCTGTAACTCGGGCTCTGACGGACAGACAGCACAGCTGGGGAACCCCAGGAGCCCACTAGCCGGGGGAGCTCCCAGCTGCACCCAAGACCCGAACCGGAATCCCGGCTGCAGCCCGACAGGGTGTGGCTGCCAAGCGCTTCCGGGATCCCGACACCGAGTGAGGCCCACGGCCGCCGCCCTGTACGTGACCCCGACTCCCGAGACCCCTGTGACCTGCAGAGTCGGGTCCAGATGCCAGACTCCAGAAGGGGCTTGCGAACTGAATGTTGTCCGACTTTCGAGTTTCCCCACGACTCCAGCATGCAGCAGCCTGATCGCCCTCAGCCTGACCTCGGTCCAGTCCCGAAACCTCCCGTGTCCACCTCGACCTGGACCCCTCTGTCTCCTTCCCTAATCGCCCGACACCCTCCGTGGGCAACGACAACGAGGGCCGGCCCGGCCCGGCCAGCGGAGGAGGCACCGCAGCGCACCGGAGCAGCCGTGGCGGCGGCGGCGTTAAAACACGTGTGACAGGAAGTGTGGAGGGGCGCTCGGCCAAGGTCCCTGCCAGAGCAGCCCCGACCACTCCCACCGGTGAGTCTGTTTCACAAAAGGGGACACAGGACCCGCCTGCTGACCTGTCCGCGACCAGCACCTCCACGCGTCAGGTTCGCCATGTTCGCCCGCAGACGCTGGAGGACCAGCGGCAGCCGGCCGCACCGAGTGCAAACCCACCCGCCTGCTCCGCCCGCGAGTCCTCGAGCTTTCTGTCTCGGTGGCTCTGTCTCCTGTCTCAATCGGGGGGCACACGGCCGAGCAGATGCACGTTGCAGCCCCGTAAGCAAACTGGGAGAAATATCGCCCGTTTGGGACACTGTTCGCTGGTTGCCCCTTCGCTGCACTTTTTAAAGCCGCACGGCAGAGCCCATCAAGGTGGGCGCCCGGCACACACACCAACTGGCCGTGTTCTGTCGGCGTGACCCCCGCGTCCGACCGGCCGCGCTGTGCCGGGGGCTGCGGCGCCGTGTCCCATGAAGGCGTGTGAACAAAATGGTTAAGTCTCGTACAGACGCAGCGTGAACCTCTCCAAAGGGGCCGAGTTCCTCTGAACCTGAAGGGAAAGCCGGTCGCCCCCGGGGGAGAAGGGCAGCAGTTGGGGGGTGGGGGGCGGCTGAGAACAGGCCCCGCGGAGAAAACAGAACACAGATTTCCCGAGGAAACAGGAAGGCGAGAAGTGCCTGCCGAGAGGAGCCGATCGCCATGGAAACGGGCTCAACCCGGGGCCTCCGCTGGAGGTGAAACACACGCGGCCCGACAGGCCCCCTCCTCTCCTCTCCTCTCCTCTCTTTTCCTCTTCTCTGGTCTGGGCGGGAGGTTCAGGGAATGCGGGTGGCAGAGAAATGCCACCCAAAGGTGAGCATCTCCCTGCGCGTCCCAGGAAGAGCCCCTCTGCGGACGGACCGCGCTGGAGGGTGGCTGGACTCGGGACACAGGACCTCCTGGGGCCTCCAGGGGCCTGTGGCCAGTTCGGGCCCACGGCTGCAGCTGCCCGGACTGGCCGGCGCTCGCAGCCCAAGCCCATGCACGGCCCTCACAGCCGGCGGTCCCCAGGAGCAGCTGGCAGGCAGGCGGGGGTGCGCTGACCCCCGGGCAGTTGGTCCGGCCCAGGGCACGGGGACAATGGCCGGCCCTTGTTCACGACGCGTGAGACTCGGAAGACGGCTGGAGCAGCCCTGAAGCCCTAGATGCCGCCGGGAAGGCTGCCGGGTCGGAGGGCTGCGGCTTCGAGCAGCGAGAGGCCCAGACACGACACAGGGTTCTCGGCGTGCGCAGCTGGCCGTGCTGCCGGCCTGACGTGGGCGCCCGCCCACAGTGTCCACGGCGTTACGGATGAGAGAGACACACTCGCACGGACTGCAGAGTCCTGTGCAGAAAAAGGGACGGCACGGCCGCTCTCCCGGTGAGAGAGAGGCCCCGGCCACCGCCTGGACGACGGGCTTTTACTGCCTTTCTGGGCACATTGCATCCAGGGTGGGCCTCACTCCCTACGCACAGGTTCGTGTTAGGTGGTTACCTTTTACAGAAAACAAAGGAGAGGATGCCGGTAATCACATCAGAGGAGAAGGAGATTTGCAAGTGCAAAGGGAAAAGTGGTTGAGCTGGTTACACTCCATACTCGGGAGGTTCAGCTCAGACTTTAGGAAGTGACTTTAAAGACATGCGGTAAACGTTTGCTGCCTCAATCCAGGGTGAGGGAGTTTTAGCAGAAAGCAGGCCTCATAGCAGCCCAGGCACAACCCAGGCCTGACTCCCCGCGGGAGAACCCGTCCGTGGGCGTGGGTCCTGTGCACCCGACCTCGCCCCCCCCCCCCGCCTTCCCGAGTGGGGGCTGGGCTGCATTTCCCACGCCGCGCAGAACAGGCTCCTGCACTGACCCTAACAAGTCGTCCCGAGAGCGTACGGAGCTCTGTTTCTGAGAGAGTCCGAGAGCTGCTTCAGATGTCTGACAATATTTTAAAGTCATGTTCGTACATTTAGGGACGAGAAGCAGGCTGCCTGTTCAGTGAGCCCAGGGGACTGACAGCTTCCTGGCGGCAAACCCAGCGCCGGCGAGGACAGGCCGCAGCGGCGTGGGGGAGCCGGGGGAGGGACGGGAACGTCGGGCCGGCAGAGTTTCTGTCCAGAAATAAGCAGACCCACTATGTAGGGGCAAACACGGCTCCCCCGTGGTTCATGCCTGGCCTGGCACAGAGGCGTGGGCCCTGGCTGTACACACCCAACAACAAGAGTTAGGTCCTGCCCTGGCTGCTGTAGCTCAGTGGATTGAGTGCTGGCCTGTGAACCAAGGGGTCACCAGTTCGATTCCCAGTCAGGGCACATGCCTGGGCTGCAGGCCAGGTCCCCAGCAGGGGGCATGTGAGAGGCAACCACACATGGATGTTTCTCTCCCTCTCTTTCTCCCTCCCTCCCCTCTCTCTAAAAATAAATAAAATCTTAAAAACAAAAGGCTAGACTGAATCAGGAATGATCTTTCAGGCGGGAGAGGGATGCACTGGACCTTGGAGGTGCGTGGATCTGCAGACGTGACCAGCTGGAGGAAGGCAGATCTCGAAGCCCGAGTTCATGACGGAATCCCCTCCAGGCCACGAGTGCCCGGAACAGGTCCCTGTGTGCTGGGGTGCTGGCCCGCTGCCCTCGGGCCTTCGCCCCTGTGTGTGTGCCAGACACACTTTACCGTTTGCAGATGAGCTCTGGGCGTCAGGCTGGAAAGAACGGGGAGGAACCGGCTGTGCCTCGTGCAGACGTGCAGGAGCCCGGTGGGACGACCCGGTCAGTGCCCGTGCGGGCAGAGATGTGGGCGAGAGAAGGAAGGAGGAAACGTCTCATGGCTCTGCTTTGCCAAAAGACAGGAAGCCACATAGAAGAAAAAGACCTTTCTGCACGGCTCCGGCAGACAGGAAGACGCGGGGCCACTGGAGGTGACGCTGGTCACCTCGCCGGGCTGAGGAGAGGCAGCCGGGCCCCGCGGCCAGGGCTCACTGTGACACACGTCCGGGACAGACACTCGGCCACAGGCCCACAGTGCAGAGGCCCAGGGCACGCTCCGCCCGGCTCCCTGCGTGCCACCCACCTGCCGCCCGCTCCCTTCTCCACAGGAGGGGCCGACACAGAGCTCCCCGAGGCGGGGCGGCCGAGAGCGTGCCCCACTGCCCGGAGTTAACGTGAAACGAACGCAGGACGACGTTTTCGTCGGTTCCCAGGGACGGAACCTTCACTGGACGCCTCCTCCGTCTGCACTTGGTCTGGACTGTGCTTTCCCTGCCGGCCTCCCCTCCTCAGGGCCGCCCTCGGAACGACACCTGCTCATCACCTGTTTACTCGCCAGCGGGGGACGCAGGTTTCAGCGGGAGAGCGAGGAATGACATCTCCGGCTCCCGGGGAAGTGGGGTCCAGGACGCCGCAGGCTGGGGCACCGAAGAGCATGTGGACCCGGCCGAGCGTCAGGCGCCCGCCGGTCCCGCCTGGGGCTCCCGTGCCGCCGAGGAAGAAGTCGGGGCCCAGGGTGCCCTTCCCGGGCCAGCCCCACTCCGTCCACCCCCACCGCGACCCCGGCCGGCCGCCGGGACTGGACAGCGGCGGCTCCTCCCCCGGGGCCTTGCTGCGTCCCTCCCCCGACTCCCCCCCCCACAAAGCTTCTCCCCCACACCTTCGACCGCCAGACGCCGAGGTCCTCGTGTGCACGCGTGAGCAGGGGCCCTGCTCCGCCACACGTGTGCGAAGGTCTCCAGGACGCAACGGGCTGCGCAGCTCCCTGGGGACGGGGACACAGTGCATATGCGTGTCGGGAGGTTTAAACACTTCGCCGGAGCTGCGATACATCAAATAAAAGGAAACGGTGGCGCCGTTTTTAATTTAAACGCTTCACTAGGGTAAACCTCCAGCGGCTGGAAACCGCGGGGGCGCGGCGGGCGCATTTTCAGAGCTCCACACGGAAACACGTCAATAAAATACCAGGACAGATTGCAGCGCGAAGCCATGTTTGATTAAGGTTTTCGAGCACAATCACATTCATCGCATCGGTCTTACCCACTGGGGTCAGCCACCCCCCCGGGACGTGTCCCGCTCACAAGTTCCAGAGCCTCATTAAACAGGAAAGAGTCTGTTTTCTGTTTCCTGCAAAACAAACAAAGGGCTGGGAATAAAGGCAAGTGCTGTTCATTGTGCGGGTTTGCACGAACCACCACTCAGCAGGCAGGCGAGGACGCCCTTGGCCTTGACGCGTTCCTCGTGGAGGCGGGTGAGAGAGAGGACCGTCGGGGAGCGGCCGCCCGCGCAGCCCAAGGACAGCGGCCGGCGTGAGCGGCGTCCACGCTGGTGGTGGTTGGGGAGGTTCACGTGCACGACGACGAATCTGACGTCTGTGTCCAAACTGCCAGAAAGCGAGGTCACAGTGTCTCCGGTTCTGACGCCCTCCAGCCGGGCAGATGTCCTCTCCTCTGAGCCACTGGGTGCAAACCCATGCACCGATGGCCCCGACCCTGACGCCAAGGTCACTCGCCTGCAGGGAGGGCATGGCAATCGGTGGTGGCAGGGGTTGGGGGGGTATCTTCCATGAAAACCTGCTCCCGAAATCCGGGCATCGGATTTTGAAGTTAGGAATCATGTCTGCGAAAGTTAACCGTCCTTTTTCGGTGCAGCTCCCTCTGGATGGCATCCGGGGAAACAGGGCCGTCTGGGCCGCCACCGGGGCCGGGTGGCTTTGCGGCAGGGAGAGTCCTGTCTCATGGGAACAGGGACCCTGGGGACGCCGCAGGGTGCTATTGACTAATGCCGCCCGGAGGCCCCGGCAGCTGCACGCCGTGGTCACGGTGCGTCCTGCGAGGCCCGTGCTCACCACGCTGGTTAGGGGAGGGGGTGAGGCTCTCCGAGCTTTGGGGGAAAACGAGGTTTTCTCTGGGGCTGTTAAGCTAGAAAGTGGTGTTTAACCTTAGCCAATACTTTTTTCCCCTTCTTTCCTCTGCCCATCTGTAAAAGGGCAGGAAGCTCCGGCATCGCCTTCTCCCGGTTCCCAAACAACCCACGCACCCAGGGGCCCTGGCCTTGGGTCCCCTCCAGCCCCAGCCTCCCCCCCCACTCTCCCCTCCTGATGCGGCTGCAGAGCCGAGGCATCTGAGAGCGATCGTGTCTTTCTTCAACGACTAACTCATTTATTTGTCCCTTTAACCAACGCTTCACGCGGCACCTGCAGTGTGCTCAGGAAGCACTAGGTTCTGGAACATTCTGCGCCGGCAGCTCCCACGGTGAGAGACTGCTGCAAACGGAGCAAGTGCCCGAGCTGCACGGAAATCCAGGCGTGTGCGCCCTCGTCGGCAGACGCGAGCTCTGGGTGCCTGCCGTGTTGGCACAGTCCTTATGGCAACGCCGAAACCGTCGCCGGAGGCCGGAGCCCCTCACCTGCCCGTTGCCTGGTCAGTGTGGGGGCTTGGAATGCCCATCAGGGACGTTCACCCCGTACTGAAGCAGAGGAATAAACTCTGCTCCTGTTCCCCCATCCGACGCAACTCGCCCTCCTGGCTCTTTTTTTTTTTTTTTTTTAGAGAGGGGGAAGGGAGGAAAAAAGGGAGAGACATCAGTGTGTGGTTGCCTCACCCCCCACTGGGGACCTGGCCCACAACCCAGGCCTGTGCCCTGACTGGGAATCGAACCAGTGACCCTCTGGTTCTCAGGCCGGCACTCAATCTGCTGAGCCACACCAGCCAGGGCACCCCTCCTGGCCCTTAAACATCAGGACAGAAGAAGAGGCCCACAGAAGTATCAGGCCGGCCAAGAAGTTTGCTTGGTATTTTCTGTACGATGGCTCTAGTAGCACTTAGTTGTCCTTAACTTGACTCAAAACACATGTGTTAGGTTGTCTTGTGACAGCTGTCCTATCAGTGTGCATTAAAAAAAAAAACAAAAAACATCAAAACTGGTGAATTTTAGTGCAGCCATTTGAATATTGAAGATGGAAGAAGATACATAACATTTCTGGTGTATTATGCTTTATTGTTTCAAAAAAAGCAACAACGCAACTGAAACACGAAAGAAGATCCGTGCCGTGTGTGGGGGAGGTGCCGCGATGGGTCAAACGTGTCAGGAGTGGTTTGTGGGGTTTCGTGCCGGAGGTTTCTCGCTGGACGGTGCATTTGAGTGGCAGAGCACACCCGTGTCTTGTGTGTAAAGGCCTGGCACGCGTGTGGTTCAGGCTTCAGGGGCACTCGCCCGAGCCGCAGCTCGGCCCCGCAGGCATCGCCACCTCCTGGCTCCCGGCAAAGGTTTCCGCCGCCCGCCGCGAGCCCGGAACAGGCGGGGACGTGTCAGAGAGAGAACCAGGCAGGCCCTGAGGTCAGAGAGCCCGCGTCCATAGCCAGGCTGAGGTCTCCCGGGGCCCCGGGGGGCCCCACCGAGGAGCAGTGCCCCCAGGACGGAGCTGGGAGAGCAGGCAGGGCTGGGGCAGACGCCCGAGGAGCGGTAGCGCTCTTCTCCGCCATCGCCGAGAAACGGTCAGAACAGTCGCTGAACGTTCCGGGGCTGAGCTGCTCAGAGTTAAAAAAATTCCTTAAAGAAAACATGCTCATTAGGCTTGCCCAGAACAGAGTCACCGCGGCGTCTCTCGCTGCCTGCCTTCCCAGGCAAACGCGAGAGCGTGCCCAGGGACCCCAGGCCCGGCCGAGGGGGACAACAGCAATCAGTTTCCCACCACACTCCCAGCGGGAACGTGTAAAACCCCTGGTGAGATTTTGCATGAGAAAAGCCACTGACGGCTACATTACAACATGACAGTTTAATAAAAATGGCCACGTCCCGACAGATGGCTCAGCCCATGGGCTCTGAAAACCTCTGGCACGAAATTAATGTGTCAGGGAGGCCGCCGTGCCCCCGAGAAATGCATGTCTCCCGGGAGGGCTGTTGTCTGTTCACATTTAAGTTACCTATTTCCCACCCACAGGACAGTTTAAAAAATGGTTCTAGAGCTCAGGGACGGAACGAGGAAAGACTTTTCCCCGACATGAATGTTTTTAAAACGTATCTCCCAGGCGAGAGGATGCTCCCCTTCTCGCCGCCCCTGCCGCCACCGTCCATTCTGCTCGCCCTGGGACCAGACCTGCCCCCGAACTCCAGTAAACGCACCTCAGCCGGCGAGCCCTGAACCCCAAAGGGGTCCGATCAACACCGCAAAACCTCGGGCTCCGATTTCCAACCGTGGCCGGAGGCGGCCGCTTACCGGACGGACCCGCAGACAGAAGGGGCTGGTTTCTGGAGCTTCCCTCTGCGCAGCGATCTTTCCTCCTAAAGTCGAGCTGCTCCACACGGTGGACAGTCCTTCGAGCCGCCCCTCGCCCTCTCCCGCCTCGCCTCCTGCGACCCCTCACCCTCTGCACAGACGGGACCGGCCGCGGGGCTCCGCCGGTGAGCCCCGGGGCCAGGTCTGGCCGGCCACCGCAGAGGGCACTCCCTGGGCAGACGGAGCTGTTCGGGCAGGAGTGGGACCGTCGCAGGCGGAGAACACGGAACGGACACGCCTGCACCCTGACCCGCCCACGCTCCCGGCGGCCGGCGGCACACGCTCGGTGACCCACAGAAGCCGAGCTAACTTCTCAGCCACACTTTTCCTTTCCTAAAAATGCCCATTTAGCATGTACTTAACCTAGCTGATGAAGCATAGCCTTAAGACTAGTGATAGTGGTTTTCAGATGCCATCTGATTTTCACAAGTTTTCCTGAGGGCGAAAACACCGCTGTGCCCATTTCCCGGGCAAAGACCCCGAGGCCGAGGGGACGCACCTGCAGCCAGCAACCTCGCCTGTGGCCCCAGAGGAAACCCCCGCACCAGGGCGCCTGCCTCCCTCTGCAGGAACGGTCCCTCTCGCCTCCTTCCATCACCGCCACGGTCACCGCGGGAGGCCTGGCCCGAGAGCGAGCTGTGACTCCGACCCAGCTGTCCCCAGCGACCTTCCCGGCTGTCTGGGTCCTTAGACCTTTAATGTCCAGGCCGGGCCCCGTGAGGGAGGGAGGGAGACGGGCGGCCTCCCTTCCTGTGTCACCTGCCGTCCTGACACCCGGTGAGCGGCTGGGACGGACCCTCCCCTCCGCCCCCCGCCCCTCTTCCTCGGGCCCAGCTGGGAACCTCTGTCCTCCCAGATGTGCCCGGTCCCCGAGACCGGTCACACTCAGACCCACCCTCGAAGGGCAGCCCCGCGGCTGCTGGGCGGCATCCCCCCCCCCCCGCCCCGCGCCTCCTTCCCGCTCAAGGTGGGGGCAGGCGCACACTGCCCTGGGCGATGGACGGCTGGGAGTGCAGTGACGGAAGAACACACCTTCATTCGGTTCTAGAATATTCTCTCAGTGCATGGATGGGGAAACGCAGGGTTTGCAATGGGAGGAGGCAGGCCGGCCGCCAGCCCACGGGGCCGGGCTCTGAAAAGGGGGGGGGGGTGGCTCTGCCCGCTCGCGCATCCCCAGAGGAGGGGGTGTGGGGGGGGACGGTCTGACGTACCACAGGCGGGGGCGGGGCGGAAGTCTGGGGACAGCACGCCTGGGTCCAGGCTGCGGCTCCCTGTGCAGTGAACAGTGGGTGGGCGGGTGGCCACCGCATGCCCCGGGGTGTGGGGGGGGTCTGTCCCTGCTCTGGGCCTGGAGGGGCGGGGGGGTCTCGGCCTCACTTGGGGGCACAGAGCCTCCCCTCAACGCCCCCCCAGCCGACCTGCGTGAATGGCAGCGCCCCCGCCCCGGGTGGGCTCTCTCTTGGGAACGTGCTGACACCCCAGCCCCGCGGCGACCCCCGGCGGGGGGGACGTCCGGCCACCGGACCCGGCCCTGCTCCGCGGTGGGAGCCAGCGACACAGCGCCCGCGCGGCCGCCGAAGCGGCACTTCTGCTCGGAAGTTGCCGAGTCGTGTTCGCGCGGTTTATGGTTTTCACGCTGCAATTACGGCTCCGTAATGGGCCGCGAGGCACACTTCACGCACGGCTGTAATTATAGGCCATTACAGCTCATCCTCCGCGTCTCGGCGGTTTTATGGACAATTAAATGCAGTTTCTGACAGTGCGGCTGCGGCTCTGGCGGGGCGGCGCTCCGGCAACCCGGCGGGGGGGTGGGGGGGTGGGGGGGCTCCGCCGTGTCTGAGTCTGAACCTCGTGGGGAGGGGGTCACAGACCCCAGCTGCCCGCCCCCGCGCGCCTCAGCCCCACACGCAGCCTTTTCCGCCCGTTTGTGCCGCCAGGACTCAGCAGCGGGGGCGCGCGGGGCCGCAGAAGCCCCGACAGCGCACTGTCCTCTCGGAGGGAGTCTGAGAACAGAAACACGGGGGGCGACCCCCCTTCCCTCGTGAGGGCGGTGCCGTCCTGCCGCCTGGTGCCCGGTGTTCGCTCGGGACAAGCAGCGTGTCCCCGGGCGCCCGGCCCTTCCCCCCAGCGCCGACGGTGTCCCCACGCCTTCAGTTCCTTCCCCGTCATCGAGTGGCCACCGCGCAGGGTCACCGGCCCCGCAGGTGCCTCAGCGTCCGATGAGCGCACACCTGGGGCGTGGGCTGAGCAGGCTCTGGGACAAGGTGTCGCCGACGATTGTGAACGCCCGCGTGTCAGGAGAGCTGAGGCCGCGGCCCAGGACCTGGGAGTGTGGTAAAGGGATCTCACTGGGTTCCTCGAAGAACCACTTTAACTGCGTGAAAACGAAGTGCATCGGCAAATGCCGAGTTTCCTCCTTGAAGGGACTTTGAGAAAACCCGAGGGACACCCGGCTGAGAAGACACTCGCGCCCACGGAGCGAGAGCGTGGGAAGCCCTCACCTGGGCCGGCGGCCCCTCGCTCGGACCCTCCGAGGGGACTCGGAGCCCGTCGGCTGCTCCCCTCCAATGTCCCCAGGCCACGGGGAAAGGGTTGGCCTGGCCGACGAGGGCCGAGGGCTCCCACGTCCCCGCTGAGGAACCGCAGCCTCACGTGCACACGGCTGTGTCCTTGGCAAGAAGTCGGCACCGCCCCCCACCCTCCCCCCACGTGCGGCTGGGGGTCCGGCTGCGGCGACGGGTTGCCCAGGCTCTGCGTGACTCAGCCCCCCCCCCCCGGGAGCCCAGCGTGGGCGCAGCCCACCCACACACACATGCTCAGGGCTTGCCCTGAAGCCGAGGGCGAGGCCCCCAGCCCCCAGCCCCCCGCCCTCAGCGGAGGAAGGAGCGCGTCTCCCGGGAGGCGGCTGTGTGATGGACGGACCTCAGACCTCAGACGCCTGCCCTCCCTCTGCCTGCACCCCCGCCAGGTGCCAGCGCCACAGGCGTTTCTCACGGACAATTAGTGCAATTGTGATTTTCCACACCATAAACACGCACGCGCTGCAAAATTCTGGGCCTGGCAACACCACTTCGACCGATCTTGTGCCGAAGGAAAAAGCCCGTTAACGGCCCGGCCGTCAGCCCCGACTGGCAGCTGCAGCTTCCCTCGTGGGGGAGCTGCCGCCTGCCCCTCAGGTCCCCAAGTGAGTCCCAGGAAAACCGCTGACGAGCGTCCCTGCTGGAGCGGGCACGGCCCCTCAGACCGACGCGCTGGGCCCCGCTGGACCGCTGCACTCGCTGGTTATGTCCGCTCACGGTGGCAGGTGCGGAGACAGGTGGCCTGTGGGCCCAGCTGCCACTCTGATGGCTCGAGTGTCCATGACGGCGGAACTCCGAGGCCAGCACCGAGAAGGAAAGGGCAGCGTCCTTGCCGGGGGTCGTCCGCAGACGCTCCACAAGGCGTAGGGAGGGTAAAACTGCACGGCAGTCAGGAAGGGGGGCGCGGGGAGGGGTGGGAGTGCCAGGAGCACAGCCCCCCGCTCGCTCTGTGTCGCCGGAACACCGACGCCGGCCAGCCCCGGGGTCCGTGCATGCTGGCCAGGGTGGGCTGCGGGCTCGCACAGCGCTGGACGCCCACCTCCAACAGAGTGTCCACTTCTCTGACCAGAACCCGCCGGGGGTGGGGGGGGCATTAAAGCTGAGGTCGGATCTCTCTGCTTCTCCCTGGCAGGGCCTGGGAAGCTGTTTACCTGCGCTGGGGTCTTCATAGCTTTCCTTCCACACACCCCTGATCTTTATCTTCTCAGAAATCTGAGAAGTTGTTCTGAAACTGCTGATGAGGGAAAGAAAAGCCAATGGCTTGCCACGTTCGTAAAACACCATGAAAAATTAAATCACGTTTTTCTTGAAAAGCAAAGACTACTAATAAACTTGATGGTGAAGATTCTCTACTCGGCCCCTCCTTAAAGAGCACGGAGTTCCCTCAGCGGGTAACTCAACCTGTTCGCTGGAGAATGCAGAGGCATCCGCAAATTTCACCACGAAAGGAATGAACAGAATTTATTTTTCCATTTAAAGTGGGAAATATCCAAATTGTGCATTTTCCCACGGAAACGAGTAAAAATGCCTTCTTACCAAGTGACTGATGTTATGTGAGGAAAGTCTGAGGTTGAGACAGATACGAAGAACACACTGAACATCACCCACAGTCCGATTTCCCGAAATGGACTGCCGCTACCGGCATTTCATCGACCACAGGTCTGCACGTCCACCCGCCGCAGGCCCTGGACGGGAGCAGGCAGCTGCTGCCCTGCGGTGCCCGCGGGCGGGAATTCCAGCGACGGCCCTGGAGGCCTCGTGGCACTTGGGAAGCAGCGATCTCCCGTGGAGACACCCCCGAGCCCAGCAGGAAGTCCCAGCAGCGGGGGCGGGGCCCACTGCCCGGGGGCCCGGCTGCGGGTGGCACGACCTTCTCACCCTCGGAAGCACCCCAAGTCCCATGCCCACCGGCTGTCCGGGAGTTCTTGGGGGCTTCAGTCTAGTCTGCGGTGCGCTCCCTAGCCTCAGCTGCTCACGTGTTCCGGGGGGCTCTGTCACCTTGAAATGACCGCGCCCCGGGCGGTGCCTGACGCGGCGGAGCTGCACCCCCACAGCTCGCAGCCTCGCTCGGGGACGAGGGGCGGGGCTCTCTGCATCAGAGGGAGGCTCGGTGCCGTCCTGACATGGACGCGAACAGCAGGACGGGATGGCTTGACCTCAGAGAAGCCAAGTGTCACACAGGGAGGAAAACAGCACAGCAGTTCGCTGAGAAACGTGGACACGCGGTTTCAGAAGCAAAACCCACATTTGCATCGGATGACCTAGCAGTTATGGTCAACGGAGCTCGGCGTTGACAGGCCACGGTGCAGAGTCCATCTGCCACCTGGGTAAACAATTCTATCTTCTGCCCCTTTTACAAGGAGGAAAGCATGACCCGAAGACTCCAGTCAGAAACCAGAGGGTCGGAACTGCAGTGCGGTCCGCAGCACCTCGGGTGTCTTTCCCAGTTGAAAACAGTTTTTAAATGAAGGGGGAACTCGGAGATGACCTCCTAATGTAATCAGCTTTTAACCTGCGTCCCCGCAGTCGGCTCTGGGCTGCCGAAATCTGTCAGCAGGTCAAGATCAACAATCTTCTTCTCCGGAAGGAGGGGAAGGGGCAAATGGCTCGGAAGTCCTGAAACGTGCGCGAGCCATGCCGGCACGCCGTGGAGCCCCCGTAGAGTCAGCGGCCCGGGGACGGACCTGAGGCCCCGAGTCATCCGGCCTCTCGGCGTCACTTGCTCAGCAGCGACGCCAACAGCGGCCCGGTTCCTGCCTGTCAATCAATTCTGAGCGCACATTTCCCGGGAGACACGTTTGCGTTGTCGCTTTTCTCGTCGGGCGTCCCTGTCTTAGACCCCCGTGAGCATGTGCTTGTAGATTTTACTCACGTGCCTTAATTCTGTGCCTGGGGGTGGGGGACAGTGCATAAATAATCCGTGAAAATGAGCGTTTTGTGCCGTCCGGGCCCAGTCCCAGTGCAGACTCTGCTGTGTCCCAGCCACGCAGTGGGCGTCTATGCAACGTCTCTGAGCCTCAGTGCGCTCCCCGAGAAAGCAGGGGTGAGAGCGTCGGCCCCACGAGGCAATGAACCGGGGGGATCGCAGGGCAGTGAAATGGAGAGAAAACACCTCGCAGGGTGAAAGAGCTTTGGCGGGGCGGCAGAGGACCGGCAGGGCGGGGAGGAGGAGGCTGGTGAGCTGAGTCCACTCCATTCATAGTTGAAATGCTTTGTTCATCGTTGCTTCTTTGCATTATTAGATATTTTTAGGTTGAGAATTAGATTGTCTTGATTAGCAGTTTTGGCCCCCCCCCCAAACATACCTGGGAGGCAAACACGTGGATGGCTCGCCCTGGTCCCCACCCCGGCTCCCGGGTCTTGCGACGCCCTCTCTGGGCCCAACTCGTCGGAGGGTGCGGCCCCTTCCCCCTGAGCTGACCCCCACCAACTGCCACAGGCGAGCCCCCCGGGCTGTGAAACCACGGAGCGCAGCCTGAACTCGGAGGAGGAGAGCTGTGGTCTGACCCCGCGCCTGCGCCCCGGGCTCGCGGACCCCTAAGCTCGGCTGAGCTACCGGCCACGAGAAGGGGCCCTTCCCACACCCCGGGCAGGTGTTCCTCCGCCCGTTTCAGAATCCACCCAGCGGCCCCTTACAGCTCACTGTCTCTTGCTCTGTGACGAGCTGAGTCTGAATTCTAGCCCCAATAACAAAACACCCCATTCGGTCCTCGGAGAAGATTAGGCCCCGGAAGAAATGCTTCCGGAACCCTCGCGGCCACTCCGCGTTGCCCTGGCTGATTGCCGCCGTCTGGTGCTGTCGGCCCCGCCCACCCCGTGAGCTGCGGACCCGGGGGACAGAGGTTTATTCGTGAGGAAGCTCGGTGGGGTTGGAGCCAGATGCGCGTGCAGGGAGAGGCGGCCCCTCATCTGCATGTCACGCAAGCTGATGAGCTAGCTGCACCGGGTTTGGGGTCTGCGACCAGCCAGCCTGTAAGGCCTTAAATTTTTTGATTTTTTTTAAGAGAGGGGCAGGGAGGGAGAAAGAGAGGGACATCAGTGTGTGGTTGCCTCTCACGCGCCCCCTACTGGGCACCTGACTGGGAATCGAACCAGCGATCCTTTGTTTCGCAGGCCCGCACTCAATCCACTGCGCCACGCCAGCCGGGCGCTGTGGGCCTTTTGTTTGAACGCTTTCTATTCTTCTTTTAATGAGACTGACGCTTCTCACGCATCTCTTTTGCTTCTGCAGGGGGGATCTTTGAAACTGTGGAAAACGAGCCTGTTAACGTGGAAGAGCTGGCGTTCAAGTTCGCGGTCACCAGCATTAACAGGAACCGGACCCTGATGCCCAACACCACGCTGACCTACGACATCCAGAGGGTCAACCTGTTCGACAGTTTCGAGGCCTCGCGGAGAGGTAACCGTGGCCGCAATTCCCACGGCTTCTCTGGGGGCCGCGTCTGCTCCGCGGGTCGCCTGCCCTCGCGCGACTGGGCCCAGGGAGCCTGAGCCCTGTCCCCCTGGGGGGTGGTGCTGGCTGTCCAGGGCCCTCCCTGCCCCGCCCCCGTCCTGAGGCCCCGCCCCCAGACCGTGGCCCCGCCCCGCCCGCCCTGTGGCCCCGCCCCCACGCCGTGGCCCCGCCCCCACGCCGTGGCCCCGCCCCGCCCCTCTGCCAGTCACTGCAGGGCTGTGCAGGGCAAACCCCTGGCTGGACCTGCGGTCCCTCCCGAGGCTGAGACGCCGCCGTGAAACGGGGCAGAGCCATCAAATAAAACTCCGCGCCCGGTCGCCTCCACGGAGCGCGGGGAAACGCCCGCGACGCACCTCGGTCACCGCCGAAGTCCAACAGCGGCCCCTCCGGGTTCGCCTTCCCGACTCCTCCTCCTGGCCCCCGTGCGCGAGCCCGTGGGGGGAGGCCGGCTGCAGACCCCGGTCGACACGCCAGAAAGTGACGGCGTCCGTGTCGACCCACGCGTCAGTACAGAAGTGAGAGCGGGAGAACACAGACGTGGGGCCGCACGACACAAACACACACACACACACACACACACACACGAACGGGGTGCTTGGGTCAGAGGCCAGGGCGCGCTCTGCGGGCGCCCAGCGCGGAGACCCGCGAGCCGCGGTGAAAGTGCGTGGGTCGGAATCGGAATTAAATGTAAAAGGATTAAACCCGGAGATCAGTCCCTGCGGGCGGCCCTCCTGGCTCCGAACGGGAAGGTCCCTGAAGAGTGGCCTTCGGGGCCCGGCACAGATAACGCCCCTGACTCGTCCCAAACTCGCTCGTCACAAACCCCGCGCCCGCGGTTCTGTGACGCAACAGCGCCGCGCCCAAGCACGCCGCGTGGCGACTCGGGAGACGCTGGAGTTAAAACTACAAGTTGCCACCGCTGTCCGCGCCGGCAGGCGCTCCGTCGCGGGGCCTGCGCCCTCAGACGCCGTGGGTGGGGGGGGGCGACACCCCCACGCTCGGTGCCTCCCGCCAGAGCGCACGGACTCCGGGCCGGATCTGCTCCGAGTGGAGGCGGAGGCTGCTCCCGCCCGGAGCGGGCGGCTCTTTGTCTCGGAGAAACAAAAGCACCCAAACAAACCGGCTGCGGCGACGGCCAAGTTCGGGCTGACTTCGCAGCGGCTGAACACTGGTTGTTTCCACCTAGAACTAACCCAGCTGCATGTGCCCCCCGCCCCCGCCCCGCGCTCTCCCCAGAGTCTCCGTGGTCTTGACAAAGAAAACATGGAACTCGCTTCCCAGGAGCAAAGACGAAGAGAAACAGTGCAAGGACTTCCTTCTCTCCGCCGCGTGACCTTAGTAATAGGAGCGTTTTGTTTTAAAGAAGGAGCTGCCTGCACTGTTGGTGCGCCAAAGAGTTCGTTACGTTTTTTCCACACGATGGCCCCGGTGGTGCTTAATTGTCTGTAACTTCATTTCAGGCAATTTTGTTAGACTGTATTGTGACAGCTGTCATTTAAAGAATGACGTTTCAGCGTGCCTTTAAAGAAAAGCTGTCAAAATGGGTGAATTTTTGTGCAGCCATTTTAATACTGAAGCTGGAAGAAGATACACAACATTTTTGGCATACCATGCTTTATTATTTCAAGAAAGGTAAAAACGCAACTGAAATGCAAAAAAAATGTTTTGTTCAGTGTGTGGGGAAGGTGCTGTGACTGATCGAATGTGTCTAAAGTGGTTTGTGGAGTTTCTTGGTACTATTGACATTTTGGCCAAGTAATTCCTTGCCGCGGGGCTGCCTTGGGCATTGGGAGATGTTTCGCAGCCTCCCGGCCTCTGCCCTGCAGTAGAAGCCAGCAGCGGGAGACACAGCCAACACACTCAAAATATCCAGATCACAAGCTATTGGTGAAAAATAAAAAATGTGTCTTTTATTTTATGCAGAAAATGTGATGGGCTTTTGGCCAATCCTATATATGGAACACGGTTGTCTCTAAACACACAATAAAACTTTATACATTATATTTAAATGGCATTTTCAAGTTTTCAAGGCATCCTCACACAAATTGTCTCCAGGGGTCAAATCTCCCTCCCTCCCTCCCTCTGACTCTGTCTTCCTCTTACACACACACACACGCACGCACACACACACACACGCATCGCTGAGTAAATACCTCAGGGAGCCAACCACACTTCAGCCACACAAAATTGACAGCTCTCTTTGTGATCTGAAGCACCTGCCAGTGCTTGTAAATTAAACGCCCCCAAAGCTGCTTAAAACCAGTGGTTTGCTGGCACGGGGAGCTCGGGAGGGTTGGCTGAGTCTGAGCTGAACACCAGCAGGAGTCTCAGTCCGTCGCCCACGCCGCACAAAACAGCCATCTGCAGACTCTCGCCCTCACCCACGGAAACGGCTCCAGGACACACGCTGCCACGGCGGACAAGGGGAAGTTCCAGCCAGTGCTGAGCGCACAGGTTACGGCCTCCTAGCCCCGGGCTGCGAGTCTCCCCTCGAAGGGCTGTCCTGGCTGCCCCGTAGGCACCTGGGGACGGCTCTCCAAGCTGTCCTTGCCGGCTTTTCCCTCTAAATCAACTTAGACGATCCTGACTAAGCACTGTAGCTTTTCAACTTACTTTCCTTTGTAGAAAGACATCTTCATAAATATTAACACAACTTCACGTATAAATTTTTTGCATAATTTGATTCAAATATTCAGTTATCTCTCAGCAGTTTCAAATTCCTTTAAACTAGCGTTAAAGTATACGTTTGAAATGCTTTTAAGTCCCTGTTAGATGCCAGCCCAAACTCACATCAGCATGCAACGCAAAGGCAGTGCTTGCGGTGGTTGTGGACGATAACCGCTCCTGACCCTCGTGGAAGGGGATGCAATCGATTTGTCTCGAGTGACCGAAAAGTATCGACACCCTTTCGCTACAGCTGGGCATGGGCTCCACGTAAACTCTGAGACGCTCGGGAGAACCACGGTAGCTGCCGTGACAAGATTTCGAGCGGCCAGCGCTCGGGAGCAGCGGGGATGTTCTGTGTCTCGGGAGCAGCGAGACAAGCCGCTCCGAGGTGCCCTGGGCTGCCCGGACCCCCGAGATGCTCCCCGGGAGTTCGTGACGGCCGCGGGAGGCGCGCTCCTGGGTTCCGACGAGAGTGAGGAAAGCAGTGCGTCTGTGCGATGACTCCATTTGTTTTTGGAAATTGGAACACCAAAAAAAAAATTAGCCCAAGATGGAATAACACGGACTTTTATTCTCACGCTTCTAAATATTCTAAATTTTCTCCCTAAGTGTACATAATCTTACTCTGAGAAAAATGCATGGATGCTGAACTAATTTCCTCACACACGTTGACTCTGTTTTGTTAGCTGTTACACCCGCTGGGACCCAGCGGGGTCAGGGCAACCGCGGCCCTCCCAGCCCCCTCCGCCCCCCCACCCCCCAGGCTGGGACATCAGGGACCCGACCGGGTCTCCTGACCCCCTGTCTGCCAGGCAGTTCCTCGTTCTGTGGCCAGGCGGCGTCAGGGCCACTCCATGGTCCTCGCGGCTCTTCCCACAGGAGCGGCAGCAGCCTGCAGGGCCCCGCCCCCCGGGACTCCCTGGGACCCCCGGCCTCAGCCCCGCCTCTCCCCACGGCACCTCTGCCCGCCCCCGGAGCCACCCGCCAGCACTGCACTTAGTCCCCACGGACTGCAGGGACGCCCGCGGACTGGCGCATCCCTCCACGGCCCAGGAGGTGTCTGTGACGGGTCCCACTTTCCATCCTCCGCTCTCAGCCCCTCGAGGGTCTGGATGCCGGACTGAGAGCGCAGGTGCGGGGTCTTGGGAGGAAAAGGAAAGGGGGAATTCACGGGTCTTTCTCTCTCTCTCTGTCTTCCCCTCCTGTGCCCCCTCCCCCATCCCACCCGCCTCGGGACGCAGCCTGCGACCAGCTGGCCCTGGGCGTCGCCGCGCTCCTGGGCCCCGCGCACAGCTCCTCGGCCAGCGCCGTGCAGTCCGTGTGCAACGCGCTGCAGGTGCCACACGTGCACACCCGCTGGCGCCCCCCGGCGGCCGACGGCCGGGACCCCTTCCACGTCAACCTGCACCCGGACGCCGCGGCCATCAGCCGGGCGGTGCTGGACCTGGTCCTCTACTTCGGCTGGAGGGCCGTGACGCTGGTCTACGAGGACAGCGCAGGTACGCTCGCCGGGCGCCGCCTGGGCCCGGAGCCCGGGGCGCGCGCGTCGCATCCCCTTGCCGCGCGGAGGGCTCCGGAGGCTGGTGGGGTCTCCCGATCCAGGGGCACCCCATCCGGCTCTTTCCAGGTCCGTCTGGGGCGTGGGTTTTCCACCAACCATTTTAGGAGGATTTTTTGGGGGGTCTCCCGATCCAGGGGCACCCCATCCGGCTCATTCCAGGTCCGTCTGGGGCGTGGGTTTTCCACCAACCATTTTAGGAGGATTTTTTGGGGGGTCTCCCGATCAGGGGCACCCCATCCGGCTCATTCCAGGTCCGTCTGGGGCGTGGGTTTTCCACCAACCATTTTAGGAGGATTTTTTGGAGAAATGTCGCCTTTTTGATGTATATTGTTAGTTAGGCAGAACGTTAAAGACCTCACTGCGTATCCAACTCGACCGACTTGGGGCCTGGACGCCACCCCTTCACTGGAGCAGAGCACGCTGGGAAACGACCAGAGGAGGTTTCTGACTTGACCGCTGGCTGCACCCGTGTGTCTGGAAGTTTCTAAGGCAGGGGGTGTGCAGGCTTTCGGCATCTCGCTCGGGGCCACACGGGAAGAAGAGTTGTCCTGGCCCACACTTCACATACGCTGCGACTGGTAATCACGCACATGAAGTCTCATCACGTTTTAAGTAAATTTACGATTTTGCGTCGGGCTGCATTCACGGCCACATTCCTGGCCCGCATTCAGCCGTGGGGCCGCAGGTCGGACCCCCCGACAGAGGGCGTGTGGATGAAGCTGACCGCCTGGCGGGAAGGGCGGCGTGGCCCGTCTTTGGGTGATGAGCCCCTCACAAAGCCTTCCTTGTTGCACCTGCTCACCTGGGGGTGCGGACAGGGTGGCTCCGGCACCTGCTCCCCGCGGACGCTTTTCCGACCCTGCCCACCTGACCTTTCCTTAAGGGCACCTTCCCGCCTGCCGCCTGGGCACAGGCCGGGGGTGGTGGGAGTCCAGCCCCCCGCATTCAGGGCAAGCCTGGCTGGCGGCTCTCCATCGTCCACACAGCCAGGTGCAGGCCCCTCCTCCTCAGCGCCGCTCCCCGGCTCAGGCTCTCGCCCTGGCGCGAACGAAGCCCCATCACCCCCACCCCGAGTTTGGGGGGGGGGTCCCGACTTTGGGTGCCTCTCCCCGCTTCTCCATGGCAGCCCTCAAACCCACTGTAGGGCCGGTGGTCACTGCCAATGCCGCCCCGTATCACACGTCAATTGTCTGTTCACGTGCCTGCGAGGCTAGGGATTCCTGAAACGGAGGGCTCGCCACAGTTATTTCTGTAACCCGACACCTAACTCAGCCCGGCCAGGGCTCAATGGGGCGTGGAAGGGCTCCCACTGCAGCCGACCCTGCGGCAACACGGGTTTGAAGCATTCCAGTCACGTCCGATTTTCTGCAATAAACACGCAGTCGGCGTCCACAGGCTGGGCTTTGCCGCCGCGGACCCAGCCAAGGGCGGGTCGCCAACAGCCCTGGGAGCGGCGGGTGCGCAGGGCCGAGGAGCGCGCTGTCCGCGTCCATTCACGCAGGGGCGGGAGCCGCCGCAGGTCGGGGCGCTCCCGGGCCCTGGAACGGTCCCCGCGGACCCCGAGGACGGCTGCACTTACTTCCCGAGTATTTTTCTCCAAGACTTGAAATGAGCTCCGTTCTTTGACATACGCACTTGGTAGTAAGAGTAAGAAAATGGTCAGTGACAATGAATGAAGCAAAGCGCATGAGACTTTTCAATAGCCCGTCTCTCCGCCTCTGTCGCGCGCCCGCACCGCCTCTTCCCCCCGCGGAGGAGCCTCCCTCCGGCACTAACTCCGCCCCATTTCCGACTGGCGGAACAGAGAGGCCCTTCTGGCCAGAAACACGCACTTGCGTGTTTTCTCACGCATCGTCTCATTTCAGGAAGAAGGGCAGGTAACTGATGTGTAACTTGTGATTATATTAAAAGCAGCCCCCCGGGAAGGATAAGCCCCCGGCAATCGTATTTGGGAAGCGTCGCCTGCCCGCCCGCGGTGAGCCAAGGAGGTGCTGCCGGAGGAGCGCGGCGCGCAGATGCGCCCCCGAGGACGCGGCGTCGTGCACGCCAGACCCCGCGCGCCCGCCCTGCGAACAGAGGGCGCGTGAGCCAGGGAGGCCGCGGTTCCGCACCCCGCGGTGGGCACCGCAGGGTCACCCTCCCTCACGGCCGCGCCTCCTCCACACAGCGGGGCCACCCGAGAGAGGGGCACAGACCGGTGGACTGCGACGGGACTCCTGGGTTTCACTCGGCCAGCAGTGCGACGCTGGTGCGGGCACAGCCGCTGAGGAGTTCGGGTTGTCAGCAGGGCGGGCTTCCGGAGGCCTGGCCCTCGGCGCGGCCGGGGCGGAGCCGCTGCTGACCCAGCTGCGCCGCGCTGGAGAAGCTGTTCAGAAGGTAACCGTTACCTCTCCTTCACGCCGAGGCGACCGTGAGCGATGAGGAGCGGCAAAACGCAAACAGAAGGGACGCCCCCCCCCGTTTTTGTCCCCCGTGAACCGAAGGAGCCTGCGAGTTGTGGATTCTGCAGCCTCTGCTGACGGCGGCGCCCACAGGCCTTTCTGAGCACATGTTGCTCCGGGAACAACAGGGTGCGCCTGCTGTTCTGCCCCCCCCCCCGGGTCCGCAGCCACCCCCCAGCCTGCGGGTCCCGTGCCCCGAGGCCGTCTCCCCTGCGGGCGGGCAGACAGACAGACAGACAGGACTCCACGGGCCCAGGCCGAGGGATGCCCGGACCTACCGCTGGGCAGCCCGGCAGACCGCCCGCCCCCACCAGGAAGCCGGATTGGGCGGGTCCGCCCTTCTCTGCACCCGCGTCCTGGGCACCGCCCCCCCCATGTTTTCCTGTAAAAACACACGAGTGAGGTGAGGAAACGCTCCCAACTTCCAATGCCATCGGCGCGCGTGTGCGTCCTATCGTCCTCGCCACGGGAACACGCCCTCCGAGGTTGACGCCCCGTCTGCAGGACACGAAATGCACTTTCACCGCGTTTCTGCCATTCCACGGAAAGGCCGAGTAGCTCCCTGGGGTCACGGTCAGGTGAAATAAAACGTGTAGGTGACGGCAGGGCAGGAGGAGGCAGGAGGCTCAGGAAGGAGACAGCGCACCTGCCGGCACAGAGGAAGAGGGGTCCCTGCCCCCCACAGCCCCGTGGCAGCGGACTTACACCCGCTCCGGCACAGGCTCCGCTTGCGGGGGTCAGAGCCCCGACCTGCGGCTCCGCGGCCCCTGCGAACGCCCCGGGGCCTCAGGGAGCTCCGCCATGGGGTGAGCCCTGGGGTTCTCATCTGCGGCGCCGAGGGGACAGTGCCCGCTCCACCGGGCGGCCACGGGACTGACCGAGGGGCCCGCTCACGTTCTCGGCTCTCTTCCGCCTTCCGCAGGGTCGGCGGCTCCGGACAGGCGAGCCTGGGAGAGGCCCGCGGCTGGTCATCCGGCCGCCACGCTGACTGGCGTGAGGAGAGGCAGGCGCCCGGGGGGCTGTGGTGCTGACAGCGGCTATTTTACGCTAAAAAATCAAGAAGGACAGGGAGCACTGGGTCTTAACCGGTTCTCCGACCCCCTGCACGCCCCCCCCACTGGACCCTGAGGACCAGCTCACGCCCATCCCGCAGGGCACACCCACGCCTGTGCACGGCGCCGGGGGAGCCTTTCACCCGTGCGCCACCGAAACAAACAAAAAACGGTGTCTTCTGGGGAAGAAGCTGGAAACCGGAAAACGAAGGCTCCGCTCTAAACCAGGGGTGCTGGGCGCCCCCCACAGCGCCCCTGGAACTCAGGCGGAGCTGGCACTCCCTCCCCGGGCGCGCGGCCAGCCCATCTTGGGGGGCAGAGAGCGCGCGCAGGAAGAGGAGGGAGAAGCCGGTGTTCCGGGGGACGGCAGCCGCTGACCCAGCAGCTCCGGCCCGAGGGCTGCGGCGCCAAGGGTGGTCCCGCCCCGGGAGAGCCGGTGCGCCGACGCCGGGCTGCCCCACAGGGCCACGCCCGCGGCCAGGTGGACGTTCTGGGGGCTCCGCCCCCGCACACGCTTCCCTTCCCGCGGCCCCCACCCCCCGCAGGTGTTGACAGGCTCTGCTGTTCCGGCTCTTGTCGTCGCGGCCCCTAAAACGCCGTGGTCTCTGGTGTTGTTTCTGTTCTAGTTTGTTGACTTCTTTTATTTATTTGTTTATTTGTTTGCCCCTTTTTAATGTCCTCAGCCGACACACAGCGCCGTCTGTTTCAGGCCTGCCCCCCAGGGAGGGGGCGTCACCCCGGACGCTGTGCCCCCACCTGGCGCCGCACGTGGTCATCACGGTGCCGCTGACCACAGTCCGCGCCGGACTTCACGTCCGTGCCTGTTCTGTGAGGGCCCCCGAGCTGCGCTCCCCTGTCCCTTCCCCTCCCCCGGCAACCCCACCGCCCGGCGGCTGTCAGTCCGTTCTCCGTGTCTGCGAGTCTGTTTCTGTTCTGCTTGTTTGTTTTATGTTTAGATTCAAGTGTTGACAGATTCGCATTTATTGCCACTTTGTTGTTCATGTTTTTTGAAAGATTTATTTATTTATTTTTAGAGAGGGAAGGGAAGGGAGAGAGAGAGAAACTTCAATGTGCGGTTGCTGGGGGCCGTGGCCTGCAACCCAGGCATGTGCCCTGACTGGGAATCGAACCTGCGATGCTTTGGTTCCCAGACCACGCTCAGTCCACTGAGCTACGCCAGCCAGGGCTTGTTGTTCATATTTCATGTCTCTTTTCTCCTTCGAGAAGACCCCTGAACACCTCGAATGGTGCTGGTCTGGTGAGGACGAACTCCTTCGCGTTCGTCTGTTTGGGTGGGAAACCCTCTGTCCACCCTCCGGTCCTGAAGGGCAGCTTCACCGGGCAGAGCGGCCTGGGCTGGGCCCCCCACCTTCTCCTCACTGGGAATGCTCCTCGCCAGGCCCTCCCGGCCCGCACAGGTTCTGCCGAGAAACCGGCCGACAGTCTAACTTCAATCAAGATAGGATTTTCCGATTCAACAGGCAATCACGGCGGAGAGAGAACATAATGAACCACCTCTGAGTCGTTTCCGTGGCAAGACCTGGGAGGCTGCACGGAGCCGCCCAGCTAATTAGCAGGCACACGGTGGTCACAGGGACACACTTGGTGCACGGCCTGCAGAGGTGCACAGCCCCCCAAACCCTCGCTTTGGGGGAGCAGGTGCTATCTATGTCATTAAGCACCGTTGGAAACTTCAAGCACCTTTTTATTCGCACGACTTGTGAGGTCCAGACCTAACCTGCTAGGACGCGAGCTGCTGGCTGCCACCTGGAGGGGAACTTCCCTCCAAACAAGCTCAGAAGGCGCTCGGGGGAGCGGGGGAGCGGGTCACAGGTCACCCCCCCCTCCGCCGGCCGGCTCCGCGGGATCGGCCGCCGGCATGAGGAAGGAGAGAGGGGTCAGCACGGTGCCCCGTAGGTGGCAGCCCCTCGGCTCGCGTCGGGGACCACGTGCGTGTGGCCGCGAGCGGCACTAAACACACGTGCTTCGGACTCTCTTCCAGGGCTGATCCGCCTGCAAGAGCTCATCAAAGCTCCCTCCAGGCACAACATTCGGGTCCGGATCCGGCAGCTGCCGGCCGGCAGCAAGGACGCGAAGCCGCTGCTGAAGGAGATGAAGAAGGGCAGGGAGTTCCACGTGGTCTTCGACTGCTCGCACCGCCGCGCCGCCGAGGTCCTGAAGCAGGTGAGGAGCCTGGCGCGGCCGGCTCGGGACGCGGTGGGTTCCGCTCCTCCGCGCAGCCCGGGTCCCCGGCCGCCCGGCCGGGCTGGAAGATGCGGTTTTCGGGGTTCCTTCCCGGAGCCGCGGGCTCGGGGAGTGTGGGCGTCTTTGCCGAAGCCTCCTGCCACGGCGGAGGGGTCGGCGGTCCCCCGCGCGTGCGCGCACGGCGGGGCGCGGGCAGATCCGGCGGCAGAGGGGGCAGGGGAGGGGCCCGGTGCAGCGCGGTCTCTCTCTCCGTCTTCACACCTGTTGAAAGACGGCGCCAGGTGTCCGTGCGCAGAGCCTGACGCGTCCTGAGCTCAGCGTCCTGGGGAGGGGCGGGGCTTTTCTGCCGCACGTGCGGGATTCCAAGCGCAGGCGGAGGTTCCGTCCCAGCGAAGGTGCTTCTCCGTCTACCTTGTCCGGACAGCGAGGCTAGTGTGGGAGGAAGCCCTGGGCAAACTGCCTTCTGAGCTACACGGAAGATGTTAGTGATGTTAATAATAATAATAACCGCCCTGGCTGGGGTGGCTCAGTGGATTGATTGCCGGCCTGCAAACCAAAGGGTCACAGGTTCGATTCCCAGTCAGGGCACAGGCCTGGGCTGTGGGCCAGGTCCCCAGTAGGGGGCGTGCAAGCGGCAACCACACATTCTTTCTCCCTCCCTTCCTCTCTCTCTAAAAATAAAATAAATAAAAAAATTTAAAAAGTCTTTAAAAAAAAAATAACTGCCACCACAGAGTAAACCTCTGAGCACTTGAGGATACAGCCCCGTTTTCACGCTGGAGAAAGACAACTCAGAACCGGAAAAGAAGAGGAAGCGGAGACACCAGTTCTCGCCCCCCGGACGCTGCTGGGCAACGTCTGGAAACCTCTTTGTTCGCCCCTCTGGGGGCCTGGCGGCCCGCCGGCAGAGGGGGCTCGGGGTGCGGCTGCACGGGCGGCCCCCCTCAGAGCCTAGGCGGCCGAGGGCGAAGGCGCCGGGGCTCAGAAGCTCGGACAAGCACAGGGAAGCGCGGCCGGGCTGCGCGCACGGGGCCTGGCGGGGGCGTGAGCTGTGATCGTCCCTGCGGCGGCGGCAAGGCCCCCAGGGGGACACGGCCGTGACCGCACTTCCTGCGTTACCGGTCCGGTGTGCCGCGTGCTTGCGTGGGGCTGGGCGCCGCGGCCGCGAGGAGAGCGGGTGGGGTCCGCGGGGCTTCACGGGACCCCCAGGAAGCTGCCGGGACTGGACGTCCCGTCCTGCTCGCAGGGGGCCCAGGGCTCTGAGTGACCCGGTTCCACTTGCCCGGGGCCTGGTCAGCACCAGCAGAAACGCAGACGGAGACCACGCCCCGCCCCCCACAGGCGTGCCCGCCCCTCTGGGCAGCCCCGGGGGGCAGAGATGAGGGTCCCGACTCCAGCCGCCCCTCCGCCGTCTTTTCACCTGAGGAAGAAAAGGGGGGGAGGCTCCGCCCCTTCGCCCAGGGCACACCAAAGCCCCGAGGGTCCCCTGCGCCCCGTGGAACTGCCCCCACGAGCTCCCGCCCTCCTGATCTGCACGCGGTTTCCTCGGGGCAGAGGCCGGGTGCCCGCTCGAGACCCCACTCTGAACCGCCAGCCTGCGTGGGGTCTCCAGACCACGCGGCCCCCGCGCCGCACCCCAGGGACCTGCGCAGGCCCCGGTCAGAGCGGAGAAGCCGGGGAAAGGTGCACTCAGGTGGCGCTGGTGTTGGTGCCGTCACCTCTTCGGAGACCGAGGTCACCGCTGAGGCGTTTTCCCGGGGGGGGGGTCCCCTTGGCTTTCTCTCCCTGCACACTTTTCACGACTTCCCAGCATTCCCCTGGGGCTTCATCACATTTCACCACTTTGTAACGGTCCTTAAGGAAAAAACACATCAAATCCAACTTAAGGCAGATATTTGACATTTATCTAAAAGCAAAAATTGGGGGAAAGTCTGTGGTTATTCTTGGGCATGCTAATCGCTCTCAAAAAGTAATTATTTCCATTCATATCGAACAAGCACCGTGTGATGAGCATCTGAAAAGCCACTTCCCAAAAACCAGCTGGAGATTCAAGCATCGAGACTGGATCAGGCTCCGGATGCTCAGGGCTCCTGTGCAAACCAAGTGCCTTCGCCGGTCCCTGCCGTCTGAGCGCGGCCCTTCTCCCCCTGCCCACCGGCCGCAACGGCGGCCACCTCGCCGCTCTCTGCCAGGAAGCTGCTCTGTCTCCTGACCCTGCCCCCAGGTGCAGACCCCGGCTCCGGGCTCCTCTCCTCCCCAGCGCCCCCCCCCACACCCGGGCTCCTTCCGACGCAGCTCCGCCAGCACGCTGCCCCTCGCTCACCCCGCCCAGGGTCACCCCCGCTCAGGCCCTGCAGGCTCTGGCTGGTCAGAGAGGAACGTAAGGAGGAGCCCAGGGAGGGAAGGCCGTGGGTCGGAGCCTGACGGCCCAGGCCGGGGGAGGGGCGGCCAGCACAGCCGCCTGGGAACCGGCATTGTGGTTGGTTTGCCAATGCAGCCCGAGCTCAGGGGGCGGGGACCGAGGCTGCTCCTCCTGCAAAGGTCCTGGGCCGCCTGACCCGACCCAGCCCGCGTCCAGGCAGGAGCCCACGGCAGGTCCAGGAGCCCGAGGCAGGTCCGGCACCCCGTCCCGTGCCCACTTCACTGCCTCCCACTGGCCGTTGCCGCGGCCCGGGCTGTTCTCTCCGGGCGGGGCCTTGCCCGTGGTTCCCCGCGGGAGCGGGAGCAGAGGCCGGTCATTTCCCGGACCTGCCGTCTCCCTGGCGCTGCCCAAGCCCAAGGGAAACCTGTAACGAGTTCAGGACCCGCGTCGCCCGATCCCCTGCGGCCCCGCCGGCCCCTGGAGGGCAGCCGCCTCCTGTGACCCGCTGGCCAGAAGCGCGGGTGGGGCGCAGCCGAGGGGAGGGGGGAACCGACCCGCGGCCCGAGCCACGCCCTGAGCTGGGGGTCCCGCAGGCGTCTCCCGCCCCCCCCCCCGTCCTCCCCCCTTTCGGCGCTCCGCCCGCTCAGGGAGTCTCTCCTCTGTGCCTCGGTCTCCTCAAAGGGACAGCCTCCCGCTGCCCTGGAGTCCTGCGTGTGAAGAACTGTGGTGCACGTGAGCCCGCTGTTCTGCTTCTTGAGGATAAACGCGCCTCTTCCGGAGAACTGCCCGTTGCCCCCCCACCCCATCCCGCGACGGGGCTGGGAAAGCAGGTCACCGCTGCCGGTGCACCCGGAGGACTGGCCCCCGCCGGCCCTGGATGGGGAGGAGGGGTCGCGCCCCTCAGGGAGGGCGGGCGGGCCGTCCTGGAGCCGCAGGACACCGCCCGGGGGCGAGGCTGCACGGGCTCCCTCTGCCCGGCCTCCCTCTGCCCGGCCGGCCGGGCCGTCTGTTCCCGGGTCACGGGGTCGGGGCGGGCCCGCGCCCCCAGCGCTGCGGCGACAATGACATGTCGTGACTGAGCCATCAGCTTCCGTAACACGTTTCCGCAGCAGGACCGTTTGCACAATTACATCGCATTTTCTCTTTTCTTTTCTTCGCGTTAACATAAAAACAAGGCCGGGAAGAAATGTGTGTCTTCGTGCCTGGCTTCCCTCGGCGCGCATGCATGGGGGCGGCGCCCACTAGCCCAGTAACTCGGTGCCTCGGGTCCTCCCTCCGCGGAGTCGCGCCCACGGCGGCCAGCTCCGCACACGGGGCAGAGAGGTGGGTTCCCTGTCGTGCCCCCCCATCTGCCCCCCATCCTTCCCCTCTCCACACGGAGCCCCCAAGCCTGTGCCGGGGACCTGGGACCTGGGACCGGCACCCGCTGAGTCCGATCTCCGGGGTCCGTCTGATCAGCGACACACAGAACCGGCCAAAGGCCCCAGGAGCCGCCGGGAAGCGCGCACCTCGCCCGGGCCGGCCCGGCGCCAGCGGGGAGGCGCACCCGCGTTCCACGTACAGGAGAACGTTCTGTCTTCAGGGGCGGACGCAGCCACAGAGGCTCGGTCACTCCCCCGTGGCCAGGCCAGCGAGCGGCCGGCCTGCACCGGCAACGCAGCTCGGGGTTGAGGAGGCGGAGGGGAAACATCCTGTTCTGCTCCGAGGTGTCGGCTGGTCCTCAGAGGAGCCGGCCCCGGACACAAATCACTGCTAACCTTTGCAGCTCGTGAACTGTGATGTTCCACTTCACTCCCAAACACCCAGTCCTTTCGAGTCTAAATGTCCCCGAGGAAAACGCTGGCCGTCTCGGAAGCCGTAGCTGAGCAGGGAGGTGGCAGGCGCCCGGTGGAGACATTCGCTCTCTCATGCAGCACCCCCTCTGGGCCTGAGTGCAGGAGGTGGAGACGCAGGAAGTGAAAACAGCACTGGGGTCCCCGCCCCCTTAACACAGAAAGGGGCCTGAAAACCAGTCGTGAGTACAGCACCGCCCCCCCCCCGCCCCCGGGAGCCTGCCCGCCGGCGGAGGCCCCGAAGCTGATCCCTGAGCAGTGGCCACCGGGCCGAGAGCCTCGGCACAGTGGGGAGGCCCGCGAGCAAATCCTGCGTCCCCCGACACGGCAGACCCGCCACCGTTCACGGACGCCCGCTCTGCGCCGGGCTGAGCCGGGCACCCGACCGGGATGACGCTTTCTCATCTTCTCGCACCTGCCGGTGCAGGGGAGGAGCACGAAGACCCGGGGCCGCACAGGCTCAGTTCCGAGCAGATTCCAGCCCGCCTGCGACCCTCGCCTCTCAGACCCCCCACCCCCCCCGTGCTCTCCCCCGCGGAGCGGCCCCGGGTGCCCACGCACGCCGGTGGTCCGAGCCCCCTCGCTGGTCCGGACGCACAGGACTCACGCCCGGCCTCAGGCTCAGGAGGCCCCAAGTACGTGGGGGGATGACCACGCAGGCCGCTCTTACTCAGCGCTCCCAGGGCCTCTGGGAGCCTGAGCCAGCTCACTGGTGACGAGCTCATTACTCTGGGTAAATCCTGGCAACATCATAATGATGAATCTCTCCTAATAGTAACGGGACGATAATGCGTAGCGTGTTACATAATTACTGTGGTGGCGCATTCCCATTGTAATTAGGTATCTCTCGGGCTGACACTAAGACTGATGTACGTTCCCTGGGCACAGAGTTCGGCTGTGAGGGGCGGTCCATAGATGTGAGCGTGTTATTACACGCGCACAAGAATTTACTGGTCTCTGTGGAAAACCAGCGGTTCGCTGAAGGGTTTGGAATGGGTCCACATTTTTGGTGTATGGGCCTGAGGAGCCTCGAAACCCTCCGAATCCCAGACTTGGAAAGGACTGAGGTCTGTTGCGGCCCGACTCGGCCGTAAAAACCACACACGCGCCTCAGAACGGCTCCGGCGCCCAGTTCCAGCCACATCGCGGTGCCCCTGCCGCAGACGACACAGACAGGTGGCTCTGCCTCGTGCCCCTCCAAGCGGCCTTCCCGGGGGAGGGGCTGTGGCTTCCATCAGGCTCCTTTAGGAGATGCACGAGGCCACGGAAGGACCCCCCCCTCCCCCGCTCCATCCTCCGGGCCTGGTGGCCGAGTCCCCCATCTCGAGGGCGGCCCTGTGGGAGGCAGATTTGGCCATTTACCCAGCCGATGCATGCTGGCTGTTTTCTCGGCTCCACCTGCATCACGGGCAGATAAAAGACCCCGAAAGACCCCCGTGTGTTAGACGAGGTTGTTCCACAGCTCTGCTGCGTCTGTAAAATGGGGAGGTCACAGCGCCCACGTCACACAAACCTGGGCGGGGGAAGCGTTGGCTGTGACGATGCCCATGAGGCACGGGCCCTGGCCTGGAGACTGCCCTGGCCCATCGTCACCGTCACCGTCAGTGAGACACCGGGCAACGCAGGGATCGCCGGCCCCAGCCGGCCCCGAGGGTCTTACTGTCCCACGGAGACCTCGCCCGACCGGCTGAAACCTCCGCGCCGCACGGAACACGCTGTGTCCCCCCCAGCCAGCCACCCCCTCCCGCTCCCCATCTGTCCTGGGACTAGAAGCGCCCCCCAGTTCCTCAGGCCGGAGACCCAGCAGGGCCCTGGGTCCCATCGTCCTGTTTATGGTTCGCAGACGCCTTCCTCTGCCTTCTGGGTGCGTTCTGCGTCCAGCCTCCTGGCGTCCCTCCCTCTCCTCACCGCACCCAAGCTAGAGACCCGTCTGTGGTCTCCCTCGGCCACGGGTCCCTGTCCTCCTTCCTTCCCCCGCCCCCGGCCTCCAGGAGCCTCAGCAGCTGTGCCTCCGAGTAAACCTGGGACCCGAATTCCCGAGCGGCCCCCAGCCCCCGCTGGCTAAGCGCAGGGGGACACCCACCACGACCAGCCTGCTGCCGCCGAGGCACCATCGTGGCTGTGTCTGCTACGTGACTCCAGCAGGAATGTGTTACGAGTGCTTGTACAAACTGCCCTTTCCCAGGGAAAGGTGACTCCGTTAGGTGATTAAATTTCCCAAATGTCGCCGAAGGGTTTAGAATGAGGATCTGATCGATTTTAATGTCCGGACAGATGTGACTGGAGAGCCTCGTAGGTCTGGACTTGGGACGGAAGGAGGCGGAGGGAGGGGGGCCCGCAGGGTCCGGGACAGGTCGCCTCCTCGGGAGCAGGCCCTGGCTCCGGAGGCCCGTTCCTCAAGACCCAGCCGCCCCCCGCCCCCGTCCGACTGGCTGGCACCCGACAGCACCTGGCTCCTCGAGGTCCAGAGGGGCTCTGTGCAAGTCCCCGGCCTTCCTGCACACGCACCTACCGCGACCAATTAACAGACGGGTGTCGCACAAAGGGGCCAGCACGGAAATCAGACCTGGTCCCGACGCTCTCCCTACGCTCTGGTCTTCACGTGGACGGGTGGACGGTAACGCTTCACCCCTGACACCACGTGGACAACCCATCGCGGCGGGGGACACGCGGCAGCAGCCGGCACAAGGCCGCTCTCGGCAGTGCTGCCGCTTAAAACCTGGGTTTGGTTCGCAGCAGCTGGTGCTTCCCACGCCGGCTGCGCGTCACCGGAGGGCGGAGGGCGGGCGGGCGGGCGGCGGGGCCCAGGGCTCACCTCGGGCCACGGACACGACGCCGTCTGGGGTGGGGGTCACGGCGGTCACGGTGTTTCCTCCAAAGCTGGAGACCCTGGCGCCCTGAGAAACGGCGGCACACGTAATTCTTTCATGAGCCTGGCAGTCACGGACGAGTGGGCACACTGAAGCCGACAGGAGAAACCATCAGAGGAGGAGGCCGCTCACCACGACCTCGGGGGCTGTGAACAGCTCCCAAGACCGGCAGCCCCTCCCCCCGAAGCGCCCCTCCAGGCAGGCCCCGGGCTCCCGTGTCCTCGCCGCCGTCGCTGCCGCGGGAGAAGCCCCGCTCCGTCCACGCGGCAGCCTCAGGCCTGTGCGGCGCTTCGCTGCGGGCGGGAGCCCTGGTTCCGCCGCCGCCTTCCCCGGGCCACCGCCCCCCCCCCCAGGGTCCCGGACGGAGGCTGCGGAGTGTGTTCTCGGCCCACGGGGTCCCGCGCAGCCCGGCTCGGGGCAGCCGCTCCATCCGCCGCCCGGGAGCCTCCTCTTCCCCGAGCAGCGCGGGCGGCCGGGCCTGTGCTCTGCGGGGGCAGGGGGGGGGCAGCCTCTCCCCAGCGGCCCGGCCCTTCGGCGAGATCGGCTCCTGGAGCCAAACGAGCGGCTGCTTCCCGCTCCCTTTGGGGAGCCCCGCCCCATGGCCCCCCGGCCCTGACCCTCCGCGGGAGGGAGGAGGCTGTGAAGGCGCTAAAGCCCGAAGCCACCCCCCGAACGCCGGAGGACCCCGTGGGGAACCCTTTGCGCTCCGCTGGCCTCGCCGGGAGGCAGGAGGAAAGGGCTGGGTTTGTGGGTGGGATGCCTGTCCCCCGTCTCTCCGTCCGTCCGTCCGCGGAAGGGCAAACCCCGCGTGGCTTGTGCCTGGGGACGTGCCCGTGGCAGGCGTGTGTGTGCACGGAGGAGCCAGGGCCTGCGACCCTCTCGCATGCCCTTCGGGGGGGGGGCAGCACAGGCAGCAGAGACACCCACGCGCGGGGCCGTCGGAGCCAGCAGAGAGGTGCTCCGCACCTTCCCCGGGGCGGCACGCGGCGGTCGGTGCCCGTGGGCCGGGTTGGGCAGCGCCGTGGAGCTCGGTCCGCGCTGCGGCGCCGCGGGCCGTTCCCCGGGGCGGCTCCGGGAGCAGTAGCCGCGCTGCTCGAAGAACGGGTCCGCGCGCGCCAGCAGCAGCGCCTGAACCGCACCCGCAGCCGCGTCGTCACACCCGCGTGTGGTGGTGTGACGCGCTCCGTGCCACCACGGACGACTTCGGCGGAGCCAGGCCCCCCCACCCCGCCGCCCCGCCGCCCCGCAGCCCCGCCGCCCCGCCGCCCCGCAGCCCCGCCGCCCCGCCGCCCCGCGCTGCATCAACAGAGCTCCAGTTTCAAAGGGAAAAGTCAGCTTTGCACAGAGCTGTCAGAAAACTGCGGTATCGTGATCACACTTTTTATCTTAAAACCGCTTATTATTTGTCTTGCTCTGACACTCCCTTAACCCTCCAACGACGTCTGGCTGACACACCAGCTCACGGAGGGAAACTCCCGCGTGGCTGCAGTGCTTCCATCCATCAAGCGCGCGGCTCCCCACCGCAGAGCCCCCGCCCGCGGACCGACCACCCCGAAGACGGCCGTGAAGAGGCACCACCTTCGCAGGACCGCCTGTCCTCCCTTCTGGAAGCTTCTCCTGCGCCCCAGTCCTCAGGAGTCCTCCAGCGTGGCCTGTCAGCGGTCCCCGGCTGAACCTGTCCCTCCACTTCCCCGCCCAGGAGGCTCACGGGGGGGCCGGGGTCGGAGCGCACCGCCCCAGGCCCGGGAGGGGCAGCCAGACCGGCGGCTCCCCCGGCTCACCCATGAGAACGGGGCGGACCCGCGAGCGGTCTCCCCCCGCCTCTTCCGCGCTCCCTCCGACAGTGACTACGGGGCACAGCAGACGGGCGTGCGCCTCCCAGCACAGCCACAAACCGCTAATGAAAATAGTCAGTTGAATGCCTGGCTGCTTTTTAAAAAGCATCACACAACCCTGGCTGGTGTGTGGTCAGTGGATGGAGCGCGGGCTGTGAACCAAAAGGTCACCGGTTCGATCCCCAGTCGGGGCACACGCCTGGGTTGTGGGCCGGCGCCCCCCACCCCCGGTAGGGGGCTCTGGAGAGGCAACCACACACTGATGTTTCTCTCCCTCTCTCCCTCCCTCCCTTTCCCCTCTCTCTAAAAATAAATACAATATTAAAAAAAAAAAGCTTCCATGCTTTATTCGCCGGCGAAGCCATCTGGTCCTGGCCGTTGCTCTCGGGAGGCTCTTGATTACCGCCCCAATGTCACGGCAGGCGTTGCTCTGTTCAGATGTGCCGCTTCTTCCCGGGTCCGTCTGGAAGGCTGAATGCTTCTGGAAACGTACCCGTGTCTCCCACGCTGTCCAATTGGTCGGCGTGTCATGATCGGCAGCGGCGCTGGGTGCTTCTGTGGCGTCGGTTGTAACCCCCCCTTTCCTCACGATTTCGCTCACTCGAGGCCGTTTTCTTCCGTGATGAGTTCGGCGAAAGGTGTATCGGTTTGTTCACCTTTTCAAAGAACCAGCTCCTAGTTCCATCGGTCTTTTCTGTTGTGTTTTTTTAAATCTGTTTCATTTATTTCTACTGGGATCTTTATTCCTTCCTTCCATCACTTCGGGTTCTGTTTGTCCTTCTTTTTCCAGTTTACTTGAGGTTTCCATTGTTTCTGGAGCCTGTGTAAGCAGGGAACTTCCTCTCAGAACAGCTTCGGCTGCGTCCCGTGCCTTTTGGGAAGTCGTGTTTCCCCGTGTCCGGGTGGGTGGTGCCCGGTTTCTTGTCTGACCTCCTCTCGGGGCCCGGGCTCCCAGTGGCAGGTCGTCTGTCTGCACGGGTCTCTGCCTCTCCCCGTTCTCCTCCCGCAGCTGCGCGCCAGGCTCACGCCCCTGCGGTCAGAAAAGATGCTGGGTTTGACTTCGACCCTCTCGGATTTGCTTTGTACCCGGATAACATGGTCTGTCCTGGAGAACGTTCCATGGACGCTTGAAACGAAATATAACCAGTTTCTGAGTGAAATGTTCTATAAATGTCCAGTGTCACATTTAAGGTCATTATTTTATTATTAATTGTCTGTCTGGGTGGTTTATCCATTGATATGAGTGGCGTGTAAAATCCACTGCCATTATTGCAGGACTGTCAATTTCTGTCGTTGTGTCTATTAATAATCGCCTTTTGCGTCCACGTGCTCACAGGCTGGGCGAATAGATACACGTGGCCGTTTCAGCCCTTCTGTGGCCCGACCCCTTCGCCACAATGTAACGTCTCATGTTCCCGTCTCGGATTCTTTGTTTCCAAGTCTGCTCTGTCCCATGCGAGCCCGGCTGCCCCCGCTTTCTTTCCGGTTCTGTCTGCCCGCAGTGCGGCCCCCACCCTGCACCTCCCGTCTGTGCACCCTGGACCTGAAGCCGGCCTCGCGTGAGCAGCACGCACACGGGCCGCACCCGTGGTCCATCCAGGCGCCCCGTGTCCTCCTGGGGGGGCGTTTAACCGGCTCACGGGCGGAGTAACTGCTGGTCGGCAGGCACTCGCTGCCTCTTTGCCCCTCACGCCTGTGACTCTTCCCTGCCCCTTCCTCCACCGCCCTCCTGTGCAGTTTGCGGGTTTTCTGGGCCCTCTGTTGGGTCGCTCTCTCTCGGTTCTGTGCGCACCTCCCGCAGACTCTGGTTTGCGGCGACCCAGGGTTACGCACAGCATCCGATATCCACGGCCGTTCCCTGGGAGCCCATACGTGCTCACGTTCAAGTAGATCCCACGAGGATCGCATTCGTACATGCCCTCCCCCGCGCTTTGTGCTCTTGGTGCTGTGCTTGGGTTTTTGTTCCGCGCATCACTGCAACAGTGTCAGCGTTTCTGAACAGGCCTGTGCCTCCAGGGGCGGTCCAACACCCCCAAGGCTGTTTTCAAAGAAGCATCAGCCCAGGTGAAAAGCTGAAAACAGCCGGCTTTGTGGTTCTTTTCCAGTCCCAGAAGCAACATTTTTTTAAAAGATTTTACTTATTTATTTTTAGAGATGGGAAGGGAGGGAGAAAGAGAGACAGAAGCATCAGTGTGTGGTTGCCTCTCGCATGGCCCCCACTGGGGACCTGGCCCACAACCCAGGCCTGTGCCCTGACTGGGAATCGAACCTACATCCCTTTGTTCGCAGCCCGAGCTCAATCCACCGAGCTACGCCAGCCAGGGCAGAAGCAACATTTCAAACCCCCGTGTCCAGCTCTGTATCTTGACATAAAACTCGCCCCGGCGCCCCCTCAGGGGGCGAGTCTTGCTTCCCTTACGCCACCTGAGGACTCAAGAGAGACACTGGACTCCTGGCTGACGCACTGGTCAGCTCTGCCCTCCGCAGGGGCATCCGAGACCGGCTGACCCGCCTCCCAGCGCGCCCCGAACCTCATCCACCGCGGACAGCAGCTCTGCCCTGGGTAAAACCCCCCGGGAGCCGAGTCCCGTCATCCCCGCAGGGAGACTTCCTCGCTGGGGGCTGCTGACTCCCAAGGAGAGTGCCCGGGCATTCGTTGTATCTTCGTGACGTTACAGTGTGTCTGGTCCCGCGGCCGCAGAGGGCGGAGCAGTGGGGGCGGGGTGCGCTCTGCGGGGGGAGGGGGAGGGGGAGGGGGAGGGGGAGGGGGCCCCCCACCCACCCACCCTCCTCCTTTCTGGTCCCCTGTCCCGTGAACCTCGTTCCTCACGCGTCCTGGGCGCCTTCCAGCGTCTCTTCTGACTATGTTGCCTCTTCCCAGACCGTCCCAGGCCTCTTCTCACTGGGGTAGTAAAAGCCTTTATTCTTTGATGCAAATGGGCGCGTCCCACGGGGCGGCGACCCTCCCCACTGCGCGGAAACACGAAGTCCCGGCTCCACACTCGGAAACTCCCCCGAGCGCCTGCCACGGGCTCTGAGAGCGTCTGGCTGCCGAGCCCCCGGGCCCATGCTCGTCTGCAGCGGGGTCGCGCGGAGATGCGCCCGGGAGGTGTGATGCCCGAGGCCTCTCCGCGCCGGGCCCCCACAGCGTCCTCCTGGGGACCTGGCCCGAGGAGGGCGAGCGCCTCGATTCGGGGAGCTGAGAATCAGTCGTTGGTCTCCAGGCCTTCGGGGGCCTTTTCCTCTCCGTGGGCGCCACGCGCAAAAATCCCAAAAGCAGCCCACGGCTCAGGGAACGACCTGGGCTGAGAGCCTCCGCTCGCCCCGCCCCCTCCTCCGCCCCGCCCACACACCCCCGTTTGCCCCGCCCACACACCCGCTCGCCCCGCCCCTTTCCCGCCCCGCCCACACACACCCCGCTCGCCCCGCCCCCTCTCCCGCCCCGCCCACACGCCCCGCTCGCCCCGCCCCCTCGCTCGCCCCGCCCCCCTCCTTCACCAAAAGCCGGGACCACAGGGCAGCCGGCCTGGGGCTGGCAGGATGCCGCCCAGACCCAAGTGCGGGGCGGTGTGGACTGTGTGCGCGAACGTCCCCGTCCGTCCTCCCCGCGGTCTGTGGGGTGCGGGGGGCGGGAGGAGGAACGTTCCAGAGTCTCACTTCTTTACAAGCTCTCGTCGAAGAACGTCTCCGTCCTGGTGCGCGCGTTTTGAGCCCCGCTCCGAGGCAGCACCAACAGCCCCGGCGCTGGGGGCCCGCACGCGCGCGTCTGAGCCTGGGGCTACTCGGGTGGGGGCCGCCCCGGGCCGCGGGGGACAACCCCACGCAGGACACTGGCTCATCTCAGACCACGCTGAATTCTGATCATCAGCGCACCCACCTCCTGCGGGTCGGACGTGGCGCGAGGGGAGAGCGCCGGAGGGAGGCCCGCGGGCTGGGTCTCGGGGCGCTGCGGCCAGCCCTCGGTTCGCCTCAGTCTCGCGGGGACTGCGTCCACGGGTCCCCAGGGCCCCTCGTTTTGGTTCCCGCCTGTGGCGCTCACCCTACTGCCCACTGATGCCCCATGAGAGCCCCGCTCCTGACCCGCCCTCTCTCTGTTGCAGACCCTGCTCATGGGCATGATGACGGAGCACTACCACTACCTCTTCACAACCCTGGTGAGTGTGCAAGTGCACGCGCGTGCGGGGGGCACAGCTCCGGGCCCCCTGCGGTCGGCCCCGGCGCCCCAGGCAGGACCGGTCGTGGGGACTGCGCTCACGGAAACCGGGAATGGGGGAAGCAGGTCTCTCTCCTCCTTGTTTCTGACTAGCAGCCGTGCAGCGCACCCGGAAAGGGGTGAGAGTGGAACTTCCGTGAAACAGAAGCTGTCAGAGCGCAAATCCTCCTTAGAGAAGCACCGTGGACACTGTCCACGGACACTGCCCGCCCCTGGAGGGCGGCCTGGGGCCCTGTGGCCGGACGCAGTTCGCCCCGGGCCACCTCGGGCAGCTGGTGAGAGGCGGGGCCCCCTGCCGGGGCATCCGGGAGACCCGGAAAGAGCAGCTGGCGAGACACTGGCACATGGAACACACTGCACCCAAGGACACTCATGAGACTCAGATGGAGGAGTTTTCTTAAAGGCTGTGACACCTTAAACTTTGAGAGGTTACCAGGTCAAGGGAGACTGATTTGGGGCATTTAATGCATCAGAAAGACGTCCTAGCGCTCATTCGATCAAGCCACACACACTCACACACTCCCCCACACACCCCCACACACACCCCATACTCACACACACACACACCCCACACACACACACCCCCACACACACACACACCCACACACACCCCCACACACACACACACACACACACACACACACACACACACACACACCCCACACCGTTGTGACGTGGAAACACAATGCCGACTCCTCCTCTGGCTGTAAGGTGTGCGGCTGAAACCTGCTCGGGTTCGGGGAGACCCGGGCAGAGCGCCATGCACCGAACACCACTGGCCGGGGCCTGCTGAGTGGGGGGAGGAGGAGTCGGAACAGGAACAGGGGCCAGCAGCGGCCACCCAGGCCACGACTCGGGAAGGCCTGAGGGCGGCAGGGCGAAGGGGCCGGTGACGCCGAGGCTCGGGGCCGCCTGTCACGGCCCGGCTGCTCTGGGCTGCCCGGGGCCAGGGAAGGGCCCGGGTTCTGAAACCGTCTGGCTGCCCACCCTCGTGGCCACCCTCCAGGTGTCTCCTCGCCAGGAAGGGAGAGGAGGCCACCGCTCACAGGTCCAGCCCCTCCCCCACCTCGAACACAGGGTGTGACCTCGGCCCCAGACTCCTGTCGCCCGCAGCGGCCACGCCCTGAGGTCAGGCTCTGGGGAAGTTGGAGGAAGGGCGCGGACACCTGGAGGCCGGCTCGGGCCAGGTCCTTTGGTGGGGAGAGGTGGGCTGTCCACATGCACAGGGGGCTTGAACTCCCTCCACGCCCGGAAGCCTGGGCGTGCAGCCCCCCAGCCCCACACGCCTGGGGCTGTGGGCGAGCCAGCAGGTCACACTCACTGCTGGGGAGTCCGTGGGAGCCCGTGAGGGACCCCTGGGAGCCTCTGGCTGAGCCCCGCCAGCTGGAGCGACTATCCTTCCGCTCACTGAGCGTGATAAGGGAAGCATCCGTGGCTGGGACTGGTGCTTCAGACCTGCTTACTGCACACTTCCCCGTGGTTTTGCCTGAAGCCTGCCCCTCCCGTGAGAATGAGCAGAACTTGAAGAAAACAGAACGTTACTTGGGGGGAGGGGGTGATACAACATTCCAAAGCTGGACACTTTTTCTGACCCTGAGCTGGGAGCGCAGAGCGAACCCCAAGTTTTGTCAGGCAGGGCAGGGTGGGGGGCCCTCAGAAGATCGGGTGTCTGTCTCCCAAGGACACAGTCCCGGCGGCTTCCCACCGGCTGCTTCCGCTCGGGGACCACGGTCAGCGTGCGGGCGGCTGCCTGGGCCGCGCTTCCGTAACCCAGCTCCGCGCGCTGATAGGAAACGTTGGTGAAGGTTTTTCCTTCCTGTTAAATGCCACTTGCAAGGTTTGGGGCGGGCTGCACATCCGTGACCGTGCAGTGTGCGGCGCAGCCCTCTTCCACGAGCACAGGAGTGAGGCTGTCACGGGCGTGTGCGTGAGCTGGGAGTGGACTCGCAGGCCCCTGCCCGGCCCTGGAAACTGGTGGCGGGTTGAGCTCCTCCCCGACACTGCCGGGCGGGGTGGGCCAGGCCAGGCCAGGCCAGGGCTGAGCGAGTTCCACTCCCAAGGTCCTCCATCTCCTGCTTCCTCTCCGGGGAGAACCCTCTGGCCCCCATCCCCAGAGGGTCCACTGAGCCTTCCCCAGGCCCACACTGAGGGGGATGCGGGCTCTTTCAGGGAGATGCTGCTCTTTCCCGCTGAAGGCCCCTTCCCACCCAGGGATATGCAATTCCCCAATGTCCCCTCCTTTGCCGGGGGGGGGCGGGGCACAGCAAGATGTGCTGACCAGGGTGGTGCCGCCCTGACAAGCGGACCTTCCTTTCCCGGGTGCAGGACTCACCCTCAGAGCCTGCCTCCTCGTTAATAAAATAAAGGCGCTGAACTGGATGGACGCAGGGGTGCCTGCCTGTTCCCGGGTGACCCTGCCCCAGAAAGAGGACCCGGAGCGTCCCAGAAATGTCACACGCTGGGCCCAAGGGCTGCTGCTGGTGGGCAGCCAAGTCCTTCTCCTGGGTTTGTGCAAACTGGACAGCTGGAGAGATCAATGAGGGCCGGCACCACCCGGGCAGAGCGCAGGGGAGCGCGCCTTTCCCCGAGCCAGTCCAGTGGCTCCCACGGCGCCACCGACCCCTCCGGTCCCTCCGCCGTCGGCAGCCGCCTTCCGCACCAACTCGCCCCACGCCTCTCGCGTTTCTCGCCGCGCAGGACTTGTTCGCCCTGGACCTGGAGCTCTACCGGTACAGCGGCGTCAACATGACCGGCTTCCGGCTGCTCGGCGTGGACGACCCGCGGGTGGCCGCCGTCGCGGAGAAGTGGTCCATGGAGCGGCTGCAGGCGCCGCCCAGGCCGGAGGCGGGCCTCCTGGACGGCACGATGACGGTGAGCGGTCAGCGGTCAGCGGTCAGCGGTGGGAGCCGGGCCCCGGAGGGGGGCGGGGTCCCCCGGGGGCGGGGCCGGGACTCAGACGAGGGACCCGGGGAGGGCACCTGGGGTTTCTGAGGCCTGAGCACGGTTCTCTTGACACCTGCTGCTTTCGGCTTTCTGGCTGCGCGCGCCCCGGGTGAGAACAGCTGGAGTCGCCGCCGCGGTCGGCCGGGCGAGTGGGGGACAGAGCGGAAACCACGCCTGGAACGCGGCCGCGGGAGGGGCAGTGGGGAGGGGCGGAGGGCGACACCCTGCTCCACCTCGGGGAGGGGGCAGCGCGTGGAAAGTGCGGGAGACACGCCTGGTGGCCGCATCCCCGCGCGCTGTCCCAGGGACCAGAGGCCCCCTCTCAGACTCGGGGGTGCTCCAGGCCCGAGCTAGTCACTCTGCGGCAGGTGCCAGGCCCGCCCCGGCGCGGGAGGGGGAGCGGGGCAGGGCGGGTCGGAGGGGGGCACTCCATGTCCGCAGCTTCTGCCCGAATCATCTGTCTTTCGCTGTCACCCCCCCTGGGTGGCTTCCCTACCGGAAGTCCCCGCGTGATGAGGGAAAGAGCAGGGAATCTTTTTCTAAGCTTCCCGCGTGGGAACGGTGTCGTCTGCGGGAAAGGGCGTCGGGCGGCGCAGGCAGGTTCAAACTGGCCGGGCCTTCCCTCCCTGCTCCCCGCGCCCCAGAAACACTCTGGCTTTCAGACGCAGTTTACTGGTAACAGAAAGATGCCCCGCAGAGAGATGAACCGGGGGTCCTTTTCTCTTTCTGCTTCTTTTAATGGGAAACAAATTCAAAGGACAGATAAACGAGTGAACGAAGTGGTTCCACGGGACCCCGTGTTCGAGGTCGCCGGCCGTTCCTCAAGCCTGAGAGGACTCTTCACGCAGGGACACGAGAGACAAGGAAGGAAAGTGTTTTGCTGCCCACGTGCCCTCCGTGATTCGGGGCATCTCCGTGGGCAAGGACAAGCAGGGGGTGCCCCGGAAATACTGGACTCGGGGGCCGGGGGGCAGGGAAGTCGGGGAGGAGGTGGTGCGCTGGGTTTCTCTTCTTCTCTGGGGTGTGATTCCAGTATGTCCCCAAGTCCCCTGCCCACCCCCAACTCCCTGAAACATCGCTGTCACAGGATGAGACCAAAACTGACTGCACCCACACGCGGCAGGGACCACCCATGCAGGTGTGGACTCGCACCCAACATTAAATGCTCATCACAGGGGAGGCCCCACTTACACCCCTCCCCCTAGAAACGCACGTGCTGAGCTGGCAGCCGTCTGCAAGTGCCCGCCGGGAGAGCAGACCCTGAAAGAGTGGCAGAGAGTGAGCCCCAAAATTCTCATCGGACTCGGGCAGCCTGGGGGGCCCCCGGCCGTCCTGTGGGCACAGCCACGTCCCCACGTCCCGGTGGGTGGAGAGCCCCACGCGGCCCAGAGGGGGGTGCGGCCGTCTCGCCCAAAGAGGGGCCCTCCGGCTCCGTCAGCCTTCTCGCTGGTGCGATGCTAGACCCCCACGAGGAAGGCGGGGTCTGCGGGAGAGAAGAGGGCGGCTCACCGGGGGCCATAAGAGTGGGCACAGCAGCCTCGCCAGGACCTGTCAACGCAATTTCCCCAGAACGTAGCAGGACGCAGGCCCTGCCAGTCGGGCCCTCAGCCCTGCAGACAGAGCTTAGAGGCGGGGCCTCTGGTGACCCTGGTTCGCCCGACGAGGCTGGTGTGCGGGTCAGTGTCGTCTCTGCCCCCGGGGGGGGCACCTCCATGGAGGTGGGGGTGCCGGTGGGGGTGCCCGCACGGACCCACGGGAAGGCTGAAGGGCAAGGGCACCGCCACCCTCCCTCTGGAACGGGGGGCGCATGCCCAAGTGCAGCGAGCACGTTTTCCAGGACAGAGCCTGTGTCGGACGGCACAGCAAGTCTCCGTGAGCTCACGGAGACTGAAACCGTGTGAAGCGCCTTCTCGCATCACAGCGCTAGGGAACTGGGAACCGGTTGCGGGAACAAAACCGGGAAGACACGGGCAGGTGGGGGCTGAACCGCAGGCTACCACCGAGCAGTCGGCCAATGGATAACGCGGAAATCAAGGGGGGAAATTTCCCGAGTCTGATTAAAACGGAAACCGGTGGCCCAAGATCTACAGGACAGAACAAAGACAGCTCTGAGGGGGAATTTCGGTGACACGGGCCTGCCCCAGAAAACAGGAACACGGGAAACAAACAGTCCAACCTCCTGCTTCAGGTGACTAATGAAAAGCCTGAAGTGCGTTAAAAAAGGAAATAATAAAGATCGGAGCAGAAATAAATAAAATGAAAACTAATAAATAAAAAAAACAATTACACTAAAAGCTGTCTCTTGGGAAAGAAACGAAGTTGACGGACCTCGAGCCAGAGCCCCCAAGGACGGGCGGGGGGGGAAGGGTCACGAGCGAGTGAGGGAAACCAGGAAGGAGAGGGCAGAGGTGCCGCCGGCCGCCGAGGCGCAGAGGGCCCCGAGGGCGCACTGCCCACGCTGTCGCCGACACGCCGGGTGGACCCCGGGGGCACGCCGGCCGTCACCGAGCTGCCAGCACGGTCTTTAGTTACCGGACGGACACTCACTCAGGGCAGACGCAGCTCAGCTCCGTGGGGAGGAGCGTCAACCCGGCGTCCCTTCCCAGGCCTGAACTTGGCCGGCCCCCCGCGAGTCTGAAGACACCGTTTACCCACATTACTCCTTCGTCCACGGAGGAGGGAGGTCGTGGTGAAGTCTGAGCGTGTGCAGGGTGTCCAGGACGGCTCCCGGACTACGGGCAGCGCTCGGTAAAGGTCGGCTGTCATTTCTGATGGATGTCGAACACTCGCCTTCCGCCGGCCGACCCCCCTCCTTCCACCGAACCCCGAGAGCTGCACAGAGCAGAGCAGCTGCCACCACGGGGTCAGGCCGGACAGCCGTGGGCTCACACCCTGGCCACGTCACTAAGGAGCAGAATGGCCTTGATCCAGCCACTCGATGTCCCTGAGCCTCAGTGTCCACATCTCTGAAATGGACTTGCTCAGCCGTGACCTGAAACAGTCGGAACATGTTCGAGCTCCAACAGCTCCCCGGACTGCCAGCCCGACACCCTGCAGACCACGCGCCCCGGAGGCCGCAATCCCCGCTGGCAGAGAGCCCTCCATCCCATCCGTGCCGACAGCCTGTGCCCGGGACCCTGAGGACTTCAAATGAACTAACACATCTGAAGTGGCTACAAAAACCCTCCAGTAAAATGCGAAGGTGTTACAAGATTTTATCCTTCAAGGAGACCACAGGGCCGTATATTTCATAGAAACGCTGGAAGTACTGGTGTGAATTTTTGCAAGGAGAGAAAGGTCACAGGAAAGGAGGAGGGGAGGCCGGACCCCAGGGGGAATGAGGACCCACATCTCTGTTGGGGGGGGGCGGGGGGCAGGCTCTGACTGGGCACCCACGTCCAGCGTGCCACACGCCCCCGGTCTCCAGGGGCCCCCACCCCCGCTGTCACCGGGGGTTCTGTAACGAGAGCCGCCTTTGCCAGCAGGGGAACACTCACCGGAAAGTCACCTGTGGTGTCCCCTCTAGCAGTTACCACACACACACAAGCACACAGATGGGTGAGGAGACAGAGAAATTCCGAGAAACGAAATCTGACACTGAAATATGAGCGTTAGTTTTTAACTCGCGAGCTTAACCTCGGGCTTAACACAGAAGACTCTGAAAACGTGCGCGCCCCAAACCCGGCCTTTGGTGGCCGATCTGAGCTGCATTTTCTTGACGACTGAAAACAGGGCAGAGCTGTGCCCCCCCTGCCCCTGGGCACGAGGTGGTCGGTCAGCCTTTCGGAGAAAGGCGGCCCCTGGGGAACAAAAACTGTCCCGCAGCAGAGCAAGTGGCTGCTGAGATCCCAGGGGCTGGGGACACAGGCACAGGCCGGGGCGCGGGCAGGCGGGCTCAGGCAGGCGGATGCAGGCAGGTAAAGGGGCAGGCGAGCTCAGGCAGGCGAGCTCAGGCAGGTGAGCACAGGCAGGCGAGCTCAGGCAGGCGAGCTCAGGCAGGTGAGCACAGGCAGGCGAGCTCAGGCAGGCGAGCTCAGGCAGGTGAGCACAGGCAGGTAAAGGGGCAGGTGAGCACAGGCAGGCGAGCTCAGGCAGGTGAGCTGAGGCAGGTGAGCTCAGGCAGGCGAGCTCAGGCAGGTGAGCACAGGCAGGCGAGCTCAGGCAGGCGAAGAGGCAGGTGCAGGCCGCACTGAGCCCGTGGTGTGTGTCTCCGCAGACGGACGCGGCGCTGATGTTCGACGCCGTGCACGTGGTGGCCCTCGCCGCGCACCGGGCGCCCCAGCTGGCCGTCAGCTCGCTGCAGTGCCACCGACACAAGCCCTGGCGCCTCGGACCCCGGTTCATGAGCCTCATCCGGGAGGCAAGTGCCGCGTGCTCCCCGCACCTGCGCCCCTCTCGGCCCCCTGGGGCCGGCCTCGGCGTGCCTCCTGGGGCAGCCCTGCGGGCGGGGTGTCCGTCAGGGCCCCTCCCTCCAGGCCGTGGGTGGAGGGGGAGGGGTGGCTGGAGCTGCCAGGCGTCCTGCTGGGGGAGGCTGAGCCATCTGAAGAAGCCCCCGGCCCCCAGCACCACACCCTGCACCCAGCTGGGGCCCCCTGCCCGAGGGTCCCCTGCCCTGGCGGGCCCCCTGCCCCGGCAGGTCTGCAGCCTCCCAGGGGCTATTCCTGGGCCTGGCGAGTCGGGGAGGGGCAGCCACCGTCCGGGGTCTGTCCCCCGCGTCCCGGGCTGTGCAGGACTGAGCAACAGGTCCTGGCTCCCAGCGGCGCTCAGACTGCTCTGCCACTCGTCAGCTCGCTGGAAAGTCCAGCTCCACTCAAAGCCCACCCGACGCTCGGAACCCCTGCGGAAGGACGGGGTGCTGGGGCCGGAGGGCCTCCCTGCGGCTCTGGGGTCCTGGGCGTCCCTCCCCTGTCCTGCAGGAGTGCCCAGCCTGCGGCCCAACGTAAATCCGTAAATGTACGTAAAAGGTTATGAGGTTTTCCTTGTGACTGTGTGTCACGATGCATTTAACGTGTGATCCGAGACAACTCTCCTTCCGTGGTGGCCGGGGACGCCGCGAGACTGGGCCCCTGCAGGGACCTGCTCTCCCTGCACACGGGCCCGCCGCTGCAGGGCCCGGGGTCCCCACTCACACGCAGCCGCGGGCTGTCTCTGACCGGCACGGGCCGCGCAGGCTGCGTCTGCCCCTGACAACACGAACGAGACACGCGGCAGCAGCCAGGCCGGCCGGGCTGCACCGTCCTCCGGGAGGCGGCTCCAGGGCCCTCCGGGGGCAGGGGGTGGGTGCCGCACCTCGGCAGCAGGGCACCCCCCCCCCCCGCTCTGGGCAGGCTGCACGCGGCCGGGGAGGAGTCGCAGCCACGAGAGAGAACGGGAGGCGTCCGGGGGAGGAGCCCCCGGTGAGGCCAGTTCCCGCGCTGGCCTCTCTCTCGGGCTGTTCCGTCCGCTCCCCCACGAAAGAGGAGGCCGATCCGTTACGGCGAGGCCCGGAAGGACGAGGGGTGACAGTGCCCAGGGTCCACACCGAGGTCATTGGTGTGGCCGGGCCCTGGACACAGGAGGCGGCAAGCAGGTGTCCTGAGCACCCGTGGGAGGAGGCCCTTCCCCTCGGGTCGGGAGGTGGTACGTGCCCAGGGTTCCTACTGGTGCCCCTGGCTCCCCTCACCCTGGTCCCAGCCCCACCGATGCTGCTGGCAGTACAACCCGGACCAGCCACTCCGACCCCGCGTGCCTCAGTTTTCTTATCTGTAAAGTGGGACAACACCTCCGGCGCGCAGCGGGACTGTGAGGATAAAGAGAAGGAGACACCTTCAAACAGGAAGAACCGGAAACACGGGCTGTTCTCTCACCCCTGCAACGGACCGTGAGTAACGGCCTCACTGGGTTCCCTGTGACGATGCCAGGACTGTAAAGCCGGCAGCCACAGCAGAGAAACCACGAGACATCCATCGTGGAGTGACGCGCCCATGGGACGGTACAAACATCTGACGTCCCGTGACCACCAGGACAGCGGCACGGCCCCCGCCCGCCCCACAGGGGTCGCGGGCTCGTCCAGAATCACGGCCGTCCCGGTCACCTCGATCGCCAACGAGGACACAGCTGGCCCCTGCGTCCCAGAGCAGGGCAGGCAGAGGCAGGCCGCCGACCTCAGCTGGGACCAGCGCTCAGGGCACGCCTGCCCCTTCTGCGCTGCGTGAGGAGGTGGCGCTCCCGAGCCACGTCCAGGCTCATTTGGGGCAATGATGAGCTCCCGGCTGAGGGGCCGCATCGAAAGCAAACAGCATTTTACATTCATTTACCGAAAAGGCCAATTCCCTGTTCTCAGACTCCCCGGCCGGAGGGGGAGGGCGCGTGACAGAACTTGTTGCCATTTTCATCGCCGTTGTTCTCGGCTGCCCTGAGTCCCCGAGTCCCTGAGTCCCCAAGGCCAGTGCTGCCCTCAGCTGGGGGCGGGGCCTGCAGAGAAGGCGGGACTGGGGGCGCCCAGGGGCTGCCCGGTGGGAGGACCACCCCGAGGGAATCCTGAGACGCACGGACACACACCACGGCGACAGAACGCAGGTGCTTCTCCCAAGGGATGCGTCGTCCGGCTGATCTCTGCCGGCCTCGGGTCGGCTGGGGAACACCGAACCTGAGGTGGCTGGTCGGTCCTGAAACGTCCCCGACCTCTCTTGGTCGCCATCACTTTCTAAAGAGTCCCCGTGGCTCCAGTCAGAAATAGCCTGTCCCGGGGTGACCGTCCCCCACACACCGGTGAGAGTGACTCCCACTGGTCACACCAGTGCGAGCCGGTGAGCCCCCGGACAGGCCGAGTGTGCGAGAGCCCTCTCCATGGAGCGGGGAGGCACCTCCAGTCGAGGGCACGTGACTGTTGGGGGGGAGGGGGCAGCAAGCCCATGAGGGGTCACGAGCTCCCTGCGCACCGAGAACCCTGGCGGCCAACCCATCTCAGGTCCAGGTGGGGACTGCGGGCCGGGGCTGGGGCGCCTCCTGCAGGGGGGCAGGGGAGTCACCAGGACGCAGCCAGAGGTCCCCTGGCTGTGGAATCGGCCCAGCGAGGGGGTGCGGCAGGGCTGGGGCAGCCGGGGCCCTGCGTGGAGCTGGGCAGGGCCGGGGGCAGATGGCGGGGGCAGATGGTGGGGCAGCGAAGTGAACAGAGGTCTCGGGTCAGGCCAGCAGCTCCCAACAGTGACAGGACGGACGGACTGGGACCGGCCCACTCTCGCCCCCACTGCCCGGCCTCGGCGGTCGGCGCAGCTCCGGGCAGAGCCCGGGACCGTCCACTCCTGGCCTCGGCAGTCGGGGGGTCTCGTTCAGCGGGACCTTCCCCCCGCAGCAGAGGGTCCGTCCCGGCACTCTCCCCAGCAGCCAGCGCCACGGAACAACAGGAAGCTTCTCGTCTGCGCGAGCGGCCCTCTGGGGGAACCGGGGCCCGGCTGCCGCCTCCCCTGACCCTTCCCCCCCAGGCCCTTGGCGGCCACTCACTGGGGCGGCTCCGAGCTCTCCGTGCTCGCGGGGACGGCGGGCAACCGACCAGCAGTGCCCCGGGGCCGGGCGGCTCCCCGAGCCCTCTGTCCCGACACTCCCCGACGGGACAGGTTTCTGTCGGCCCGCCGAGTCCCCGAGTGTCTCCGGCCTGTCTCGCAGGGAAGCGAGGGCGGGATGCTTCCCCGGCCCTGGACGGCGCCCCGTGGAGCGCCCTCGTGCTGTGTCTGCTGGAGTCCCCTCGCCCCCACCCTGTCCCACTGACAGTGACGGGGGCGGTCCCAAGTCTGGGGCACAGGAAACACCCCCGCAGCTCCCTGCTCCCACCACTGGGTTCTCCACGGGGGGGGGGGCGGTGCGCAGGCGGCCTCTCCCTTCCTGCTGCAGACCCCGCACCGTGCGCAACCTTCGTCTTGGCGCTCACAATGTGGGGGCTCCTGCAGAGCTCCTGTTCTCCGTGGGGCCACCCCTGAGCCCCTGCTGAGAGGTGGGCCCTCTGCTGCCCGGAGCCCCTGGACGTCCAGCGCCCGTCAGCGCTCACGGAGCTCCGTGCAGACGCGGTCAGACCCTCCACTGGGACCAGGACGCCGCCGCTGCTCTCCGCGTCCTCGGAGCCCTCGCTGTTCCCGGCAGCGCTGAGAAGGTTCCCGCGGAACCGAACTCAGGGAGCCTCGGTCCAGCAAGCAAACTCTCAGTAAACGTCGCTAAACTAACACCTAAACTACGGGACCAGCTCCCCGGTGACCTGGCCCAGACGGGTCTGCTGCTCGGGGGTGAGAGCTGTCTCCCAACGCCGCTCACAGGGAGCTCCCCCGGAGCCGCCCCAAACATGGGCAGCTTTCCGCCGCCGCTCCGCGGGGAAGACGGATTTACGGGCCTGTTTCACTGGAGCGAGGGCTATAAATCTGCACGCAGGAACGAGAGATTTAAAGTCAAGCTTTTAAAAATCAAAGGGTCAAAGGCAAAGTTCTCCCCGGAGGCCCCTGCGTCTGCCTCCACGTGCACGTGGGCTTTCACTGGGCGGGTCGGCGTCGCGCTGCTGCTGCTGCCCAGCGCGCGGGGCCCGTGGGCCGTGCAGGTGTCCTGGGCGGACCCAGGACTTCGTCTGCGGGGCTCCAGAGGGCGGGGCGCGCTGACCCCGCGGCCGGGCGCCGGGGCAGACCCTCGTGCTGCTGCCGCCAGCGGCGATGCACTGGCAGAAGCGGACACGTACGCGCTGCACGTGAGGACACGCACGCGCTGCACAAGGACATGGACGCACTGTACGTGAGGACATGCACATGCTGCACGTGAGGACACACATGCGCTGCACGTGAGGACACGTACGCGCTGCACAAGGACACGCACGCGCTGCACGTGAGGACACGTACGCGCTGTACGTGAGGACAGGCCGTGCGTCCTAGGGCGGTCAGAGCTCACGAGGGGGCGGGGCGCGCAGAGGCCCTTGCGGAGGCGAGCGGGCGTCCCCGTAGCGCAAAAGGCAGTTGGAAACGGCGCCCGCGCTGCCCGGGAGAAGCGGTGCGCGTTGTCGCAGCTGCGAGGCTTTCTCGGTGCCACATTAGAAAAATGAAAACAGACGGGTGAAATTAATTTTAATCATGTATTTTACTTATCCCAATTGGTTAAAACATTATTTTAACATAAAATTATTAATTTATTTTCATAATAGATTTTCTAAATCCAGCTTGTAGTTTAAGCTTGTAACACCCAACTTGGGCTGGCCACATTTCCAATGCTGAGTGTGTGCGTCTTGGTGACGAAATAAATGTCTAAATACCACAGCCCGACTCACCAGGCTAACTAGAGAAAGATATAAATTCAACCCATGCCGGATCCAAATCCTTATCTCCATTGAAAAAGAACATACTGATTATCTATAAAAAGTAATTAATTATCTACCCAACAAAGACAATAACTGGATTAATACGACCGGTGCAACCTGAGCGACTCCACACCGAGTGCCTTGCTCTCCAGGTGCCCCCGGTCACCACACCTCACCCCGGTGCCCTGTCCCCACGGTCTGCGCGCCCCCGGGCTCTGAGTGTCCTTGCCCACTCGGTCGGCGCGCAGATTCAGAGGCCAGTTCATTACGTTCTGACACACCGGTCACCCCAGAACCAGCGCCATGAAAAGAAGCAAAGCCGGCGGCGCACGTTCTGAGATAAACCGTCAGGGACTGTTCACCCGGAGCGCCCGGCACAGACACAGTTAATGTCGGCAGATGCTGAAAGTAAATAAATAAAGTCAGCAGATGCAGAGTTGGGAATCAAATATTGGGAAGAAAAGCTATTATGTTTTTAAATTATGCAGTGATCCATGCAAGCAGTTACTGCGAGGTAGTGGCTCATAAACAACACACACACAATAGTTAAAATAATTATATACTGGACAGAAGGGGATGTGGTCAGTGCGTCATCTCGGGTCCCGGAACAGCTGACCTCCCAGGAAGCTCTGGTCTGAAGGTTATGTTTCTCGTCTCTCCCTTGGCTCAATGCTTGTTTTCACCCCGTCACTGCATGGACTCCGGATTTGTGTTGAAACAGCTTTTCTGAGGGTGACGGGGCAGACCGCGCTGCTGCGGTGGAGGGGGGGTGCGCCCCCCGGGGACGGGGCGTGGCTGTGCAGGGGCCAGCGTGCGTTCCCACGGCAGCTGCGGAACAGCCGCTCCGGTTGAAACAAAGGGAGACGACCGAGACCTGCACCTGCTGACTGCCCCACGCGGGAGGCAGAGCAGAGAGAGGACAGAGTTGAGATGCACGCACTTCTCCCTCGGCCTTCTTTCCCCGGCACCATCTCCCCGACACACTCCCCCCTCCCCCGGTCTCTCTGCCAGTCCCTCCACGGCGGGCGCCAGCAGAGCGGAAGTTCGCAGGACGCGGGAGCGGCCACACTCGCGGGGGACGCGGTGAGTGCCTGCAGGCCCTCCCCTGGGCACGCTCAGGGCGCCCCAGCCCGAGAAGCCCTCCCACGGCGGAGAGAGCTTCCCTTAGAGCTGGACGGAGGGACGGGAGCTGGTTTGGGGCGCAAATGGCCCACGTCTGACTGCTCCCCGATCCCACGCCCCCAAGTCCGTGGCCGCGGGGAGGGCGGACGTGCCGGTGGTGCGGCCAGCTGGCCCCGGCGTCTCGGGAGGAGAGGAGAGGGGACTGGACGCCGACCTGGGCACCGACAGCTGCTTCCCTCGTGTGACCCTGGGGCCCCCGGGTCTCGCTCGCCGACGCCCCCCCCCCGCCCTTCTCACCACTTCGGAGAGCCCCCTGCTCACTCCCGCCTTCCACGGACATTACCTGTCAGATCCGAAGACGAGTGGACACTCTCAGCGACCAGGAAACGTCAGCCGGAGAAGAGGGAGCTAACCCAGACAGTTAACGTGAAACACGACCATCGTGTCTGAGTTCACAGTCGATGTGTGTGATGCAAACACTTAAGGTGATAGTTCTCCTGCGGCCCGAGAGGTGACAAGTGCAAGGACAGAGACCGTGTTGTCCTCTATCGACGTGCCGGCGTTCGGAAACCCAGCCTCGCCCGGTGACTGCAGCTGCGCAGCCCGGAACAGCCGCGCTCTGAACCGGGCGCGCAGGGCCGTCTCCCCGGGTGGCATCCGGTCCCAAGGCCCTCGCCGCCCTGGGGCGCGCTCTCCAGGCAGGCAGCCGCCGGGAGGAGGAGGACTCCGTGCCGAGGGCCCCGCTGAGAACCTGCCGGGTGACTCGCTGGCTGGAGTCGGTGACCGTTCTCAGCGCCCCCCAGGCCGGGGGGCGGGGGGGCCTGTGCCCGGCCCCGTGAAGAGCGGACGGCGCTCACCGCGGATGCCGATCAGGGAACTGTGACCAGAGCGGGCGGGCCAGTGGGCGAAAGCCGGGGAAGGGACGTCCAGCGCTGCCTCCTCCTGCACCGCGGACGCCCCGTTCCAGCAGGAGCAGGACCCGCACGCCCCACCCGCCCCGACCGCGGGGACCAGCGGCGGCGGGACAGGGGGCGGCAGCGTCGGCGCAGAGCCAGGAGGACGGTGACGGTGGGCGCCCGTCTGGCCGTGGACGCGCGGAAGTTCTCGCCAAGCAGACCCGTTCAGTGGAGGGCGACGCCCCCGGCGCACCCTCCCCGAGATCCCTGGGGGCGTCTCTCCTCCAGCCCGCGCAGAGGGAGACATGCGCGGGGGGCGGGGGGCTGGCGGCCAGAGCCGCCCCCAGGGCGAGCGGGACTGCCCGGACCTTGGGGGGCGGAGCCAGGCAGGAGCGGGCGTGAGGCGAATGCGCATCCCGCCGGGAATGGCCCACGGGCTGCGGGCGTTTGGGGGGCAGCGGGGGTCCCTGCGCTCACAATCTTTCTGTGGGGGCGGGCGGGGCTTAGGGGCGCTGCTGGAGGCAGAGGAAGGGTCAAGGTCACGGAGAAGGGGACGAGGATGGAGGAGGGGGAACACGGGTGGGGGAGGGGAACACGGGTGGGGGAGGGGGAACACGGATGGGGGAGCAGCTCCAGACCCTCAGCCCTTCCGTGGGCCCCAGAGTCTCGGTCGTGCGTGTGCCCGCGGAAACCGCTAACACCCATCTCCCACATCCGACCTCTGGGTGAGGCCGGACGCCGGGGCAGAGAGGCCGCATGTCCGGCCCGAGGATGGGCTACCGTGCGGTGCCCCCGCGAGCCCCGTGTGTGGGACAACGACCACTGACATCGGAGGGAGCGGGGCTCCTGCTCCCTGCCGCCCCGTCGCCCACGTGCGACCTACGACCGGCGGCCCCGGTCCCCGCAGGGAGCTGCTCACAGAGCCGGGCCGGGGCCGAAACCCAGGCAGCCTGACCCGCTGCCCCGGACCCGGTCGGCCCTGCGGGCGCATCCCGGCCACATCCCGGCCACACTGTGGTCTGCGCGGGGACGCTGAGGGCGCCAGGGTCGAGCCCACCCCACCGAGCGCCCCATGACGGGGACATGGGGGAAATTAAAACCTGCAAACACAAAACTAAAGAGAAACAGAAACAGCCCGGTCTGTGGACGTGCCAGGAATTGATTCCCAGGTCCCAGAAGACCTCAGCTGTCCTCACTGGGACCCCCGGTAGCGACGGCAACCAGGACCTTTGGGGGAGTCCCTTCCCTCAGGGCGAGCCCCCTCCCCCTCCACACAGACTCCGCAGTGCCCTCCCGGGTCCCCGGGGCGTCGGCCTCCTGGGGTGAGCCTGCAGACGGCCGCTGCCCCCAAGACAGGCCACGAGGTCTTCTCCGCGTTTCCCTTTATTTTCAGGTTTTTGTGTTTTCCTAACACACGGCCCAGTCATTTAAAAATGAGTTTTCGCTTGCTTGAATCCTCCAAGGAGCTAATTTTGGGGTGCGCCTCGAACCTTCTGCTCGTAAGGTCCTCACACAACAGCACTGTTTCTGAGACATCGCCGGACAAGCCGCAGAAACTGCTGTGTTTTTTTTTTAAGATTTTACTTATTTATTTTTAGAGAGGGAAGGGAGGGAGATTAAGAGAGAGAGAGAAACATCAATGTGCAGTTGCTGGGGGCCGTGGCCTGCAACCCAGGCATGTGCCCTGACTGGGAATCGAACCTGCGACGCTTTGGTTCGCAGCCCGAGCTCAATCCACTGAGCTATGCCAGCCAGGGTGAAACTGCTGTTCCTAAAAGGCCGTGTCTTCCAGAAAAGCCCCTCCCCTCTCCTCTCCGAAAGCGACGTCCGTCTTCCCGCAGGAAGCAGTTCAGAGCCCGCGGCCCCCTCCGGGGAGCACGGAGTCCGGGAGATGCAGGGCTGGGTGGGATTCTGTGTTCAGGTCCCTGCGGGAGAAGCAAGCGCAGGCAACCGCTCTGACTGAAGTTGAAAGCTGAGTGTTATAAGAGCCTAGAGTTAAGTGCTAGCTACTTACTTCCTTGATGCTAAAAACATATATATGTTTTATTTGGGCAATAAACATCTCGAAAAAGAGCACAGAAATGAGATGTGAGCGGAAACGTTTGTTGTTTCCTTTCTGTCCCTTGGCTGCCAGCCGCGCGCCGGGCTCACTGCCGCTCGGGGGTCTCGGCGAGGGGTCTGCGCAGGGCGGGGGCGGCGGCCGCCTCCCACGACAGGGACGGGGGTGCGAGTGTGGTGTCCCCTGGCGGGCTGCGTCCTCGTCCCCCGTGCAGACACCTCCACGGGGGCGGGCACACGGGGACGACGACCGTCCGTGTGACTGCGTGTCATCGTCTGAACGAGCTGTGCTGCCGCCTCGCCCCAGACAACGGGGCCCGGGAACGCGTCCTGGTCTGCTGGCCCCAACCAGCACTGTGTTGGCGATGCACACCTACCAACATTTCGTTTGCAAAAGAAAAAAGAACCATACGGAAATGGTCCTGTTGGGCGGGAAGCAGGAGGGTGCGGCAATGGTGGGGCAGGGAAATCTGACCTGGGAGGCGGAAGGTGCTGGAGTTCAGGGAAGATCCAGGAGGGAATCTCTGCAGACGTTTCGGGCAGAGGAGGAGGCGCTGTTGGAGCAGAGGAAGAAAAAGAGCTTTTTTGCCGCTTGGGTGAGCAGGGAGGATAAGCAGGAGAAAGTGGGAATTGTGCCGCCCCAGTGATGGGAACGCTCAGTTGAAGGATAAAGCCAGCACGACCGCGTCTCAGAGACACAGCAGACACACCTGGTGGACGCGAGACTGGGCTTCGCGAGCTCCGGGCTGCGTGGAGGGGAGTGCCGCCCGGCCTGCGCGTGCGCAGAGACCGCCGGCAGCGCTGCACCGGGTCGGGCTGACTCCCAGCGCGACCCCCGAGGAAGAGGCGGCCCTCAGGAGCAAGCCTGCAGAAGATCCTGCGGAACTGAACGAGGACGACTGCCTCCTCCAGGCAGACCGGGAGGCAGGTGCGGGAGCATCTGTAGGGGCCTGAAGGAGGCTGGAAACTGACTCTGTCCAGACCCCAGCACCATGGCGACGTCCGCTGGGCCCAGGCCTCCGACAGGCCGTGCCCACCCTCCGGCCGGGGGCCGGAACCCCCAAGCAGCAGGTGACCAACTCTCGCTTCACCGTCAGCCCTCGGAGAAGCCTGGGCCTGTGACGTAAGACGTGACCGGAGCACAAGGCGCCGGCCTGGAGACGTCGGGGACGGCAGTGCCGGTCCGTAGACACCCGCCAGGCGCTCCCTCCCTGTGTTTGGCGGGTTGGGGGCTCTTTGTCCCAGTGCAGAGAGCGTGCTCACCGGAGTCCCGGCCAGGGAAGCCACCGCGGGGACCGGCGGCCGTAGGAAACGCCGTGTGTTCCTGAGGCGGGGTCGGCGTTCGGCAGTGGGTCCCGGGCCCCTGTGCTCGCACCAACATCTCAGGTGGGAGCGCAGGCCGCTCCCTCTTGGCTGCCCGTCCTGGCCGTCGCTGGCGCTAAGGTCCAGCTTCGTCAGGCACAGCCCGTGTTTCTGTCACCGTGTCCCTTCCTCCCGAGCAGTGGTCAGGAAGCAAGGGTGGGAGCGGACGGTAAGTGGCCACCTCAGCACACTCTTCACGAAGACTCTCAGGGGTGACTGTCCCCTCGAGAGCCTCTGTCCGCCCGGCTGGGAACGGCTTCCTCTCGCATTTCAGGGCCGGGTGCACGCTGTGGGAGTCGGGAGACGCAGCCGCGGTGCTGGCCCCGTGATGCTGAAACGTGTCCACACACTTCACCCGGGAGAACTGCCTCAGAGCCGCCAGCCTACGATCTTGCCCCACTCGGGGCCGTCCTCTCCCTGTAAAGCTCCCCACGTCACCAAAGACACTCCCGCGGCTCCCAGACGCCCACAGGGCAGCACCCAGGCAGACGGGCCGGGCTGCTCACACCCTCAGGAACGGGCGTCCACCTGCCCCCCCCGAGCACGGCCTGCGTCCCTTCCCTCGCGTCGAGGACCTGCGGCCCACACGGCTGCCTCTGGCGTCCCTGCGCGGAGCGGGCCTGCCGCGCCCGCCGGGGCGCAGCCGAGTGCCCGGAGGCGGCGGCGGACGTGAGGAAGCAGGCGGGGTGGCGTGGGACGGGGACCGCGCGCTAACGGCCCGCCCCCTCCCCACAGGCTCGGTGGGACGGCCTGACCGGGCGCATCGCCTTCAACAGAACCGACGGCTCGAGGAAGGACTTCGACCTGGACGTCATCAGCCTCAAGGAGGAGGGGACGGCCAAGGTAAGCCCCTCCGCGGCGCGCGCTGGAGGCGCACCGCCCCCGCACGTCCACCGCAGAGGCGGCGCGGGGCGGGGGGGGGGACCCGCCCTCGGCGTGTGGGCCGACGCCGGCATTCGGCGGTCTCCCGCGGGCTGCGACTCTGCCCTTCACAAACTTACAGGGAAAAACACTCGAGGCCTCTTAATGGTCACGTGAACATCGGAACTCTGTACTCCGACATCTCCCCTTTCTGCCGCAGTGGGCAGGAGGCTGCGCGCGGTGTAAGCGTAGGTCTGGGAACAGCAACCTCGCCGAAGCACTCGGGCCGACTTTGGAAATGACACGGATTTCCCGTTTCCGCTTTGCCGGCTGCCGGCTGGGGCAGAGCCACGGGGTTCGGCTGATGGACAGCAGCTGCCGCCGGTGCCGGGATGTGTGAGGGGGGCGGCTTGCAGGCTGGGGGCGCCCACTGCCCCCCCAGGGCTCCCGTTTCAGAATTGCCCCGCCTCCTCCCCCTCCCCCTCCTCCTCTCCCCTCCCTCCTCCCTCCCTCTCCCCCTCCCCTCCCCCCTCCTCCCCCTTAGGAGGTGGCGCAGACCCCGGGCTCCACAGCGGCCTCCCGGCCCCACGTGGGGTGCGCGCTGGAGGGCACAGGGAGCACCTGCCGGGGACCGAGTGCCCCCGAGAGTTCGGGCACCGCCCCTCTGTGCGCGCCTCCTTCCCGCGTCTCCGCGTCTCCGCACGTCCGGGAGGGAAGGGGGAGGAGGGCCGTGAAGGACACACGTCCTGTGGGCCCAGCGGGTGGCGGAGGGATGAGCCTCTGCCGTGCCTCCACGGCCCGTGACACCTGCGTGGCGCGCGCACTCCCCTGGGGTTCTCTCCCAGCCAAGGCAGAATCCAACTGGAGGAAAGGGTTCTCTCCACCTGTCCCTCGCCGCCGCCGCCTCGTGTGCAACACTTTTTTCTTCTTCCGGAGACGGGGCTGCGCCCGGGGAAGGCTGACTGGGCCTCCAGGGGGTGGGGCCGCCGGCCCCTGCTCTGCCCCGAGGGAGGGGACGCCCGCCCGGCCAGGACGCAGCCCCTCCGGCCGCAGGGAAAGCCCATTCCCCCCCTTTCTACTGCGGAGAAGCCCGCGACCAAAGGATGAGGCGTCCGGCGGGGGAACAGTGCACACGCGTGCGGCGTGCCGTGTGTCTGCCCGGTGACCGGGGCGAACGCCGTGGCCGGTCTCCGTGGGGAGTGACGAGGCCCTGGAGCGCTCCGGCCCAGCTGTGCGTTCCCACACGGACGGGAGGCCACGCGCTCGACGCGCGGAAGGAGACGTGGAAGGCGGCTGGCGCACCGCCGGGCGGGAGGAGCGCGTGTGGGGCCGAGCGCTTGGCTGTCTCCGCTCCCCCACTCCGGCCCCGTGGGGCGCGCTCCGAGCGGCGGGTGGGGGGTGAGACGCCGAGCCCTGACCCTGACACCCCGTGGGCTCCGTGCTCCACTTTAACCAAGTGTCGTTTTGCTCTCCCGGCGGAAACCGAGGCTGCTGGTGAGGCGTGGAAACACTTCCACGAACTGTGCGAGAGGCGGCTTGTCCCCGGCAACAGTCGGCGGGGAGTCGGGGGCGGGAACGGGGGCGGGGCGGGAACGGGGGCGGGGCGGCTGAGGAAATGCCGGTCCCCAGCGGGCCGCCAGGCCTGCAGCTGCGCTCTGGGTGCAGGCAGAGGCGGGTGCTGCCCGAGGGGGGACCGGCTGGCCGCCCGCCGGGACCCGGGAACGGAGAACAGGCCTGACAGGGATCCGTGTTTCCCCCGAGATCATCTGTTCCCCCGGGGCAGGGCCCGTCTCTGTGCGGGGAGACAGCCGTGACTGCGGCAGAAGCACGGACTCCGGTCCACTGGTCTGCTTACGCCCGTCTCAGACCACTCGCCTGTCTCCCGCAGGGGCAGGGCACAACCACCCACTCCATGCACCGGCCCCACGGGCGGAGGCCAGGGGACTGGGGCCCCCTCGAACGGGGCAGGGGGGGGTCCTGGCTCGGACACCCGCCCGGTGAGCTGCTCGGACCTCGTCCGGACAGAGGACAAAACCGTGGGGGACTCCACAGGGCAGTGAGAGGCGCCTGGGAGCCGTGGCACCCACTCTCCTGCCAGCGGGCCCATGGGGTCGCGGGGTCGGTGAGTGTGCACAGGTTCACCGCGTGAGCAGACGCTGGGCACGGGACAAGGTCCCAGGACACACGGACACGCCCCTGCATGCCCTCCCGCTCCCAGACGACCGGCTGCGGTATCTGTGGGTCTCCAGACGGGCTTAAACCACGCCAGGCTGTCCGGCTCCGACGGCTGTGCCGGGCTCACGGCCACCTTCCGAACCGTGGCTCAGATCACAGACAGTGGGAACAGCGTCTGCCACCGTCAGAAAGCCCGCTGCCCGCGGGTCCTGCTCCAGGAGGGATGCTGAAGTGTCCTCCTCTCGAGCTTGAAGGAGACCCGGGGTTGCTGCCCTTGCTCTGGCCGTCGGGGGATCAGGCACCAGGAGCTCGGTGACGACTACCCGCCCTGTGCGAACCTTCCGTGGAAGGCGGCCCCTCTCCTCGTGGCCCGAGCCTGGACGAGCCCGCCTGGCTCCCAGGAAGAAGCGCAGTGCGCCAGCCCGGGGAGATGCGGGCACTTGGGTGGAGTCGCTTCAAGGCAGCCCCCGAGGGCACAGACCCCCGAGCCCCGGGAGGACGTGCGAGGAAGGCATGGCCTCTGCTCGTCTCTGAGCTGCGGGGCCAGCCCACCGCCCAGCCCCCACCCGCGATGCCCCCGCCTGCTTCCCGCTGACCCTGCACCACATCGCCGCGGCCCCCTGTGACGGGGGCCAGGACCCAGCACTGTTCAGACCCCCAGGCACAGCCTCTCCCAGCAGGGCCCCCAGAGAGAAGGGTCCCCGCACGATGGCCCTTGTCCGTTCGCTGAACAGGACAGTTCACCGAGGCTCCTCCCAGAAGGGAGATGCCGCCGTCTGGGCAAAGCGCGTCCAGTCGAGGCTCCCGACTCGAAACCAGACGGACCTGGATCCAGGGTTGTCCACACCCACGACCGTCCCCGCAGCAGCCGGGGCCGGAGTGTGTGTGAACCACGGGCTGGGTTTGCAGGAGAGACCCTGGTCCCTCCCGAACATACCTGTGTCACTTAACGCCACCCGGGCCCTCCCAGACACGCGGCCCACAACCGGCCCCTGGGGCAGCACATGCCCGTCGAGGAGAGAAAGACAGGGCCACCCGCACAGCTCCTGGAGTCTGTCCCCACAGAGACCTGGCTGCTGCCCCTGCCCACCCCCCCCCCCGCCCCCTCCCGGGTGGGTTCCTGCTGCCGGGTTTCGCTGCGCTTTCTGGAACTGCAGCTCCGCTTCCCGGAGACACGTGTCTGCGGCCCGTGAACAGGACCCAGAGGCCAACTGTCCAGGCATCTGGTAGCTGCAGCCTCCCCGCCCCCCTCCCAACGCACCCGGACCGCGGGACCTGCCTCCCCAGAAGGAGACGTCCGGCTGTGACGTGCCCGCTCACCCCCGTTCCCCGGCAGACAGAGTTAGGTGCCTCGGCTGAGCACGTGCACACGCACACACACGCACACACATGCACACACACACAGAGACACACAGACACACACACACAGACACACACACACGCTCTGCCGACAGACGGAAGACGGAGCGCAGGACCGCGGTCACTGGCGCTGCCTGTGCGCTGCCCACGGCCCGGGGACAGCCCGCCCGCGGCCAGACCCTCGTGGTCCAGACATGAGGGAACCCCGGGCACACGACGGCAGGAAAAACACCCCTTTTCCTCACTCTGTGGAGGAAACCCGTCCTCACTGGGGCCCGGGCCGGGGAGTGGGACGCAGCCACGGGGGAGGGGGGGCTGCCCTCCAGCCCTCGGCGGGGCTGCGGGCGGACGTGGGGGCCGCTGTGCCGCTGGGGGCGCGCCTGCCCATGGCTTCCACTCGAGTCCCAGAGGCGAGCGGCCCTGGGAGGTGTCCCCGTCGCCACGGTGAAGTAAGGGTCAGTGCAGTTCCCTTGAACACACGCTGGGCGTCGAGAAGAAGCGGCGAGAGAACGCGCTCTCTTGCTCCGTGACCTGGCTGCGGCCGGGTCAGGTCTCCACCTCCCTGTCAACGCTCAGCGAACACTTAGGCCCCGTCCCCCCAGCGCCTGAGTCAAGGTTCGATCAGAAGAAGGGCCAGGACCCACGTGCGCGCCCGTTTTACTGAGCTAGAAGCAGCCGCTCCCGACACCCACAGCGGGGCCTGGGGAACCCGTGGGCCCAGCGGCTGTCGGGCCTGAGGTCCGTGTCCCGGAAGGGGGAGTCCCCACCTGCAGAGACCACAGGGCTTCCCCACAGCCAGCCCCGCCTCCCAGCTCGACCCCAGTGACCTCTGGACGGGCAGGCCCCCGCACTTTCCAGCCCAAAGCTGTCTCCAGCCCCCGCCCACCTGGACGGCCTCCGCCCACGGCCCCTTGCTGGGGAGGGAAGGGAACCGGGAAACTGAGACCCTGGCCGGCCGAAGCGTCCCCTCCGCTTTCCCGCACGGCGGCTCCAGCGACACGTAGTTTCCACTCAGAACAGTTTTGTCAGGTCGTATTGCGACAGCTGTCGTATCAGCGTGCATTTAAAAAACAACATCAAACTCGGTGAACTTTTGTGCAGCCACTTTAATGCCGAGGATGGGAGAAGGTACGCCAAGACCTTGTTGGCCTGCTACACCTGGTTGTATCGGGAGAGGTGGAGACACAGCTCCAACGCCAAGGAGGAGCCACGCGGTGCACGGGGAAGGTGCTGGACGGACCAGACACGCCAGAGGTGGTCTGCGGAGTTTCTCGGCACCGCTGACGTGCTCGCCAAACCGCTCTCTGCTGCGGGCTGTCTCGCCCGCCGGAAGATGCTGAGCAGCCCCCAGCCTCGGCCCCTGGAGGCCGACAGGGGGGCGGGGGGGGTGGCCAGCACACTCAAAGTGCTCAGATCGACAGAGCCGTTGGTGAACGTGAAAATGCGTCCTCAAGTTTATGGGGAAAAGTGTGACGGGCTCTTTGGCCGCCCCAGCAGCTCGCCCGCTGTGCCAGGGCGGGCGTCCCGGAGGCCTCCGCGGGGAGCCTGCTGTCCCGTCTGTCCAGCCGGGTGAACGCCCAGCCGCTGCGTTTAGGCAGAAACTCGAAGCCCAGAACCGGGAGGGGGAAGAGGAGGCCCAGCGTCCCCACGGGTGCTGCTTTACTGAACCGTCAGGGCTAGTCACCCACCCCCCGAGGTCCCGCTGCTGGCAGACCCCCACGCCAGGGCCTGGGCCTGGACCTGGGTCTCTGGGAGCCCCCCGTCCCCCGCCAGCCGCCTGTGCCCCCGCTGCCAGGGCAGGCTTCGGACCAGTGCAGGCGTGCCCTGCCCGCCCCAGAGCCGGCCCCTGCTCCTCATGCCTCCCCTGTGTTACCTGCTTCTAAACTTAAGAAAAACACATCCACGTCTTTCCACAACAGGGCGAGCCCGGGGACACTGCCGGGTGGCCTCGGGCCGTCCTCCGAGACGCGTCTGTGTGGCTCCGAGCACCTGCCGGCACCTGCCCTGCACCTGCCCTGCACCGCTCCTCCCGGGCAGGGGGCCCAGCTCAGGGAGCCCCGAGGTCTCGTCCTGCCCGAGGTCCCCCGGCCGGCGGACGACCCGGCTAGGAGCCCGTCCTGTCCCGGCTCACCGGGCCAGCAGGAAGGGCCGACCGGAGCTGCGGGCCAGCCACTCCGCCCCAAGGCCCGACTCTGGGCCCCTCCAGGGCTAAGCGACTCAGCGCCCGCCCGTGAGCCCCTCCACCCAGCGGACACGGCGCCCCGAGGGCACTGTGGTCCCTCTCTCCTGAAACAGACTGTGCTTCCCTGGCTGCCCGTCGCCGGGGGTGGCTCCGCGGTGCCAAGAGCAGTGAGCAGTGACCGTGAGTGCGCTCACGGATGGAGTCCACGGTCCAGTGGACGGACAAGACAGGAGGTGCACGGGAGTAGCTGGAGAGGCCCGGAGCAGAAGGACACACGGACCCCCTCCCCCCAGCGTCCGGAGGCCCCTCCTGCCAGCACTGGCTCCTCCACCTGCCGTTCCTCTTCAGACGCCCCTCCCCCCACCACCCGCCGCCCCCTCCCGGGACGCCCCTGCAGGGCCCTGCGGGCCCCACCTGGGCGCTGCGAGCTTCCTATCCATCGACCGCGCGCACTGCGAGGGCGCGTTTCCGCCCGGTGCGCCCACTGCCTCCGCCCCCAAAGCCGAGCGCAGTGCCGGCCGTGAGCGGGTGATCGCCACGTGCGTGTGGGAAGAAAATCCGATGCTCGTGGGGTTAAAAGGATTCTTCACTTAAAAGTAGTATGTTTCATAAACTCACAACAAAACGACCCCCCAGGCTCCACCCCAGCAGCCCAGGCGCTCCCTGTGCCGTCTGCACGCTCCGCGGCTCCTCGTTTCGTCTCCCGCCCTGAGCAGCTCGCGCCGCGGCGCCCCGGGGTCCTGGCCCCGGACTCTGCGCGCCCGGCCCCTCCCCGGGACCTGGGGCCGCTCCTGAGAGCGGGCGCCGCCCTGCAGCCCGCGGCCTCTGACCGCTGTGCTCCGCGCAGGTCGGGGTGTGGAACTCCAACCGCGGGCTCAACATGACGGACGGCCGCAGGGACGGGCCCCACAGCGTCACCGACGCGCTGGCCAACAGGACGCTCGTCGTCACCACCATCCTGGTAAGCCGGCCGCGCGGAACCCCGGGCGTGTGGTCGGGAGCGCCCGCACCCGCACCCCCGCGGAGACCTCGAGGGCTCCTCCGCCGTCTGTCCTGTCCGCGCGGACGGTCCGCGCGCGCAGGTGGAGCGCTGTCCGGACACCGGAGGCCGCGTGCGCGCCCCTGAAACCCCGCACGTCCCGCCCCTCCGCCCGCCCCTCCGCCCCGCGGGCTCCGACCCCCAGGCGCTCAGCTGAGAGAGGCTGGGAGCGTGGGGCGGAGAGAGGCGGAGGGGACTCCTTCCGCTGCTCCCACCCGCGCGGTCAGACTCGTCCCGACCTCGGCCCCTGTCCCTGCCGGGGCCCAGCTTCCGCGCAGGTGTCTGGGCGCCGGGAGCCGCTCGCCGCCGTCACCCCCGCCAGAGCGGTGCCGCTCCCCGGTCCGGCCGGTCCCCGGCCTCTGGTCTCACCGCCGCCGCTCCTCGGTGAACAGCCCCGTGCTCCCCCACTCTTCTGCCGCCCGGTTAGCGGGGGCCTCCGGCTTCCCGGGGGAGCCCCGACCGCACACCTGGCGGCCGCTGTGCGCGCTGGGGGACCCCTGCGGCCCCGCCTGAAACCCGCAGTCCCCGACGTCCGCGCCGTGGGCGGCTCGGCCCCTGGCGTCAGGCCAGTTTGTTCCAGAAATCGCCAGCCCCGGCCCCTGGTTCGCCCGCAGGAAAGCCATCTCTCCCCACTGTCCCAGGGAAACCCGTTCCCCTTCTGTCCGTTCGGGGACAGACCCGAACCGGTCACGGATGCCTGAGGAGATGCATAGTGAACGGGAGGAAGTAAGAGGGCCTGCCAGTGGTATGGCAACTGGTAGACTTGTGTAAAATAAGACAAACTTCAGTCAGATGAGAAGTAAGGTTACATCATGCGTGGTAATAAGAAAGGGCCCACCAGTCATGAAATAGAAGATTTATCATTTAAGCATACGAGCAAAGAATTGTCAGCTGTGAGATCTCGGGTGCGCTCGGTTAATCAAATGAAGCTGATGATAAAAACAACAGGGAAATAGCCCTTGGGTAAGACAGCCGGCAGGAAGCCAAGCAGAAGGAGGCAGATGGGAAAGCAAAGAGTGAGTCTGAGGTGAGACTTAGCTGAGAGGTAAGGAAGCGAGAATATTCCGCAGTTCTTCAAACTCCCTACTATACCGGTTTAGCTTCCCCTCTTGTCAGCAGGTGAAGCTCTCCTCAGACAGAAGCTGCGCAGGAGGGCGGGTCACACAGAGCAGCCTGGGTGTGGGGACAGCTGTGTCCAGACAGACATTCAGACACCTGTCCCCCGCCCCCGGGCCAGCCCGAGTCTCTGGCACACCGTTTGCTCAGGGCCCAGCAGTGGCGGGAAGGGGGGCCCCGACCCGGGCGCTCACTGTCCGCGCGTCACCGCTCCCGCGGTGCACGGCCGGCGCTGGCGGGAGTGACCCTGCCTCCGCCCCACGGGCGCTCCCGCGGGGTCCGTCTGGCGCAGGAGGAGCCCTACGTGATGTTCAGGAAGTCGGACACGCCCCTGCACGGGAACGACCGGTTCGAAGGGTACTGCCTGGACCTTCTGAAGGAGCTGTCCAGCATTCTGGGCTTCCTCTACGACATCAAGCTCGTCCCCGACGGCAAATACGGGGCCCAGGACGACCGGGGAGAGTGGAACGGGATGGTCAAGGAGCTCATAGACCACGTGAGCAGGCGGGCCGCCCCTGCGGGTGGGCGCGGGGCCGGAGAGGTGCACGCTGGGCAGTGAAAGGTGAGGGAGCAGTGGCATCAGGTCCGAAGAAACACCTGGGCTCCTCTGGGTCGAGGCGTTGGCTTCAAGGGAGGAGGAGGAGGCAGCCTGGACACGGCGTCTGCTCGCTCAGGGGGGCCGGTGAGGACAGAGACAGAGGACAAGCAGGTGGAGGCCGTCCTTCCCGCGGGGACAACGTCCAGCGACTCCGGGCCACAGAAAGGACCCCGAGTCTGCGGCTCAGGGCAGCCTCGTCCCATCAGCTGATGGGTGTGGCGGCCGGGCTGCCTGTCCCCACCTCCCTCGGGTGCTCTCGTAGGACAGTCCGTTCTGCCGCTTTCTCATTCCCTTCGTCCCAGGATGTTTGCACGTCTGGGTCTGTCTGTCTGTCTGTCTGCATGCATGCATGCATTCCGTCCCTCTAGGCTCTGTCCCCTGCAGACACACGCTCATAAACACAACCGCGTGAACCGGCCTTTGCTCCAACAGAGCCGTTCTCACGGGGGCTGCTCGCCAGGAGGCGTGGCTGGCGTTGAGGCGAAGGCTCGGGAGGAGCCAGGGTCAGGCCAGGCTCCTGCCGGGAGGCCGGACTCCGAGGCCGTGACCTCGAACTTGCTCTTGCAGAGGGCAGACCTGGCGGTGGCTCCTCTGACCATCACGTACGTGCGGGAGACCGCCATCGACTTCTCCAAGCCCTTCATGACGCTGGGCATCGGCATCCTCTACCGGAAGCCCAACAGCACCAACCCGGGCGTCTTCTCCTTCCTCAGCCCCCTGTCTCCGGACGTCTGGGTGTACGTGCTCCTGGCCTGCCTGGGGGTCAGCTGCGTGCTCTTCGTGATCGCGAGGTGAGTGCGCGCGCTGCAGAGCACAGCCGGTCTCCGGGCGGCCCATGTGCTCGCGAGGCCGACGCGGGCTGAGGACTCGGAGGTGGCCTTTCGGCCTTGCCCGGTGCTCTGCTCTGCCCTGTCCTGTCGGCCCCCGCTCACCAAAGCCCCTCTGTGAGCGGACACCTTCTAGCTCTCCACAAAGGTGCCTTTAAAAGACAATAAGGAGATGGTTTTACACAAACTGCACCAGCATTTGAGGCAAGATAGAATGGTGATTTGTGCATGTCCCGTGCTGGGTTAGGTCACAGCAGAGGCGCTGGCTCCACTAATGGACCTGAAACGTTCCGGCAAGAAGAGCACAGCCGTGCCCATGCGGCCGAGCCCCGGAGTACTCTACCCAGCAAAGCAGAAACAAGTTGGCTGGGGACTGTTGTAGCGAGTAAGGACCCCTGGACTCAAGCTGTGAAATGCTCGGGAACAGAGAAAAACGCTCTGCAATGTTTGTCACCTCTACTTGAAAAGCACCAGAGAGGCGAGGGGACCCCGGAGGTGACCAGGACGGGGCCCCTTCCGCTCAGAGCCGGGCGGCCCGCAGCCCCACTCCCCGCGGCGGCGCTGCGCGGGCCACCCTGCTCTGAGGGTGGGTGCAGCCACCCTGCTCCTCGCAGCTCCTCCAGGGCCTGATGCCTCCTCTCAGGAGACCGTGTTTTCTCAGTGCCTCCGACGCCGAATTTAAGGCGGCTGCTTAATCTTTCTGCTGAGTTTCACATTCAACGCCCGCAGATAAACCATGTAAAAAACAGAAATTGCTTTTGTGTGTCCCCTACTCGTTTTCCGTCTTTTTCATCTTCCAACGGAGCTCAGTGAACTTCTCCCTGATCAATTTTTGTTCTCCCTCCAGGAATGTCTGGGAGACGTGTTTCTCATGCTCGCCCCATACCACTGTTCACTGTCTGGTTCTGATTAATGCCAGGTAGCCCTCTCCCCGGTGCGATTAGGAAGAAAGGCTAGAGAAACAACCCAGGGCGGAGGGCGGGCAGACGCAGGTGAACCAGCGAGATGGGGCGGGGGGGGGGGCGGGCTGCTCCTGGGTGTGTGTGCACGCACCCCGAGTTCCTCTCCACGCCCGTCACAGCGCGCCGGCGCCCGACCCCAGACCATGTCCCGGGTCCAGCCACATGCTGAGGCCGTCTGCAGGAAGACCAAAGCTCCACTCCCACCGCCTCCTCTCGGGACGTGACCCGGTGACAGTGACACAGCAATGACACCGTCTGAAGGCCGAGACTCTGAGTCAATGGCTCTCATCGAGGAGAGGGTCTGTCTCCGGGGAAACAGCTGGCCGTGTTCCGGAACCACATTGTGGTGGTCACACCTGTGGGCGAGGCGGGTCCTGGTGTCCGTGGGTGGCACCCAGGGAAGCTGCTCCCCACCCTGTGGCACTGGACGGTGCGCCCCACAACCCAGAGTGACCCCCCAGTGCCCGGACGCCGTGCTGTCAGCAGCGGAAGACGTGGTTCTGAATGTCAGACTTCCAGTGACAGGCCGGTGGCTCCCCGCGGGCGCTCACGCCTCCTTACTGGCCCCGGGATGAGGTCCGTGCGGCCCTAGAAGTGACGGCGGGAGGTGACGACCCTCCCCTCTGACAGTGCACAGAGATCGTGGGCTGCCTCTCGCTCCCTGTCTCTGTGCCGACCCCACCCTGGGGGGTGAGGGTTCGAGGGACAGTCAGCGACGCCCTCAGGGCCGCCAAGAGGCAAGCAGCCCACCCAGCCGAACTGGCGAGGGGAGGACCCCCGCTGCTGGCCCCAGGACCCCGCAGCAGCCAGTGCGGAAAGCCCCTCAGCGGCACCCACCAAGTGCGGAGGGTCCCCCGGCCCCAGTGGTGACGCCGAGGTGGGAAGCTGCCTCGGGACCACCTTTCTGCCCAGAGAGGCTCCGCCCACCTGCCCTTTCCGGGGAAATAAATCCTGTCCCTGCGCGCGGGCCAGCGGGCTCTCAGACAGACGCCCAGAAATCGTTCCCAAACTGAGCTGAACCTGTGACGTGCGGCCCCCAGGGCCCAAACTGACCGCAGCCCTATGGCATCCCGGGTGCCCTGTCTCGGCACGGGGCCAGTCAGCGGTCTGCTCCGGGCTGGATGTCTTTTCACACTGTCTCTTGAAAACTATTTAAGGCCAGAAATTGTGTCTACCGTGAACAAACAATTTAAATGGACTAAAAATGCAGATACACTGCCGGCTTATGATTTATACCATGTGACGTTTGTCTCCTTAAAGATAAACAGTTCTAAGTTGACCCCTGGCCAGAACAAGAAAACAAGAAACCCTCGGCCTGCAAGGCCAAGGCTGTAGCGGAGCTCAGCCGTGTCCTCGGGAGTCAGAGCTTCCTCTCCTTTGAGAGACGGGCGGCGGCGCCCTGTCCCCCTGGACACCTGCTTCCCGGCCTCGGCCGTCATGGGGGCTCCTCGCCGGAGGTCCCTCGGCGCGGTCACCGTTTTGTAGCTTCCGTGCAGCGGGCTCCTGTGAACGCACACGCACAGTGAGTCCCCACACTCCAACGCAACGCGGCTCCTTCTTACGCAGTGCCCACAGATCCTGAGCGCTGGCGTCCCCTTCTCTGTTGTTTCACCGGGGCCAGGACCCACGGGGTCTCGGGAAGGGCGTGCGTGGCCCTCCCCCCACACTCTCCGCCGCCGCCCGCCTCCCTGCAGACGTGAGGGATTTCCAGATGCTCGCGTCCAGGCCCCAGGCAGGCGCTTTGCAAAGGAGAAACCCACATCTTAAAGGACAGCATTCCGTGGCCATTTAAAACCCCTCGGCCCACACGTACCACAAGCCCCTCGAGAGTCCCGGAGAGAGAGAGAGCCCTCGATCTCTGCGGGGCAGGCGGGACCGCGCTGCTGTTCGGACGGCTGTCCCCTGAGCCTCTGAAAACCAGACAAGCTGTGTGCTCCCGACTGCGAAGTGCGGAACGCTGACAAAGGCCACGCTCACAGCAGCGCCCCGCGAGCACAGTGGTGAGCCCGCCGGCCGGGGCTGCCGGCCGGGGCTGCCGGTCGGGGCGGGAACGCGAGGGTGCCGGCAGGTGCGCTCAGGAAGCCCGCTGCTCTTGACCGCGGGAGCCTCCAATCCGTCACAATGACCGTGTTTAAACGATCGCGCAGGCAGCGGCGGCGGAGTCTGAGTGGCGGCATCTTCGCTCTGCACGTCGCAGCAATTAGCAGGGTCGTTAGCACTGGTATTCGTCTCTCCAGCTCAGCCAACTGGTGTGCTCACAAGGGCATGCAAATTCACAACGTAGTTAACGTTGCTGAAACAGTCATTAACACGCACGGGCGTGGCGTGGCCTGAGCTTCACGGGAGCCTCCCCCGTGCGCTGCAGCCGTGGGGGAGGGACAGGGGCGGGTCCCATTGCTGCGGGAGAAGCCCAGGCCTGCTCCCCCCCCCCCCCCAACCCGGAGAGGAGCGGCTGCGCCTCTGGGAGGAGCCAGGGGCGGTGGCTGCACACTGGGGGGACCCTCTGCAGTGTCCTTGTCCGGGCCCCCCAGCGCGCCCGCCTCTGGCTGCCGACAAGGGTTACCGTTCCCCTTGCGGCTGCAGCACACGCGGTGGTCCCCCTGGGCGTGGGGGCATGTCGGCGTTGCTCCAGGGCACCTGCTCGTGGGTCAGGGACACAGCGGCAGGGGGCTGAGCTGCCTGCGCTGCAGACCGAGTTCTAGGTCATCCCCGCATGGCTCACTCTGTGGAGCATCTGCTGACGTCTCTCTGGGGAAACAAGTGCCCCGGGCAAGACGACCCCAAAACCACCACGGAGCAGGGACGTTCTCTGGGCTGTCGAAGTCAGACAGATGCTCAGGAAATGGAGAAAGACCCTGTGAAGTTCCCCAGGTTTTATTTCAACATGCGTCGTGAGTGCCTGGACTCCCCCTTCCTCACTGACGAGCAGACTGAGGCCCGACGTCCTGCCCGGGGCTGGCCCGCGGGCGGCCACAGCAAGTCCCCGGGACAGCCGACGTGGAAACGAGGACGAGCGGCCTGGGACTGTGGGGTTGGCCGTGACGACCCTGCGTCCGGCGGACACACTCCGAAGTGCGAGCCTGTCTCCTCGTTTAGGGGTCCTGATCTTCGTTTCCCCAGCCGGCCCCCGAATGCTGGTGCTCCGACCTCCAGCCTTCTCTCCGGTGACTCTGCCCAGCCTTGCGGCTCCCCGGACGCCCCAGGAGCTCGCTAGGCCACAGATGCCCCTGTCAGGCTTGCGCCCGCAGGTGCCCGTGGGGGCCGCCACCCCTCGTGCTCGCGCCTCCCCCAGCAGGTGTCTCGACGCGGAGGGAGGGGCAACGAGAGGTGTCGTTGGCTTCGCCCGCTGAGGGGTAAACACTCGGGATGAGTGACCCTTTCTCCACTGTCCGTTAGCCGCCCGGTGAAATGAAAGCGAGCCATGACTCTGTGGAATCCGGGACACAGAGATCTGAGGGCCTAGGAGTGAGAAGTTTGGTGAATGTCGCGTCTGGGGCCCCCTCCCAGTTTCCCCGCCAAAGCCCCTCGTCTGCGACCGTGGCCTGCAGTCCGGGCCCGGGGCCCTCCGCGGTGACTGCTGGGCGCTCTGCTCCGCACCGCCCGGTGGGGTCCCCCCCTGACGCTGACCGGCTGTCTCTGTTGGCTGCCGCAGGTTCACCCCCTACGAGTGGCACAGCCCGCACCCCTGCAGCCCCGACCCGGACGTGGTGGAGAACCGCTTCACGCTGCTGAACAGCTTCTGGTTCGGAGTCGGGGCTCTCCTGCAGCAAGGTACTCCGGCCGCCCACCATACCCTGCCCCACACCCCGCGCCCCGCGCCGCCCCGCCCCGCCCCGCCCCGCCCCACGGTCTGGGGACAGACGGCCCCTCGTGCTGGTCAGCTCCACCGGGGGGCAGAGGGCCAGGCCACCCCAGGAATGCAGAACCGTCCCACACGTGGCAGAGTCAGAAAAGGGGCCTCGGTGGGACCGGTCTGCTGGGTGTGTGGGGTGAGGCTGCCATCAGGCAGCGAACACGAGCTTTCCCGGGGGGAGGGGCAGGGGGAGCGGACCTCAGGTGCCTGGGAAACTGCGCACAGGCCCGCGCAGGGGGAGGCCGCCTCTTTTCCTGTCCACCCCACGGAGTGCAACCGGGGTCCTCTGCGAGTGGAGCTGGCCGCACTCTTCCTGAGCCGTCAGCTGCTGACCGCTGCGGCCAGCCCTGCTGGGACTCGTCCAGGCTCCCAGGCCGCTGCCCACCAGCTCCCCCCACACGCCCCCCCCATGACCACAGCGACGGGAAAGTGCGGGGGACAGGGGCTCGGGCTCCAGCCACAGAAGTGAATGCACTAGATTTCACACACTGGATAGCGTGGGGGGGGGGATTGCATTGAGCAGGCGGGAGTGAGCTCCGTTAAGCTTTGGAGAAATCCAGCCGTTTTACAGATTTTCCTCCGCTTCAGTCACAAGCGTCCAGTGTAGAACCCCCCCCCCGCCCCCCGTGAAACGCATTCACCTGAGAAAGTCGCAGTGCGCCCCGGCGCGAGCATCCGCGGAGCTGGCCGTGTGCCGCGAGGGACGTGGCGGCGGGGCACTCGGGCGGGGTGGGTGCTGCCCGCGTGTGGCTGGGGCTGGGCCGTGCGGGGCTGTTACACGACTTGAGATGTGCGTGTCGCACGTGTGCGAGCCAGAGGGGGAACGAGTGGCTCTGGTGCGGAAGCACCAAGTCTTGCCCTGCAGCGCAGCTGAGTTCACGCAGGCGCGGCCGGGCAGGCGCGGACCCCGCCCCCGGGTTCCCAGAGGGCGCGTGCGCGACGGCGGGGAGCAGGGCCACGGATCCCGCCGGAAACCCCGCTGGAAGCCGCACACCGCGGCGCCCGCGCGCCTGCTTTCCGGGCCTTTGTCTAGAACGCAGTGGCTTTCGGGGTGTGAAGGGGGCCGCCCCCTCCCTCCGCGGGTCGCCCGCGCCACCGGGTAGAAAATCACAGCCGGGGCGTCCCCGAGTGCGCAGAGCACTGTGACCGCCCCGTCCCACACGGGCGCCCGCCCCCAGAACGCCTCTTCCCGCTCCCACCTGTCTGGAGTCTACCGCCACCCACCGCAAACCGCGGCGCCCAGGGCCCGCCGGAGACCGATACCTTGGGCGCACGGCAGTCAGCCGCAGCCAGGCTCTGCTTGTTCCTCCAGAGGCGGAGACACGTTACCAGGCGACCCAGACTCCGCCGTGGGACACGGGCGGTGCTGGCGACTGCTGGTCCGTCTGTCCTCGTGTGCACAGCACGGGGCCGGGCCGGCCCGTCTGTCCCCACGCGCGGTGCGGGGCGGCCAGCGCACCCTGCACCCCCTGCTGCGCTGCCCCCTGCTGGCAGAGCCCGTCCCTGTCCTCCGTGGGCGGACCGCCCCTTCCATTTCTGACTGAGCTGGAGGGTCGGAGCCTGGGCGACGTCTGTGCCAGGGGCGGCTGTGACGCCAGCACCCCCCACAGAGACAGCGAGTGCCGTCTCCAGACCCGGGTACTTTCCAGCGACCTTCCACTCAGCGTTCACTGTCCCCGTAACTTCGCCCTCCCGAGCTCTGAATGCAGACAAACCGTCCCCACTGGGGAAGCCGCTCCTGAGCGCGTCAGTGGATGTTAAGAGTCACGGAAGTCAAAAAATGGGTGAAAATAAGGAACACGATGAAATGTCCAGAAATGTAATGCACCCCCTGTACCAAGGGCAAAAACTGTATCTGAATGGCCATTACTTTTACATTCCCAAGACAGTTTTAACCAAAAGTGCAAACGTACTATTTTAAGTGTGGTAGATGAGAGTTCATATTATTTCTGTTATGCCAGTTGGCTATCCGTCCATCTGTCCAGTTTTACTGTCCATATAGTGCTAGGAGCTACACGAGTAGTAACCCTAAACCTTACCGTGTTATAACCCCATGCGAACAGCATGAGGGTGAAGTTGCCGCAGGAAACCCACACCTATAAGCTGAGAAAATGCATCTGTCACCTCTGCTACTCCATCCCGTGGCTGTTCTATGAAACACATGGCCCTTCAATGATAGCTGACGGCAGATCTCAAGGAGTCTCGCACCCACGAGGCTGCTGGATCACTTAGGTGGGGGACAGGCGGCGGCCCTGGGTGGTAAACACCCCCCCCCCAGGCCCATGAATCCCACTGAACCGCAAGATTAAAACAACAGGAACAAACTCTCTCACCCAAGCCTCGGGGGCAGCTCAGTGGAAACTGTTCTGAATCTCAGTGACGCGCACACACCCAATCCAAACCGCAGAACAGCCAAGGAGGGGACAGAAGCGCAGGGAAGCCTCTCACCTCGTGAAAGAGAGCGCGGCTCGAACCCCACTCACAGCGCGAGAACACACCCGTGAATTCAGAGCCTCTGTCCTCCTCCACCTGCTCACCAAGGGCCCGGGGCTGCTCCTGATTTCACGAGCAAGATGTGTGTGTCTGTGTCTGTAGACTGAACGTGAGCGTGAACTCGTTTATCGGCAGAAAGCTACACTCCGACCTCCTCCCCTCTCTTAAACCATTGACGACGAGACCCTGAAACACACGATCGGAACAGTGAAAGAATTCTTCAGATCAGACGCTCCACCTGCCGTGCTTACCCCTCTGGGTTCTTAAACTCTGAGTGTTTTAAATGGTCCCGGAAACGCTGCTCTGCCTGTAGGTCCAGGGGGAACTCGAAGCACCGGACCAATGGGAGTCCCAGGCGAGTGGAGGAGCCAGAAATGCCCCCCGCATGCCCGGGGATCACTGGAGCGAGCTCTGCGCCCCCCACCCCCCCACCCTTCGTAAATCTCCTCCTGGGTTAGCGAGGCCCCGCAGCCCCGTCTGACCACAGGTTTGGAGCTCGAGAATCATCGCAGCTGCCTGTCCCCTCTGGGAGCCTAGGCTCACACCCTGTCTTCCCAGAGAAAGGCTTTCTGGGTAAGCACTTTACGTGCCTCTGTTGGTCCTTTTGCAAAAAAAAATCGGGAGTCACCTGAGGTCTCCAAAATCTGCGCCTTTACCAGGAAGGGCTCTTTCACCTGGGAAACGGCCAGTCTTTGAAGTATAACTGAGAAGTAATACTTTAAGGACAAAACTACGCCTTTTCAGTGAATATATTTTCCACTCAAATCATCTACATTAGAAAAACTAATTTTGACTATAAAATAACATAAAACAGTAAAAATCACCTCATCGGCTCCCGAGTCCACCTGCACCCTCTCTCACCGCGTTTGCGAGGCCCCAGTGTTCGGCGGAGGTGCGCGCACGGGGGACGGCGGGACACGCTCGCCTGCGGGACAGCTCTCCCTCCGTTCACCACCGGAAACGGAACCGGCAGCGCGGCGAAGCCGGCGCGGTCCTGCCGAGGCCGGAGCCCTGTCCCTCCAGCGAGGATGTGCGCCCGGCAGCGATGACAGGCCGGGAGTGGGGATCAGCTTGTCGGCCAGGACGAAGCGGCTAAATTACCTCCACAAACTGGGGACCCGATTATCTCAGGGTTGGAACCGCCGGTGTCAGCACGCTGCGCTTGAGGCAGAGCAGGGACTGATGATAAAAGATCGTGCAGACTGAGCTTCATTTTCCTAAAAACAAAAATGCTCCCATTTTACCTGCACCCCGGGGAGCGAGTCCCTGGTGGATCCACAGTCTCGAGGCCACGAAAGCGCACTGTCCCCCCAGACTCGGTCGCGCCGCGCCTTCCCTTCCCCGCCCGCCCCGTCTGACCCCTGCTCTGTGACCCCCGCAGGGTCGGAGCTGATGCCCAGGGCCCTGTCCACCAGGATCGTCGGGGCCATCTGGTGGTTCTTCACCCTCATCGTCATCTCGTCCTACACGGCCAACCTGGCCGCCTTCCTGACGGTGGAGAGGATGGAGTCGCCCATCGACTCCGCGGACGACCTGGCGAAGCAGACCAGGATCGAGTACGGGGCGGTGCGGGACGGCTCCACCATGACCTTCTTCAAGGTAGGACACCCACGGGTCCCCTCGGCGGAGACCGCGTGCTGGGGGCGGGGCGTGCGGACGGAGCGCGTCTGCTTTGCCGCGGGAACGTTTTAATGGCGCAGGCGGGTCGCTGGGGAGCCGTGCGCCCCCGGGCCGGCGCGCAGCCGTTCCTCTGGTCCCTCCGCGCCGCGCACCCACCACGCAGCCCCAGGTCGGCATCGCAGCGTCTCCCGTACCCCCCCTCGCCGCTAGGCCAGAAACAAACAAACGACAAAAAACCAAAACTGAACCCCGTCTGAGGCCCACGAATGGATCGCTCGTGCTCGGAACGCCCAGAATAAAGACCTTCTCCGGGAAGGCGGGCCGCCAGGGGCCGTGAGCACCGAAGCTGCGTCCGTTCTGGTCCGCGCTTGACGCGACCACACCAGGACCGGCGGGGTGTCCCCGCGGGAGTTTGTTTGGAGAAGTGGCACCAAGGTCATCCCGGGGGCCCCCATCCGATGCTGCACCGGCCCTGGCACGGCCGCGGCCCGGCGCGGGAACCACGTTCGAGCCCCCGGTCTCAGCGCCCGGGTCTCCGCCCAGCGTGTGGGACGACCCTCGTGCTGGTAACGCCGAGTCTCAGATCCTGCCGCTCCCGCGGGTGAAAGGGGGTTTCAGCAGACCGGGGAGGGCTGGGGCCGCACCCCACCTCCGAGGCCCCGCGGCTCAGCCCTGCACTTCGCGTGTGGGGAGAACACAGCCCGCACCGTCCGCTCAGAGCCACACGCGTGGTCGGTGACAGACGGGCGGGAACCTTCCTGAGGAGGGGACGGTGACAAACGCGGGGGGGGGAGGGGGCGGACAGCCGCTGTAGCCAAAAGAAACTGTAAATACGCCTTTGTCGAGAGACCCGAGGTGCCAAAAACAAAGCCGTCCCCAAGGGCTGAGTGGGCACGACCTCGGACGACTGTTGAAGCAGAAAGGAAACACCAGGGGCAAGAGACGGGGCGCTTTCCTGGCGCAGCAGCAGCAGCAGCAGGAGCAGCAGCTCACCCAACAGGCCTCACCTGCGCAGGAAGTTCGGTTCCAACAATCATTGACAAAAACTCCTTTGAGAGTGAACTGCACCAGGAGGTTTACAAAAAAGCAGAATATGGTTTAAAAAGAGGTAGGATTTGGTTTTTGTCTGCGTTAAGCAGGTGACCTTCACACGTTTTTTTCGTTTTAAGAAATCTGTCACTGATTCCGTGAGCGTGAAAAAGCGCGGTGACTGTTCCTCCCCCGACAAGGGGTGTGAGGACAATGACACCAGCTGCTTGGCCAGCGGAGCTTGGACGGCTCAGAAGTCGGTGCTGCGACGAGAGCCGCGCGACCCCCAGCTGGGGACTCATCGCGACACTCGTCGGAAGCCGGGAAGCCGCTTGCAAGGCCGACAGGACACGGGGACGCGCAGGGGGGCGTCGGGCGCGTCGGAGGAACCCTCTGCGGTGACTCCGCTCGTCTGCTCGCACCAGAAAGTTCTGTCGCGGCAGGAGACGGGCAGGCGGGGGCGGGAGGACGCCAGTGCCGCCCTCTGAGAACAGACACGGGAGAGGCGGCGGCCGGCCCCCTGCGTGCCCCCCACGCGTCCCCCGGCCCCACGCCGGGCGGTCCTGCCCCCGTGCCCCCGCGCCCATCCGGTGCCGGCCCCCGGGGCCCTGGGCGCCCACTGCCGCTGTCACCCACTGACGCGCGTTTTCCGAGCGGGCCCTCATTTCCTGGTGCCCCGGCGCCCTCGGGTCCCCGAGAAACGCGGGGACAAGCACCTCGGGGGAAGGAAAGCGCGTGAGGGCAGGCCCAGGATGACCGCGGGCATGGCCGCCCGCACGGCCCTGACTCGGGGCCACGCCCTGCTCCGGGCACGGCCCGCGCACCACCCCCTCTCGTCCTCCCACGGCCCGCGGGGTGCGCGCCGACAGGGCCCCCGCCCACCGTGCGGTGAGGAGTGGGGCGCGGCCCCCGCCAGAACCTGCCCAAGTGAGCAGAACTGGCCGTGGAAGAGCCAGGACTCGGTCCAGCCTCAGGAAGTTCCAGAAGGTGGGCTCCTGGAGGGGAGACCATGGGTCTGTTCCGCTGGCCACCACGTTCCCGGACCCTGAACCAGAGTCTGGCCCGCGGTGGGCACCCAGACGGCGTCTCCAGAAGATGAACCACCACCGCGCTGTGAGCTCGGAGACCAGGAACTCCGTCGGGGGCCGGCGGGGGTGGGCGGGTGTCTGTCCGCCCCGTCGGCGGTGACCGCACGGCCGGCCGCGCGCTCCCACAGCGCCCCCTGGAGGCCAGGCCGCGGCCGGGGCGCCGGGCCGGGCAGGCGGGGCCGCTCCCAGGCCACGATGGGGTGGGGGTGGGGGTGGGGGTGGGGGTGGGGGGGCCGGGGCCCTACCGGAGCCTCTGGCGCAGGGCACCGATTCCCCCCACGAGGGCTCTGCCCTGCCGGCGCGAGCACCCCACGGGCCGGCCCTCCTCCTCCCCGCCCCTTGGGAGTGAACTTTGGTACACGGACGTGGGGGGCGCGCTCCGCCCGCAGTAGGGGCGCGCACGGAGCTCCGCGCAGGAGAGACTCCGCGGCCAACTTCCTCGGTTTGCGAGGAGGCTGGCGGCCCGGCGGCCCCACTCATGGGGGGGGTTATTCACAAAAGAACGAGGACTAAATCCGACTTAGTTCCGCCCCCCTCCCCCCGCCGTCCCCAGCAAGGCCGGCTGCCAGGAAGCCTCGGCGGACCGATCCCCACTCAGGGTCCTCGAACTCGATGGCCCCCCCGAGGGGAACACACGTGCCGGGTGCCTCCCGCCCACGCCCCCACGTGGCAGCAGCAGTCACGGTCCCAGGGAGCCGGTCCCGGCCTGGCTCCCCGTGGACGCCCCCCACCCCCTCTTAGTCGAGGGCGAGGTCCCCCCTGAGCCGCCGCGAATGAGCGAGAAAAGGTTCGTCTGCCGGCGCCAACCCCACCCCTGGGGGGCCCAGACGAGCTGCTGGTCTCCCCGGGCGACGGTGTCCTCGCGCGCGGGGGCCTCTCACAGGCAGCGTTCGCTCGCCTGGCACAGGGCAACCAGGGGCGTTTGTTCCCGGGAGGGATGTGCCTGCACGTGTGTCCTCTGGGCAGCAACCGTCCCTTCGCTTTCCAGCCCACTCTGCCCTGTCTCACGGCTTACAGAGAAGTGGGCAGTGACCAGGAGCACAGGCCGGCCCATAGAAACTACCGACCCGCGAACAAACAGGACTACTGACCCCTCCCCCTGGCCTCCGTGATGCCCCTAGTGAGCTGTCTCCTCGGACCATGTGGCCGGGAAAGCGCACGCCAAGATGTCGGTCAAACTCCACTGACTTCTCTCTGGAGAGTCTGCGGTGCTTGCAGAGTGTGGCCTCAGAGTCCACATCTGGGACACTGGATTTTCAACACGAAATAAAAACAAAATCAGTTTTAAAAAATAGCTCAGATGAGGCTCCCCTCTCGCCGTGCGCATTAGGGGTGGCCAGGCCAGGTCGGGTCGAGGCCGCGGTGGGGGCTTCCTGCACGGCGCCGCCCGTGTGCGGGGTGGTTGTGTGGGTCCCGGGGACCCTGCCGACTCGGAGAGCCAGGGTGCGCCCCAGCCTCAGCCCCCCGACGCTCACGAGGCCTGTCGGACGCCGGGACTCCAGCCCACGCTGCCTGCAGAGAGAAGGGCGGCTCGGGGTCTGGGGGCCACCGCCCCGCAGCGAGGGACGCGAGTTAACCGCGAGCTCCCCTCGAGGTCGGCGACCCTCCGGAGTCCGCGTGCTTGGATGACGCGGCCCGTGCGGTCAGAGGACGCCGTCGCCCCGGGAGACCAGCAGCTCGGACGAGGCTGAAGAGGGTGGAGCGTTTCCCCCGCGGTCGGGGGTGGGGGGCCCGTTTCGGGAGCTCCGCCCCCCGGTGCCAGGGGCCCACTGGGTTCCCCGTGTCCCGCCGTTGACGAGTCAATGAATTCTCTGAAGCCAGTGCGTTCCCATCTCAGGACTCCAGGAGACTGCATTTAAGAGAAAGTTCCGCAAACTTCCTTCGGTTGCTCTTCCGGGGAGAGTTTAGTCAACAGCACGATACGAATTCTCCTGGCTTCTCAGCTCTGCCGGGGGTGCCTGGGGCCTCCCGCTGTCCCCAGAGCCGGACCTCCCCAGGGCGGGGGGCAGGTCGGGGCTCAGCCGTCAGCCCAGGGGCAGGCTGCGGCCCCTCACCTCACTCAGCTGCACTGGTTCTCCCAGGCTCCCCGGGAGCCCAGGGCCCCGGCCGGCACTGTGGGGTGGGGGGGGGGGGGGGGAATAACCGGTGTGCAGGACCCGAAGACCTGACAGCAACAGGGATGAGTGCGTGGACCTGAGCGGTTGGCGCCCGTGGGACTGGGAGCCGCAGCGGGTGCGTCCGGGGTCGCGGGAGGCGCACTGGCTGCGGGGTCGTCGTGGGAGAAACCCTTCCCGGGAGAAGGAGCTCTCTAGCGAATCCCCGTCCTGCCAGACGGCAGCCAGAAGCTCCCACGGGTTAGGTCACAGGTCAGCCTGCAGTGCCGTGGGGGCGGGGGCGGAGTTCACAGTCCCAGCAGACCTGTGGCTGCTGGCCTCCCCTGCGTGGGGACTTGGGGCAGCTGCGGGGCTCGGGCTGCCTCGCCTCGACAGCCTCCTCCAGGGAGGGGCTAGGTGCAGGCGTCCACCCAGAAGACGTTTCAGGGAAGTCCCTGGGCGTGTGGACGGGGGGTGGTGGGGGGGGTGGGCAGAAGCAACGAGCCACATGGGGGGGGCGGGTCTCAGGCGGAGACAGCCATTGAAGGAAGCCCAGAGCATCACCAGTGACGGACCGACCCTTGCCCCCAAGAGGGAAACGCGAGAAATGTCTCAGCTGAGCCGTCCGACCCATGGGGGCGACTGTTTAAAGGGCCAGGTGCCCCCTTCGACCTTGGAGGCTCTGCAAACGTCCTTCTCTCGGTTCAAGGCCAGAGCACACCGGCTGCGGCCGTGACCTCACGCCCGGGTGAGAGACGGGCTGGGAGCCGCGACCGCCGTTCCCTGCAGTTCCTCCTGCGCGGTGGGCTCTGCGTGTCAGGCCGTGCTTGGAAGCGCTGTGGGAACTGTCATCATTTAACGACACGATAGGTGTGCGCGTGTGTTAGAGGAAATGCTCAGCTCGGAGGAACCTGCTTCCCAAGTCTGGACTTCCGCATAGTAACTTCCACGTCTTTGGTTGATAGGAAGGTTTCCTTAAATCAGAAGGTTTTAAAGTAACGGTATATTGAAGACTTTTCAGTGTGATGGTTTCTGGTATTTTATTTGTCCAATACGGATATATTTACCATATTTGTAAGATCATTTTTGATACAACGACAAAGATCAAATATCAGTAATTTGCCCAGGGTGTGTGTGGGGGGGGGGGATTAGGGAGATAACTGGAAATAGGTGAGTGAGCGTGGATCTGTATGTATAAACACGAAGCCTTCCGACACGCTGGTCTGCAGGGTGGGCTGTGCGTCTCCCGTGCACGAGCCTCCCGCCCCGGCCGAGCGGACAGTGCGACGGACAGCGAGACAGACAGTGGGCGTCCGAGTGAAGACGAGAGCTGAGGGGCCGACTCGGGAGACGGAGCCCCTGGCAGACGCGGGACCACGCGAGCTGCAGGGCTTCTGCACTCTCCCTGCTGCACCTGCAGCCCCGTGGCCGGAGAGCACAGGCCACGCACTGTGCAGACCGCCGTCGGGTAGACAGACACGTATGGCGGCCGTGCTGTCGCCCCGGTTCCGGCTGCTGGACCTCCTGTCACACCGTCTGCATTTTTGTCTGAACGAGCGTGAGCTGCCCGAAGCCGTGCGACCCGTCCCCGCAGGCCGTGGGGTGACCGTGAGCACCCGGCGGCTCCGGCTGCCGCAGAAGAGGCCACAGTGGCCACTGCAGCCCTCGCTCAGGGACGTGGCTGGTCCGGTGGACACGAGAGCCACGGCCCGAGTGGGACGCCCCGTGTGCGGGGACACGTGGCTGACCCCCCTTGGGGCCAGATCCCGGCTGCACCGCGTCTCCGTGGGGCGCTGCTTCCTCGTCTGCGGAGAAGAGACTGTAGGGCGTCCTCCCCGTGGGAGCCCCGTGGAGACGAGGTGAGCTAACACGCGCGGTGCTCGGAGCAGCGCCGGGCACTCAGCACGCGCGGCAGGGGCACCGTCACTGCCGCTGGCGGCCAGCGGATTGGTCGTAGGGGCTCACGGACACGCTGCACAGCACCCCGGGTGCTGGCCTTGCAGGCGTCGTGGGGAAAAGGAGAACTAAGCCGTGGTCATCCAGTGACAGTTCCTTACAACAGGTTTCGGATGAAAAATCACTCATCCTTCGCCAGTAACGTTCGCCAGCATCGGCACAGCCACATGGTCAAGTTTAAACAGACAGAATGAGTTCATCTCCACGTGATGCCCTTCCAGGATTAAAAGAAGCTGATGATTTCGGATTTAAGAAATGAGGCCTTTTCAGTTCCAGTCACTTCGGCCGAGAAGCTCGGAGTACCTCACACGTGTCCTCACTAACCTCTGACGCCCGCAACGAAACCAGAGGCGGTCACTGTTTCTACGGTTGAAATTCGCATCATTGAGGGCAACGCGGCTGAAACCACAGAAGAAGCACAAGGGAAAACTTCCGGACTGTCCTTCAGAGGGTTTGCTTGGAATTTTCACACTCATGACGATCCTCCACGAACTACCCTCCTATTTTTAAGGAGTCCTAAGTTTTGTATTAAACGTGGAAAACCTACTCAAGAAATAAATCTAATTTAACTCGACCTAACAGAAAGCAGGCAGTGCAGACAGGGCATGAAGTGGACAGAGCTCAGGGCCGAGGCGGGAGGTGCTGTGGGCCTGCCCCAGCTCCCGCACGGACGGGGCGGCCTCCCGCTCTGAGGTGGGCACCACGTCGCCCACTCGAAACGCCAGCCTGCTGGGTGGACATCCTTCGGTGACTCTCGCCCGACCACGGCGCCCCTGCAGGTCTCCAAGGGCAGAACCCCCACCCCGGGAGCGGGGGCCACCCACAGGTGTCCCTGACCTGGGGGAATGCTGCTCCTTAGCTCCCTGCTGTGCCTTCCCGGGCACCGGGGCTGCCGGCGGTCCTGGGCTCGGGGCGCCGTGGGCGGTGCGGGAGGACGCGGGGTGGAAGCAGAAACCGCCCTCTCTGACCCGCCGAGTCTGCGCCGCTGTCAGGTGGAGCGAGAGGGGCAGGAGAAGGTCGAAGGACCTGAGAAGTGTCCTCGTGCCTTCACCTGGACCCCATCCCCCACTGAGCCACGGCCTCCTCGCCAGGGGGCCCTGCCCCCGCAGCTGCAGGAGCGGCCAGCCTCCCTCCCAGCACCGCCCGGAGCTCAGGCCTCGAGGGCTCCCACCCCAGGCGGGAAGGGTGGGTGGGGCTGAGTTCAACACATGGCTCCAGCCCCACAGAGCAGCGCTACCCAGAGTGTGGGTGACGCACACGCCACCTGGCGTCCCCAGGCCGTGACTTGGCCAGGAAGGACATGGGCTGTGATGGCTCAGGAGTGGTCTGGTGGCCCTGGGTTCTGTGGGGCGCCCACTGTGTGGGCCGTGGGCGGCACACCCTGTGTGTAGGCGACCTGCAGGGCTGTCCGGGCCCACCTGGGGTCATGTCTGCCTGAGCTGCACGCTGGCCGCTGCGACAGGCCCGCCTCGGGCTGAAGGGAGGGACAGCGGGCGACAGGAGGGCCACACCCGCCAGGCTGGAGAGCAGGCCCGGGTCCCGACATGAGGCCCTCCACGGCCTCCACGGCCTCCACGGCCTCCGGTGTGGGAGGGACGAAACGGCCTCCTGGGCTTTGTCTCCTCGCCGGGAGTGCACTCGCCGCCACTGCCCCCCGTCCTCCCGCAGACCAAATGCCCAGCCCCCCCGGTGCTTGCGACACTCATCACACGTACAGTGAGAACACGGGTGTTTCGAGGGACGTCTGGCGTGGAGGCTGGCTCCTAGTTTGCACCGACGTGAGTCCACGGCTGCGCCAGCCAAGGAGCTGCCTGGCGGGTGGGCCGAGTCCGTGGGTGAGAGCCGGTGGGGGTCGGTGCGGGGGGGTGCAGGCTGTCAGAACCCCGTCAAGCCCTCCGTCTCCCCGGCAAGGGGAGGGGAGCTGGCGCGAGTGCAGACACAGGCAGAGGAAAGCCGGAGCAGGGTCCGAGCGACAGGGGCGACCGGGAGAGGCTAACGACAGGCCCCTGCTCTGAAGGACGGACGGACTTCCGGGCTGAGCAGGAACAGGTGAAGACTTGGGGGTGTGTTTTAGCGAAGAGAGAGGCTAGTGAGGGAGTGCAGTACATGGGTGCATGTATGCCGTACGTGGTTTAGTGTTAATACATCCAGAAAGTGAACGAGGGAAAAGACAGCAGCATAGAACACTCTGGAATAAAGTACTCAGCCTTCATCACCTGGGAACTGGAGACTGAACACACAGGAGGCACAGGAGCACCCTCGGAAGAGTCCTCTGATGGGCGTTCCCACCGGGAAGAGCCCTGCAGTCTCGGTTTCCCGGGACGGGGGCGAGGGAGGCAGAGGGAGCGTGGCACCCACCTCCCCCGCCGGGGCCTCGCCAGCCCGGGTGGGTCAGGCCCGGGACTCGGCCGCCCTGCGAAGGGACAGGGGATGCGGCGACGGGAAAGGCAGCCCCTGAGTCCAGCCCAGGGGCCCCGGGGCCTCAAGGACCCGCTCTGAGCACTGGGACTCCTCAGGCAGGTGCCCTCAGGGACGCGGCTCTTCCTTCCCCAGCTGACTCCCCACCGGGACCTCCAGCCCACGTCTCCGCAGCCGGCCACGGTCTCTGTTTTCTCAGCGGCCCCCACGGCGCCAGCGAGCCCCTCCCTGCAGCAGAGGGGGCCCCTCCCAGGCCCACCAGCCGCCCCGGGGCCGTGCCTGCCGGCTTCCACCCGGAGACAGGGCGGCGCCCCTGCCGTGGGAGTCCCCGGGGGTGCGAGGCCCCGGACGCAGCTCTCAGCCCCTCTGCCCCTCTCCCCACAGAAGTCCAGGATCTCCACCTACGAGAGGATGTGGGCCTTCATGAGCAGCCGGCCGCACACGGCCCTGGTGCGGAGCAGCGAGGAGGGCGTCCGGCGGGTGCTGGCCACCGACTACGCGCTGCTCATGGAGTCCGCCAGCATCGAGTACGCCACGCAGAGGGACTGCAACCTCACGCAGATCGGGGGCCTCATCGACTCCAAGGGCTACGGCGTGGGGACGCCCATAGGTGAGGGCGGGGCAGGGGCGGGAGCGGTGCGGGGGCCCCACCCCCAGGGTCTCCCAGGCCGAGCGTGGGGGATGCCCACGGGCATCTGCCCGTGCAGAGGAGGGGCAGGCTCTGAACGTGCAGCCCCAAACACAGCCCAGCTGACGAGCTCTGAATCCCCATCTCTCCCAGGCTCTGCCGGGAGATACCTGTCTGAGTCCACAGGTCTTATTATTTTACCCCAGACCCTTTCAAAGGAATACCTTCTGATTAATTTTCTGGACATTATTTTCTTTACTACCTATATGTGTCTGTGTACTTTCCTACCTTAAGTTGTATTACAGTACAACGAAATTAATTATGCAAATGGGTGACAAAAGTTAAAGGGCTGAGTTTCCATGGCCACACCAGTAAAAACAAAGGTGCATCTTTCAGGGAACACGGATGCAGATTAAATTATCATCTGCTCAGGCCTCACGCCGGATCGGGTCGGTGACGAGAGACCCAAACGCTGCGGGTCCGGCCGGCCCGCCCACACTCAGACACTCAGACACTCAGACACACGGGTTCGAAGCCGGAGAGCCCTCCCCACCCCGGGTGGGAGGACGCGCGCTCAGGAACCTGCCCTGGAGGCTGCAGACCTGCGGTGCTCTCGAACCAGTCCCCGTGCAGAAGTGACGGGGGGCGGGGACAGACCCCAGCGAGCGCGTCCGTGGGGAGGAGGCTGCTGGACAGACGGACTGGTAAAGGGCTCTTCTCGGGCGGGCGGGCCGAGACCATGTGCGACCCCTGCAGTTTCCAGGGGTCGTGCGCGGGGTCGCGCCCTGGGCCGCTCGGGCCACCTGGGCAGGAACAGCGAGGCCTGACGCCGCAGCAGACTCGGAGGTGAAGGACCCTCTGCTGCAGCCTCTGGTCCCGCCTGGCCGAGTCCACGCGGGCGCCAGCCCCTGCCGAGCGGTCCGAGGTTGGCGGGGTCAGGGGTCACCGCGCAGAAGTGCGGACTCTGCTTCTGAAGGGCCCTCAGGGCAGGAGCCCCGCACGGGGGCCGAAAATGACCCTTCGAGGGAACGGGAGCGGGCGAGGCTTCCACGGGCTCCCAGGAGCCTGGACGGCCCACCGTCCCCGGAGACGCCTTGAACCAGGGACCCGACGCCCGGTCCGGAAGCAGCGCCCGCCCGCCAGGGGCCGCCTCGTCCCCGCCCTCCCCAGCGCTGGCGCGCGGGGCGCTGCTGCTCGGGGCGCTGCTGTTGGGCCCCGCAGCAGCCCGAGCCTTTGGCCCGGCTGTGCAGAGCCGCGTTCTCACCGGGAACCCACACCCCTATCGGGCGGGCCGCAGTCCAACTAGGACACCCTCGGCTTTTTGTTCGAGTTTGACTCTGAGCGCTGACGACGCCTTTGGGGAAAAGAAAAACAAAACACAGCGGTGAATGCGAAACGTCCGAACCCTCCGCTTCCCCCCCCCCCCCACCGCACGGGACGGGGGCGGGGCCTGAGGGGGCGGGGCGCGCACGGGGCGGGGACCACGCCGCGGACTCGCTGGCTCCGCCCCGATTCCCGAGCCTGCCACTCACCAAACCCCGCCCACTCCAAACTCGGGGGACTGGACTGCACGCGTCCTGGGGTTTCTTCTGGTTCTGAGACACCACATTTTTCTATTTGCTCTTTTTTTGGCATTCTTCTGTTTCTACCAATAATTTTAAAGCTTGCTCACAAAAAGCGATTTTCCTACTGAGTAGAAGAAACACAAACAAAAACCCCGAGCACCCAAGGACAGACTGGGTGACTGAAATTTGCCATCGTTTCCCGGCTTCCTCTGAACCCACGCAGGGGTCCAGGGTTAGGCAAGCCACAGCTGCAGGCCAGCGGTGGCGCTCTCTGACCCTACAGGTTCCGTGGCATCATTTCAGCATAAACTATAAATAATATCAATAGAGTCCTCACAAACTTTCCAAACAATGAATTTGGTCAGACCTTCGACTTAATCAAAACCCGCTCTGAACAGTGCCAGGTGCACTAGCCAGCACAGAAGACCGGCTGCAGCCGACATCTGCCATTTTTCGGCGTCTCCTGCCGTCGGGGTCTATTTCTCGACCTCGTCCCGGTCCCACGCGGACTGGAAGAGCCTGCCCAGAGCCAGCAGCCCGGGACCCGGGACCCTCAAGCTGGGGGTCCCACTGTCCCGGGGCCGTGAGCTCCTCACCGTCCTGCTGGGCGGCTGGGGAAGGGCCAGAGCAGAGGGTGGTGTGGGGGGCACTGTGAGTCAGGGTTGGACCCCTGTGGCTGAGGCGGGCCATGGTCCACGCCCTGCACTGTGACGGAGACTGGGGAGTGTCAGCTGCTCCCCAGGGGGAAGAGGAGGTGACCGAGTGTCCTCTGGCCAGGCGGTCACAATATCAGACAACCAGCAGCCTGGAAAGAGCAGAGCCTAAGCGACCGGACCTCCTCATGTGGGAAAGACTCGTGACTAGCTCCCCGGAGCAGAGGTCTGCCCCCGAAGTCCCAGCTCTGCTTTCCTCACTTAAAAGGGGCAGGGAGTTGGACAAGAATTCCTCCCAGCCCGGCGGCACCCCTCCCGGGGTCCTGTAGCGCCCCCCCCCCGCCAGTGCCCTTGGCCTCCAGCATGCGGGCTGGGCTTCCCCTAAGACAGCCCCCTGCCTCAGGCCTCCTCTGACCTTGCGGTGACCTTGCCCCCAGGCTCGCCCTACCGGGACAAGATCACCATCGCCATCCTGCAGCTGCAGGAGCAGGGGAAGCTGCACATGATGAAGGAGAAGTGGTGGCGGGGCAGCGGCTGCCCGGAAGAGGACGGCAAGGAGGCCAGCGCCCTGGGCGTGGAGAACATCGGCGGCATCTTCATCGTCCTGGCCGCCGGGCTGGTCCTGTCCGTGTTCGTGGCCATCGGAGAGTTTATGTACAAGTCACGGCAGAACCACAGCGACGTGGAGCAGGTGAGTCCCTCTCTCCCGGACTGGGCGGGCGTCGGTCTGCAGTGTCTGTGCTGAGTCTGGGACGCTGCCGGGACGCTCGCCCGCATCTGTGACGGGCTGTCGAGTCAGACGCCCGGAGCTCCTGAGCCCCTCCCAGGCGCTGCCGGACGTGCAGCCCGGCCTCTCCCTGGGTGACGGGGGACAGAGCGGCGCCGTGCCCGCGGAGCCCGGCTTGTGCTCTTGGGGCGGCAGGGCGGGGCCCAGACTCGCCGTCTCTCCCGGTCACGCGCTCCGCAGACAGAGTGGGGAGAAATGAGCCCCAGACTGGCAAACACTCGGAGAGAAATGGTAGCGCCCCCAAGTGTGGGTGCGGAGCCCGCACACTAGAGCAGGGCGATTTGTATAAAGGTGTCAACGTAGTGTTTTCAAACTGAGCCTTCAACTCTATCGACGTGTAATTACAAAAGACAATTCGCTAAAATTTTTTAAAAGATTTTATTTATTTATTTTTAGAGAGGGAAGGGAGGGAGAAAGAGAGAGAGAGGGAAACATCAGTGTGCGGTTGCTGGGGGTCGTGGCCTGCAACCCAGGCATGTGCCCTGATTGGGAATCGAACCTGCGACACTTTGGTTCACCGCCCGCGCTCCATCCACTGAGCTACGCCAGCCAGGGTTCACTAAAATTTTTTGCCAGAAATAGGATGAGCAACCCGAAATGACAGTGAAGCGCACGAGAAGCCCCTTCTCCAGATCACACTCCGGATCACGGTTGATTTCAGTAGTCAACTGCTGTTGCCTGTTAGTTCTGTTTTCGATGGAAACCAGAGCTTACGCTCGTGTGAACACGGTGGTTGTGAGGAAAGCTCACTCCTTCGCACACGTGCTGGAACAGGCAGAACGCCGACTCGCGCCCTCGCCCGGGCAGGGGGCCGCCCCTCGCACCCAGAGGCCTTGCTGGGATTCTGAGACACGGGCTGTGAGCAGCGGGGCTGGTTTAAAACCCCCGGTAATTCGGGACGAGGGCCCCACGTCTGCGCTTCGCCCGGGCCCTGCAAACGCCGGGGCCGATGCTGACGGCTGACCTCACACCGGCCTCGCCGCCTCTGTGACGCGGACGCTCCCCCTGGGGGGCTCCCAGGGCCGACGGTCGAGCCTGACCCGGCTTCACCGCGAACACGCTCCCCAGACGGCCAGGCAACCGAGAGCGGATTAGACGCCCCTTCCCGGGACCTCGAGAGGGAAGCGTCTGTATCAGCAGGGAGGGCGGACCGTCTGCTCTGCGTGAGCTCTCAGTGTGCTGCCGAGTGTGCTGCCGAGTGTGCTGCCGAGTGTGTCGCCTCGTGCGGCTCGGCCCACAGGGAGGAGCCTGCGTGTGTCGGGCTCCGGTGTGCTTCTCACACCACCGGCTTCATTCCATCTGCACTTCCACCGGAACGCTCACTTCTGCGTCTGATTTACTCATGTTTCCGAGTTTCTTTTCTCACTTCTCTGGCACGCAAGCCTTTTTGTCTCTCACATGGGCCGCCGTGTGAGCAAACCCACCCGCCCAACCCCACTCCTGGGACCCCTGTGTCCACGGGGGTGGGGCGTGGCAGGTGGATGCGAGCGGAGAGGGGGACTCAGACACAGCCCTCGGCTCGCACTGTGTGACCGGCTTGAAGGAAGGGGCTCCCGTGGCGACTGTCCCTTGTGGCCGCCGCCGCCGCCGGCGCTCTCCGAGTCCGCGGAGCAGGAAGAGCCCGACTCCCCGTCCCTGTAGGACGGCAAAACCCGTGTGCGGCGGGCGTCCCGCTCGGCGCGCCGGAGACAGGTGGGGCACGAGGCACCTGCGGCCCCCGAGAACCAAGTTTCCAGGACCTGCCAGGCCATCAACGTGCCTCCGTTCCGCCTTCGTGCATCGACACTGAGCAGCTGTTTCCTCGTGGAAAAAAAAAGGCAGATTCAGACTTTCAACAGCGGGAAGTGTGACGACGAGATGCTCGTCTGGGGACGTTTTTCACCTTTGTGAGCCTTTTTCTCCGGTTTCCTCCGTTCTGTCCCAAGAGTTCTGTCGAGTCCCATGTTTTCCAGTAACCTGAAGCCCTGTATTTTCATTGTGACTCCGTAACAGTGTTAATTTTTAATTCAAATCCATTTCACTATTTAAAAGGTGTCGTTTAGACAAAGATCCGAAGATGTCTTAGATTTTAAAGACTCAGAAACGTGCTCCAGGAAACGGGGATGAAGTGAAACCCGGTGTCTGTCTCGGAAGACCACCAGCTGAGCTTGGCGGCACGCCGTCCAGACGACCCCTGGGCAGACCTTCACGGACACCAGCCTTTCAAGCGACCTTCGCCAGCAGAGCCTGGCAGCCCCCTGCGGGTGTCGGGGGCGCGGGTGCCCTTATCCCTGGGGACCCGCGGGTCTGTCCCTGCCGCCTGCTCTTCTGCGCCGACGCCGGAGCTCCTGCGCTAGGGGCGCTCGCAGAGAGCCCTCCCACTCGCCCGCTCCGCACGGAGCAGCGCCTCCCCGCACACGCGGTGCCGTCCGTCCCTCCCGGACAGACAGGGGCTCCGGGCCAGCCTTTCCTGAGCGTCGCCGCGACCACACTGGCCTCTCTGGCTGCTTGGCCACGGCCCGTTCACCCCACGGGCTCGGGGAGGAGGGCGAGGGGGAGGCCGCGGAGGAGGGAAGCCCCACCCACCGTCGCTGGGGCTCTCTGCAGATTGGCCCCCAGCTGCACTCGCGGTGCGGAGCGCGTGGGGGGCAGCCCCGCCCACTCAGCCCGGGGCGGGGAGGCTGCCCGCCTGGTTCCCGTGGGGGCTGTCTCCTCCCCACCGTGCGCAGGGCAGGGGTAGGCTTTTCATCTCCCCCCAAACCGGGATCAGCTGCCCCTTGTCTCCCTAAAGCGGCTCCTTCCAACGGGAAGCGTCCCCCAAACGCAGTTCCCGGGGCAGGGAGGTCCGCCGGCAGGATCAGCGGGGGCGTCCGAACCACACACCCCCTTGCTCTGCCCCGCGCGGCGGGAGAGGGCCCGGCCGCGGCGGGGGCCCGGCCTTGCGGCTGAGGAGGCCGCTCCCCCTCCCCCGGCGCGTGCGTGCTGCGCTGTGCAGGGAGCCACGTGCCGGCCGCCCTCAGTCGGCACCGCAGTTTTACCGGCGGTGGAATCGGACGTTGGTTAAATATGGTTTGTTTTCAGTTTCCAAATGTGTTGGTTCTGCACATAGAAATCACAGATCGCAGAAGTTCGCATGCCCAAGGGTTATCTAACAAACCGAAAGTGCTACCAAGAGTTCCGGGGACAAAGCATGTGTCTCCACCGGCCCTTCCTCCCGAGTGTGAGGAAGAGGCCGGACTGAGAAACGGCCCCCCACCCGCGGGCGTTCCTGTGACTCTGTGCACTGGAAGCGACCTGGTTCCGACATTTATACGTCGTTCTGTGGTCTTCACAAAGGGCTTCACCTACGGCGTTACGCTCGAGCCTTTCAAGACTCTTATTTCAGCTTTGCCACCCGGGACGTCGGGGTCAGAGCTGGCGACCTGGAGTCCCGGACTCTGGAGACAGAGGAGGAGGAGGACGTCCTAGAGATTCCGAAGTCAGTCAGGACTGAGGTCCGAGTCCCGGCGCAGCCGCGTGCCGGGTGACTGTGCACACGCGAGGGCCTTCCGGAGTCGTGGCTTCTTGCCGTGAAAAACCGGGACCCGGTTTCTAGGTCAAACAGTGGAGGGAGCATTTTCCAAAGGAGGTTCCGTTGGCAAGAGCTACTCCAATACACGCTCACGGTCAGGGAACCCCGGAGCAGCACCCCCGCTGTCCTGTCACTGCTGGCGCCTCGGCGTGTGTCACCGCTCATCCGTGTGGCCTGGAGAGCGTGTGTCACAGCTCATCCGTGTGGCGTGGAGTTTCAGCCGGGTGGAGAAGCGCCCAGCGTTTCCCAGACTCACTGCATCACGGGATAGCCCCCAGCCGCCCGCCCCCCCCCACCCCTGCTCCACTGCTCGGACCCCAGGGCGCGGGTGCGGAGTGACGGCCCCGCTGACAGTCCAGACGCCCGCCCCGCACCGCACGCTGTTGCCACTCAACAAATAACGGCGTTTTCATCCGGGGTGATTCCTTCACCACCTCTGAGCCCCCCCCCCTCATTTGTAAAGTTGGGGCGGTACATGGGCTCCTACTTGCTAGGAGCGTTAAATCGTATAACGGCACCGAAATGAAACCGCTGGCCAGAGCCCCGCTGACAAAGCCCGGTCCCTCCGGGGAGCCAAGGGCTGCTCTCGGTCGTGCCGGCGGCGAGCACAGTTCGTCGGGCGTCGGAACACAGGCTGCTTGGGGGGCAGGCTTCCCGGTCCGGAGGGCCACACTGGCCCCGTTCCTCCCACGGGTTTAGAAGCCCGTGTCCAGGGGCCACTGCCCTGCACCCAAGAGAGGGGCCCGAGCTGGGCCACACGAGGCTCCGCGGCGGCGGCCGGAACGCCCCCCTGGGGTTCTCACGTGACTGGGTCGGCGGCAGGGCAGCGGGGCGGGCGGCAGACCCCAGGGCGAGTCCCACCCCGCCGGCGACCGGCTCCTGCAGCCCCTGCCCGCGGCGGGTTCCAGAGGCGGCTGGGCTGGGTCCGAGCGTGGGGAAAGCACACACTCAGCACTGGGCGCGCAGTGGGCCCTTCCAGGGAGAACGCACCCCTCCGGTACAGAACCATCACTGCACTCCGCCCACAAGCTCCGTGTCGGTGAGGGGGACAGGCCGGGCCCACTCCACACGGCCAGGCAGGCGGCTGGCCTCTGCGCACCCTCCCCCCTCCCCCGGGCGCCACCACCAGGGGCCTCGGACCCGGTCCCAACCCCTTCTCCTCCTGCGTCTCCTCCTGCGTCTCCTCCTGCGTCTCCTCCTGCGTCTCCTGCCCTGAGACAGCCGGGCCCTCTGCCACGTCGGTGACCACGGACCCCACAGCGGCCCCACAGGGGCCAGGGCCTTTCACGGGGAAGTCAGGGGAAAAGGGCTTGAATGTGAAAGAAGAATGTTCAGACTCTATTTCACATCACTTCCCCCCGACTTTGCGTCCCTCAGATCGCCTGGGGACAGTCACTTAGAACACAAGTCGCAGGCTCTCCCTGCAGAGACGCGCGCCCCCCCCCCGCCCCCCAGGAGTGCAGTCCAGCACGGGCACCGCTAACAAAGCCCGGAGCGGCTCCTCCCACGAACATGCCGGTCGGCTTTCACAAAAACGGACTCACACAGAGCAGAGCTCTCCAAAATCAGGTCACACGCACACACTTTCTTCAAACTGCCCAGTGCGAGGGTTGGGGGTTTTTATGTTAGCATCTTCCTATGTGACTTTCCCCAACAGCAATTCTAAACACCGTTGTGAAGAGTAGTTGGTGAGCAAGTGTTTTCTTTTCACCTCAATTAAACACGGCAGTTTGGCTTCCGATTCGGTGGTGGGAGCTTCCATTAGCACCGGCAAGTTGTCCACAGCTTACACCTCGAGAAACGCTGTTTCCACTCCGGAAGGGAACAGAGAGGTATGGACAGATCGAGCAAGCATTTCAACAGCCGTGGAGCAGGGGTGTCTAATTTACTGTGTAACAAGCCTGTCTCTAAGCTGATGCAACGAGGGGGGAGAAATACAACTTACTTTGTTTTGGAGGAAAATCATAAATTAGATTATTTTAGTGTTCTTCCAGCAAAACTGGAACTACCTGAGCAGTGCGTGGTGGGCAGAGGTCATGCCCTCCGGAAAATTAGCCAGGTGACGCGGCTGTGAGGCTGCGAGAGAGAGCGGTTTCCAGGCCGAGAGCTGCACTGGGCCAGCGCGAGGACGCTCTGCCAGAGCCGGCGGGGGCACAGCGGCAACCGACGGGTCTCAATTAGCTGCCGTGCCCGTGACCCCCAGACCGTGGGGTCCGCGCCCCTAGCAGCAATTTGGAAGTAGCCCGAACGGCCTGAGCAGCGGAGGGGGAGCGGAGGGCTCTTCCTCCTCATGCTCTTCTCTGCGCGTCCGACTGTGCCAAGTGGCACCGTTAATTAGCTCTCGCGGATAACGAAGAATTTCTGCTGGATGCTGCAGTTTCAGCGTGCTGCGGGAACCTTCTCATTAGGCTTTGCACCGTGAGGGAATTTTATGTCCAGATGCACGAGCATATTAAGATCATTTTGCTTTCAAAATCCTCTCTTCCAAACGCCCTGAGAAAGTCTGTTGACGAAGACAAGGGCCTTGTTGCGACAGGAAACCAGCTCCTGGGGCACGTCGTGTGCTTCATGCCCCACGGACAGACTGCGGGCGAGTGGTGCCGTCCGCACACACACCGCAGGGCGGGGTGTCCGGCCCCACAGCCCGAGCCGCCCTGCTGCCGGCCCATCCGGACTCACGGGAGGAGCAGCGACACCTGAGTGACGTGGTGAAGTCCTGCTGCTTCCCCATCGGTTAAAAATGTCTAATTCGGCTGGACCAGAATTTGCTTTCTCTGTAATTTTTCAGCGGGGGTGTTCCCAGTTCAAATACTCAGATTTCTCCAGGTCCACCAACAACGTTCCCCTGACCGCTTGGCCTTCATCGGCCGAGACACCTGAGAGCCTCGGGCTGCCGCTGGCCCGGGCTCCTTCTCTCCCCGGGCACCTCATTACCTGACGGCCAGGTGCCCTGGGCCCCACTTCTCTCTGGTCTGAGCACTCGGTTTAACACGTCGCCTGGAAAAGTCTCTCTAATCACGTTACCCCTGGAATTGTGCGAGGAGGCTCTCCTTCGCCGGCAAATCCCACGTCGTGGGGGCAGCACAGGCAGTGGGCGCGGTGTCTCTGCACTCCCAGCCCCCCACGTCTGTCTGCCGCGACCCCTCCCCCCAGGGGAGCGTCACCGCCCACGTGGCGGGTGAGGACCCTTCCCAGGTTCCTCGGAACCCTGGCTAGACGGGACGGTTCCCCTGGGAAGCAGCACGGAACAGTCCTCTCTCCCTCCCCGCCCCCACCCCCAAACTCTGGGTCCCCGAGGCGCTAAAGCAAACTTCCTCGGCCCGAGCATCTTCTCCTCCTTCTGTCAAACACCCAGCGGCTGGCCGGGGCCCCCAGCTTCCAAGATGGCAGACGTTTCTCCAGACCCACGAAGCTGTGTAGGAGCACACAGCTGCCAGTCTGACCTCCCTCCCTCCCTCCCTTTTTCATCTCTGCCCTGAGGGCACTGTGTATAAAAGCTCTTCCTGTAACTTTAGAGGTGGGAAAAGGGGTTTTGGTTTCAGAAGAATTGGAGAAAAGCACATGGATTAACCAAATGTTACACTGTCTTAGCATTAACCTCACGTTTCAAAGTTTCCCATGAAAGTATCCCTGATGCTAGAGGAGAATGAACTTGTTCCTGTACCCCAAGAGTTTGGGTTGTCACCCTGGGCTGCCACACCAGGGGGAAAAAAAAACTTTCTTTAAGAGTTCTTTGGAAGTAAGTAAATTTATATATGTACACACACATATAATACCACCCAGCAATATACTTACATTATTTTACCAGGAGAAAAGTTTTCTAGACAAAATCCTCAAACACACACGGGCCCAAGAAAGGCGACTTTTGTGTGTCAGGAGTAACTTTGTCCCTACCCACCATCCACAGGCACGTTTTGGGGTTTTTTTAGATTTTATTTATTTATTTTTAGAGAGGGAAGGGAGGGAGAAAGAGAGAGAGAGGAACTTCAATGTGCGGTTGCTGGGGGTCATGGCCTGCAACCCCGGCATGTGCCCTGACTGGGAATCGAACCTGCGACACTTTGGTTTGAAGCTCGAGCTCAATCCACTGAGCTACGCCAGCCAGGGCTTCAGGCACATTTTGATGGACAGCGCTCAGACAAGGAGACAGGCAGCTCCAGGGCTCACGGGAGGCACAGAGCTGGGACCTGAGTGGGCGGAGCTGTGGGCCCCAGGCCCAGCAAGGCAGACAGACAGCGAGCCAGGCGGTGAGGACAGGGCACCAGGTGGTGAGGACAGGGCACCAGGCGGGGCCAGAAAGAGTGACCGAGTGAGTCCGGGCACCACAGCCCAGGGGCAGACGGGGCTGAGGGCCCCACAGGCCCCACAGGCCCCACAGGCACCGGGGATGGCTGGGCAGGGGGGCTCTGGGTCACAGGCAGGTGAGGGTGGGGACCACACCCGGAAGTCCAGCGCAGAGTCTAGGTTCTGTCTAGGTCCCCTCCACCCTGGGGCTGTGGGCACCGGCTCGGCAGTGGGGGCCAGCGACCTCCTGGGCTCCCGGTCCCGATCCGTCGTGGCCCATCTTCTGGAAGCCGCAGGGGCGGCAGACCCTCAGCCTCTGCAATCCACTCTCCTCTAATTCCAAGGGCAGTTGTACAGAGGATGGTCCAGGGATTCTGAGTAAGTTCGGTAAACTGGCGAAACCAGAGTCACAGGTGCCCAGACCCTGAGATGGGGAAGAACAGACCTCACACGGAGGTGGCGGCCACGTGAGCTCCTCCCTGACCCTCCACGTGGTTGGGGACCCCAGCCTGACCTCCGCCCCTGGGTCCTCCACCGTCCCCTGAGGATGTCAGATCCCTGTGCAGACAGGCGACCGGACGCCCGAAGTCTTCACACGGCGAATGTGTGAACAGGGCTCTTCTGCCCTTGCTCCCTGCAGCACTTGCTGACCGCAGCCCCAGAACATTCTGACAGGCTGGGCTCGTCCCACACGAGACCTCGGGGCTACAAAGGGCGGGAAAGGGGACGCTTCGACCTTCTCGTTAGAAAAGAGAACCACTGAGCCGCTGCCTCCGCAGAAGCTGGCGGCCACCTGACCGGACCGAGAACACACCGGTGCTGACGGTGAGGCCACGGCTCCCCGGCGGCCCCCCCTCAGTGCCCCACACTCCACCGAAGATGCTCTTTACGAAAAGTCTTCAGGTCACAGCTTACCTTCCAGTCATAACAGGTGTGCCCGCAAAGTAAGAGCTCTCGGTCTGTACAATGACCTCTCTATTCTTCTTCCACGCGCGACATGGGAATGTATCAGACGATGTCACAGATCCCTTCAGGCATCTATAAATAAACTGCGTGACAAAGGAGAAAGAGAGCTCAAAGGAGAAAGAGAGCTTCAAAATGGAAGAGGTACACCTCTGGCTAGGCCAGAGCCTCTGAAACACGTGTGTCAGGAGAACCCTTGCAGGCCTGCGCCCAGCGCCGTCCTCCTAAACACACCAGCAAGGGAAGCACCTGGCACAGAAGTGTCCGCGCCCACTGAGAACGGCGGCTGCTGGGCGCCCGCTGAGGCCCCGCTGGCCCGGGGGTGGCAGCTGATCCCGGACACCCACCCATCCCAGATCCTGCAGCTCGGGCTCCCACACGGCTGGAAAGTGCCCTTCTCCTCCCGCAGGCTTCTCTCCGGGGCAGTCTGTTACAGGTTCGAAGCAGGAAGAACCGGGAGGTCCTCCTTCTCCTCCGGGCAACAGGCACACAAGGGGTCATTTGTGTCTGGCTCGGCGGGTGCCAAGGAATCACACATGGGGAGGGACTCCCGGACGGCTGTGCAGCCAGCAATCCCGGAGAAGAGCAGACCAATGGGGAGGGGAAGGCACTGTTGCGGGGGGGTCAGGAGTGCTTTCTGCAGAACAAACAGCAGGTCGGTCCCCTGCAGCCCGGGCGCGCCCAGGCCCAGTCGGCCGCAGCCACGGCCTCTCCCAGGCCGATCTGTGTTCCTCGGCCTCCTTGTTTCTGCAAGAGAACTCGCACACTCACAAACACGCCAACACGTGCACACGCGCACACTCCACTTCGTGCTGGGAGACCGTCAGGAGCAGCCTCAGGGGCAGTGACACTGTGGGTTAGTGCGCGCTCACTACCAAGTCCTCCCTCGCCAGCCCGCGCACCTGCGCCTCCGAGGGCCTCGCGGGGAGGGGCGGTCCGCGCGGAGGCACCGTGTTTCCGGCGGCGAGCTCCTGCTGCCGGCTCTCGTTTCATACGAGTTGCTGAGCACCCGTCCTTCCCGAGAGACGCTGCAAATTTCTGTTCCTTCCGTTAAAAAAAATATCAGCAAGTGTTATAGACAAAATATTTTCAGCGAGGTATAAAGTCTTGTTTTAAAGAGAGAGCACATACAACGCGTTTTACATCCGTCCGCTCCGATTTGCACGGCAGCTCTGGGGAAAGGGTTCCACTCTTGTTTCCACTGTGCAGGTGAGAAAACTGAGTCCAAGACGAAGTGAACACCTTGCCCAGCCCAGCCCAGCCACCTGAGTGGCAGGGCTGAGGTTGGAGAGTCAGCATTCTGACACCGGGAGCCGACTCGCAACTGTCATTCACGGTCGTACGTGCGCATCCACTACACACGAGAACTCCGTCCACCAGGGAAAGAGGAGGGCGCTAGGGCCCCGGCTGCCAGGGACACTTCCCGTCTGCAGAGCCCTGGGGGCTGGCGCCGGGCACACTGCCCCTCAGTCCCCTCCCCGGGGAGCAGGGCAGCTGGGCAACTATCAGTCCGCCTGATACTCCCTGAAGTCAGAGTTTAGGGGTTTCATGCTTAGACACAGTTTTTCTGTGACCCTTTACCATAAGGGGGTTCTGGAAAACCAAGTCCAGACACAGAAGCTTTGGAGAGCTACTCTGAATTGTGGCTCTAATGCAGACGCCCAATCTGCACCTTACACGTGCCTTTAATTCTGAGATCATCACAGGCGAGCAGATGGATGGAGACAAGTCCACCCTCACCACCACGGACTCAGGGGGACCTTCACGGGCCTGTTTCCAGGGGACACGAGAGTACACGGCTCCCGTGAGCGCCAGGCAGGCAGGGCCCTGGAGGCAGCCCACCATTCCTTGTGCCCGCAGGGCACCTGCGAGCGGAGAGGCCGGCCTGGAGCCCGGCACTTGCTCTCTGGCCGTTGGAGACAAGGGGAAAACCCGAAGGAAGCCCTCGTCTGGGGCCCAGGAGCGAGCAACGGGGGCACCCACAGCAGCGTCTTTAGACGCGCTCCCACGCGGCAGCAGGGAATGGAGTCCCGGGGGTTCAGAAGAGCAAAGACCTCCGTCGTGCCCGGAGGCGACGCAGGCCTGGAGCGGAGTTCCGGTTTCCTCCGGTTTCCTAGCAACGCACCGCCGCGCACGTGGAGGTGAGAGACCCCCACAACCGTCCCCCACACCCCCGGCGGCTGGAAGAACCCCGCCAGCCCCCGCCCACAGGCGCCTCAGCGACCGAGAGCCACGCGGCAAGGCACCAGCACCGCCCACCTCCGCGACCCTGCGGAACGCGCGCCTGGCCCCGGTGGCGCCGCGTCAACCCCCTGCACCGCCGGTGGCGCCCCAGGCCCGCCCCTCCCCCGCGGCTGGGCCTCGTCCGGAGGGTCGGTCGCAGGACCCGGTTCTGAGAGGTCGCCTGGTGTCCCGGTCCCCGGTCCCCTGGCGCCACCGCGCACCGCTGGGAAGGAAGCTGACGCACAGACCCGAAGTTTTATTTGTTAGCATCACGGGAAACAGACACGAAGTTCAGATTTCGGACACACGCGTGAGAGAGACACAGTCACAGGCACACGGTGGGTGCTTCTGCAGGCGCGGGTCCGGGAGGCCGATGACGCACATCCGGGACCTAAACGTGCACTTCCGGTCCCCACGTAAAGCAGGAGAACTGGAAGCGCGGCTCACGTAAGCCACGTGACCTCTCTCCCGGAGCCCGTGGCCGGGCTCCACTCCGCGGCCTCGCACCTGGAGCGCTCACGGAGGGGGAGGGAGAGAGAGAGAGAGAGAGAGAGAGAGTGTGTGTGTGCGTGTGCGCGTGTGTGTGTGTGTCACGGGGGCGTGTGACTCCCACCCCTGCCCGAGTGCGGCTTTCCGGTGAAGGGGCAACGCTCGCTCTTCTGCACACGGCGCCAAAGGCGCGGATGTGTTTACAGGGAGTTTTAGGGGTGAGCTCGCCCAAAACTGTGCACCTTTACAGAAATCCCCGCAAGCAGGAATCTGCCCACGACCTTGTCTTGGCTGGAAGAAATGGCAGCCACCCGTGCGCGGCGCCCGTCTGTCCTGGGCCTGCGAGTGGGGGCGGTGCGGCCCTCATGCACTACCCCCCCCAGCCCGTGTGGCAGGCCAGCAGCGCCACGCGTCGCCCTGCATCGTGCACCATCGTCCCCGTGCGTCCACCAGCAGCTTTCATTCCAGCCGCAAACCTGCGTCGTGGCTGCTGGCACATCTCCGTCTTTCCAGAGAAAATAATACAATTCAAAGTTGTTTCTTTTCCTCCTTCTTTATCAGAAAGGAAAGTCATCGAGAATTAGATTTTATTTTAGGAGCAAAGTGAGGTTTCACGGGAGAAAAAAGCAGAGCCTGGTGTAGAGGAGGTTTGTTCACTTTCTGAAAGTGCTCATGGGCCTCGATGAGCCTCAGTGGTTGGACCCCTCGGTGGGGCAAGGGCGTAATTTAACTCTGTTCCCGTGTCCCGGCAAAGGTGAGTCGTCTGCTTTGAGAGCCTCCCGGGCAGGTGTGCATCACGTCCTCGTGAATGAAACCCCACACTCTGCCCAGCTGGCCGCGGCCTCTGTTGCCCCGGTGGGAGAGGCGGGTGGCTGGTGGGCGGAGGCCGGGAGGGGCCGGGCCGGGACCCCCCTCCGCAGGGGAGCTGCCTTCCCGCAGCACCTTTCACGCGCGAGCGCGGGCGGGAGACCGAGCGTGCGGGGCCTGCTGCCACTGACACCCTCTCGTTCCTGCCCCCAGTGCCTGTCCTTCAACGCCATCATGGAGGAGCTGGGGATCACACCCAGAAATCAGAAGGAGTTAAAGAGGAAGCCGAGAACTAAGGGGAAACCCTCCTTCACCAGCATCCTTACTTGTCAGCAGAGACGGACTCTGAGGAAAGAGACCGCAGCCTGAGCGGCCGAGCCCCGGGGGGGGGCCTCGGGGGGACACGGTCCTCGGAGCGGAGACTTCTCACGGGCACCCGGCGTGTCTCCGCGTGTCCGCACACACCGGCGGGCTGTGTCCGCAGGCCGGAGGAAGACGAAGCCGGAGAGGCCTGCGCAGCTGCCTCCTGGGAGGAGACACCGCCCTCTGCACGCGAACGAACCCGTGCGCTCACAGGTGTCCTCTCTGGCCCCGGCGAGCGGCTGTGTGTGCTTTCTAACCACGAATAAAACATAGCTTTTTCCTAGAACGAGCCCGAGTGTCGCTGTGTTTCCTGTGACCGGCCCCCAGCCCCGGGGTCCTTGGCTGTCGAGTCCGCCGTCCCTTCTGGCTGAGTTTGCAAATACACTTTTGGTTTATTCCAAGTACCTAGTTGTTATAGTTAAGTGAGACCACTCATCTCTGTGTTTCAACATTTAATGTTATACATAGTTTAAATGGTGCTCAGAACATCAGTGAGCATAAGGTAAAAGAATACTAAAAAGGGAAATTCACTAAAAAAAGTGTCCACCACATTCCGGACCCCGGTCCGAGCTCTGGGGATGGCCCACACAGGCAGCCAGACGCGGCCCCTGCTCTCCCGCAGTTTATGGCAACGCGCAGAGGAGAACCATCCCCTTCCTCGGAGCAGGGAGTCAGAGCGGCCAGAGCCTGGGGGGAGACGAGCCTGGGGGGAGACGAGTCTGGAGTGGGGAGGGACCCCGGAGGGACCCGGTGACTGAGGCCTGGGCTGAGGGGGCGGCAGGGCCGCACGGAGAAAGGGAGCTCAGGGTGGCTGCCACGGTGGTGGGGGGGGCAGGATGCCGCGGGCCGACAGGTGACAGCCAGGCTGGCGGAGAGCGGAGAAAGAGCTCGGGAAAGAAGACCACGGGGAGGAAGTGGGGGTCGCCGAGGAGAGTCTCTCGATAACCCAGAGGACGGAACACACAGCACCCGGATGGGGGGGGGGTTGGGGGGCCCAGGGGTCCTTCGTTGTGTCGGGAACCAAATGGAAAAGCGGCAACACTGGATCAATATCTCAGATAATAAAGTCCCGCTGGTCTCTGTAGGATTACTCCACAATGGAAGGAAACTTCCAATCTAGTCCCTGTGGAGCTGAAGTCCGAAAACGTCTCCAGACACACAAAGAAAACCACCTGTGAAGCAGCAGGAACACTTTGGGCAGGTGTTTCTCTGTGACCGCAGTAAACACTCAGACTCGGGGTCCACCTGAGGTTCATTAACAACGGAGGGAGGACAGAGCAGCTCGTCAGAATGCACGAGGGCCTGGGGCGGGGCCGGGGTGGGGGCACAGCAGCAGGAAGAGCCACACCACAGGCACTGGGTTCCACACCTCCCAGGGCGCCCGTGTGCCCGTGTCTCTCGTTCACAAACACTGCTGCACACCTCCACATCCTGTCACGGTCACGTGTGGGAAACGGAACATGAGTACACCAACTCTTAATGGCTGAAATATATCCATCTGGCTTACAGAGAGTTTGAGGCCCACGAACCACTTTCTTCAGTGACTGACAGCAGGATGTGCATTCAGGGTGTACACCATGTCCTAAGGCTGACTGTGTTTCTAAACAGTGTGTCAGACTGGGTACATGTGCAGAACGTGACATTTTTGGTCAGCCTGCACATACAGTCAGTCACCTCTCCTTCCCCACGTTTCCACCCACGCGGCACGTGTGTGTCCGCGTGTCCACGTGTCTGCATGTCTGCATGTCCACGAGTCTGCATGTCCGGGTGACAACAGAGGGCACTGAGGAGCTCAGAGGAAAAGAAGAAAGCACAGCGTCTCTGGACCCCGGCCCAGAAAAGCCCCCGAGAACACTCGCCAGTCTCCGGGAGCTCCCTCCCTCTCACTCCAGAACCGCGGCTCAGACGGTGCGGGTGGTGCGGCCGGGAGACGCCACGCCCAGCGTGGGCGTGGGAAAGAGAAACGGGAGACCTTACGTGGCAGCCCAGGTAGCCCAGGTTATGTCTCCCAAACAGAGAACCGACACCTGACTCACTCCACTCGGCATTCTGCATTCAGCTCGCCACCTGAATTTCAGACTCTGGGGGACCGAACCTCCTCTCTGGGAAGGGCCCCAAACCTTCGGCGCGGCAGCAGGACTCTGGGTCCCGGGGGGGGGGGGATCTCGGCCTGACTGACCCGGGCGGGGCGGGTGCCCTGCTCTGGCGCGGGTGGGAGTGTCTGCGGGGGCTCTGGCTCCAGGGAGAAAGCTCAGGCGTCCAGACGGGCGTCCTTCCCGCGCACGGCCGGCACCGCCCACCTGCCCAGGAGAAGACACCCTGCGGAGGGGCCCGCCCGGCGCCTGGCCAGGCCGACGGGGACGCGGCGATCCTGCCCCGAGCCCCGTCTCGGTTGGGGAGGGCCGTTCGCTGGGGCCGTCCAGGCCGAGAGGTCCGTCCTGGGGGTCCCGGGGCGTCAGTTCGGACCTGGGCAAGCCAGTGTCCGCATGAGCGTGTGCCGAGCACGGGAGGGTGGGAGAGGCCCGGCGAGCCTCCTGCTCTGGGTTCTTCTTTGGGCTTCCAGAGAGAGGGACCTTATCTGCAGTGCTGAGAACGTCGCAGACGGTTAAAACACTAAATGGTCTTGAAGTTTAATTTAAACTTCCCCGTCCCAGCTACTCGGGCTCGCATCTCACGCCCCTGGAACGATGAAGTGGCCTGGACGGCTTTTGCGTGCAGTGCAGCCTTTTGCTCTCCTGGCCCCCGCCCAGAGCTGCTCCCGCCAGCCGACCTGCGGGCCCCGTCCACGGAGCCACCTGCTGAGGGGAAGGAAAAATTTATTCCAGGATTCGAACAGACGTGCTTGCCTTTCTTCTTAAACTTCTGCTGGAGAGGTGAGGAGGCTGGAGAAATGCGTCACCCCCAGAGACCCCACTGCCATTCTTTGGGGGTCTCTCTCGGAGCCTCACGAAGCGAGACCTCGGGAACAAAGGGCGGGTGCAGAGGGGAGGGGAGGCACAGAGAGGTGATGGGGCCCGGAGGAAGTGGTAGGCAGCAACGCACGGAGGAGGCTGGGTGCATCCTCGGGGGCCGGGGGTGGCCTGCAAACGCCAGCAGTGTGAAATGGGCCAGGGCGCCTCCGTAACCCAGGTGGTGGAAGAGGGCACCCCACCCCCCACCCCACACCCAGCACCCTCCTGCGTCGGTGCCATGCTCTGCAAGACACAGCAACGCCCAGGTGCAGGGGCAGGGGCAGCATGCTTTGCTAACCGTTTATTTTCAATAAACTTCCCACTTGAAACTCTGAAGAAAACCAGCCTCAAGCCTCCCAGAACCACCCCCACCCGCTGCTCAGAACAGAGCCCAGGAGCCCGTCTGCAGGTCGAGGCGGTGTCCCCGCAGGGTCACTAGGACCTCGTCTCCTCACAGCCAGGCACCCCCGGGCGAATGGCCAGCAGAGCAGGAGAGGGTCGTCCCAGAGGCCCGGCCGGGCCGGGAAGCCCCGACATGGCTCAGCGCTCCGGTCCTCGGGGACGGACACAAGGGGACGGGGACAAGGGGACGAGTCTTCCTGAAGGTGCAGCAGGAGCCCGGACAGCCGCAGGGGCAGCGCACGCGGAGGGAAGACGACCACGAGCTACAGCAGGCTCCAGCCGCCTCTGTGCGCCCCCGCCGGAGCCTAGGCATCTGGGACCCCTCCTCGCCGCCCCACCACACGACAGGGGGGCCGCTCCGTTCCCGCCCCCCTCACCGCAGCCCTGCAGAGCCCAGCCTGAGCCCCTCTCACTCACACCTCCCAGGGCTTGGCGGTCACACCAGGGGTAGACGGGAGCCACGTGGTCACTGCAGTGTCCATGGGGGGTGGGTGATGCCCCAGGAAGCGCAGCGTCTGTCCTCACGGCTGCTGGTGTCCAGCTGCTCCGACGGTCCTAGGGGTAGGCCTCTCCAAGGAGACGCAAAGGGGCGTGATGAACACGGACACCCTCCCACCTCCCAGACCCCTGGGGGCACAGACCACAGCGTAAGCTACGGGAAACCCTGCCCGGCACCTCCGGTCCCTTCACATCATCGCAGCCTCCAGGGCTCAGCCCCCCCCCCCCGCCCCTGGCTGCAGCTCCCGGCCGCGCCGTCCACTGTTCCTCCCGGTCCCGCGACCACTGCTGACGACGCCGGCTATCGCCTGCTGTGCACCGGTGACGAACTTCACACCTCGTGACCTTGCTAAACCCTCGGCCCAGCCCCCTGGGAAGGCGCAAGTACTCCACCGTCAGATCATCAACCTCGTGTTCAAATTAAGAAATTAACACAAAGAGAAGTAACTCGTCCAAAATGGCACCACGAATCAACCGTTTGCAGTTAAAAGAAGCAGTCAAGTGCAAAAACGTGGACTGAAGCATTAGAACAGAAATAATCTTAGCTGGCAAATCACCAGCTGGTCCAGGTGGCTTGTCCTCCGGGAAAATCACTCAGGTGTACCAACACGTGTACAAATTCTCTCCAAGAATTCTGCAAACCTTGCAGAGATCCATCAGGTACAAAGACTGGAGACGTTCCACAGTCCAACCGGAACGAGTTCAGGGAAGATTCTGAAAAAGGAGAGAGGCAGCACGCTGGTCTCACTCCAGGACGAAGGCCGCGACGGTCCGCACACCTGGCCCCCGTGCCTCTGCCCCGTCCCGTTTGTCATCCTTAACAATGAAGGAGCCACCTGTTCACCAGCAACACGGGTTGGTTTGGGAACAGCAGAGGAATGCAAAGTATGGCATCTCCCACCGGCCAGCCAGTCCAGAGAACTGGGACCTGGCTGTCACCAGGCTGGGAGGGTGTGGGCAGGGCCTGCATGGAAGCTGGGGGCGGGGGAGGGTGGAGACCGAGGGGTCAGGGCGGCCTGGTCCCCGCCGGCTGGGCTGCTGCTGAGCAGGAGCTCTCCCCCATGCCCGGGCAGGGCCAGGGGCGGGAGGCGCCCCCTGCAGGCCTTCCCGACTCCGTTCCAGCTGCGTTGCCTTCTGTCCACGTCCTCCCGGCGCACCTGCCCTCCTCTGTCCCTGCGTTTAGGCCACTGGGTCCTGTTTTTCTCCCCAGTGTCTTCAGTCTGGGTTCCCTCACTCACAGAAGAGATACCAAACTTTCCTTGACTCAGGTCCAAACGACCTGTGACCTTCCCGTTCCTAACATCCACTCCCCACTCAGTCCCTGGATGTGTGGTCCCTTTGGGTCCCCCCCAGGTCCCCAATACACTGTCCGGCCCCCAGGTCCCCCCACTCTGGCCCACACTCCCCTTCCAGGTGCCCTCTGCTCCGGCACAGCCCCGCCCACCTGTCACTGCCACGTCCCATCCACGCAGCCAGAGGGCCCTCCTCACGTCTGTGCACATCAGGGCCACCGCAGCCGCCCACAGCCCCCCCACCCCCCACCCGGGGCCTCACTGCTGGGCCCTCACCCTCCTCTCACTCCACCTGGGGCCCCTCGGGCACACGGGCTCGGTCCCTCTCGTGCCCTCGTCCTCTCACCACCTGTCCCCTCGGCACCACGGCCCTGTCCCGGGCTCACTCACGCCAACCAGCTTTCAGATCTCACCACAGGTCTGACGTCTTAGGGAGCCCCAGGCTGACCCCCCAGCCTGGGTCAGGGCTCGCTGGGGACCAGGTCTGTGCTTATACGGCAGCTCCTCGGGTGTCCCTCGGACACCGTGCTGTTCCCGGTGCCCACCTGCTGGCTCCGGAGCCCAGGCCACACCTGCTGCACTCGGCTGCACCTGCCAGACACACAAGGTCTGTGGCCTGAACAGACGACCCCACCAGGAGTCCGGGGCGAACCAACTGCTGTCTTGAGAACACACGGCGAGCGCGGCTGTGCGGCCTCCGAGCTCCAGGCCACTCGGTTCTCGCCTCCGAGGAGCCGCAGAGGGGCGGCCGCCTGGCCAAGCCCCGCTGCCGTCCGGGGCTGCAGGGAGCAGCCACGGGCTGGTTAGCCTGCGTCGCTCAAGAAATGGACCACGTGGACGAGGTCAGTGTTGGCGGACCTCAGCTAAGGAAATGTCTGTGCCCTCCCGCGCACCTGTGTGTCCTGTCTCCCGGTCTGCGCCAGGACCCTCGCCGGATGAGGCCCCGCCCCAGGGAGTCCAGGGAGGGTGGGGGGCGGGGACACAGTCTGCTCCCCCAGGGACTTCATCCGCACCGCGCCGTCGGAGAAAACTTCTCCAGGGGCCGGGAGGAGCCACCTTGTATCCTCACGGTCCGTCAGTGTCTGAATTAAATGAGAAAACAAGAGAAAAACCTCCAAACCAACAGGCAAACTGCATTTGCACACACAGAGCCGGAAGCCACGATATTCAGGATGCCTCGCGAACATCGGCCTCACCGCCAGGGCGCCCCAGGAACGCACGCACGGCTGGGGGGAAACGGGGGTCCACCAGAGGCCGGGCGGAGACAAAAACTGCTTTTTACACCCAATGGGGATTCCAGAGCGCGCGGACGGCGGCCGCCCAGCGGCCACTGCGGGAATTGCAGCTCCTGGAGTTGTGCGTCCAGGACCCGCCCCCGCCCCGCCCCGCCCCCCCCCCCGCCCCGCCCCGCCCCCGCCCCCGCGCCCCGCCCCGCCCCGCCCCGCCCCCGCCCCGCCCCGCCCCCGCCCCCGCCCCGCCCCCGGGGCGGAAACCACCTGTGCGCATTCCCCCATCTAGAGTCCGGCTCCGAGACTGTTCCTCGTTCTAGCGAACCGCCATTCTGACAAACTGGGGCTCCCCTCTGAGAGCTGGATGGGGCAAAGCAGAGGTCAAGAGTGGACAGGCAGGCCTCATAGCACAGAAGTCTATTTTTGTCCCTGAAATTGTGTTCCGTGAGGAGGGTTCTTTCCCCGTTTCAGGACAAAAATTCAGGCTGCCCAGGATTTCTCTGGCTCCGTGAGACGTCGCTGAAATTCGGTAGCTGAAACGGCGGGGCCGTGTGCCGGCCAGAACGGCGGCCTGGCAGGCAAGGCGCACCAACCGCAGCGCGGCCGGAGTGGGGCGGACCGCGGGCTGTGGGCCAGAGGAGGGGCCCCTCCCGCTCCGCATTTCTAGTTCCAGTTCCCGCTGCCAGCCCCAGCCCCAGCCCCAGCCTCCAGCCCCGCCCCCACGGCTGCGGCTCTGCGAGGGAGCGCGGAGCGGGAGTGTGCGACTTGGTGGACGGACGACCGCCTGCGTCCTGCGCACTTTCGCGGAGCCTTCGCACCCGGCCGCCAGGTGGGCGCCCCGCCCAGGCCCAGTGCTTTGGGCGGACCTGCGTGCCCTCGGAGCCCCCGTGTGGGGGAGCCTCAGCCCCAGGTGTGACGCTGTTCGGAGACGGGCTTCGAGCAGGCAATTAGGGTCAGTGGGGTCCTGAGGGCGGTCCTCATGGTGGCCACGGAGCCCTCGTTACAAGACATGCCCGGGAGCTTTCTGGCTCTTCCCATGGCACACCGGGGAAAGGCCACATGAGCGGGTGGCCTCTGACCCCCCAGGAGACCCAGCCTGACACCCCAGCACGCTGGCACCGAAGTCTCAGTGAGAGGACAAGAGACCACGGATCTGTCGTGCGAGCCGCCCCCTGTGGTCTGCCAGGGCGGCCAGGCGGGCTCCTGCGCCGGGTGAGGGTGTCCCTGCTCCGGCCGGTTCGCCACCCCCCCCCCCAGCCCCAGGGACACACCCATACCCACTGGGCCTCCGCCCAGACCACACTGTCTCTCCGGGAAGTGTTCTCGGACGGGACTGAAAAGAATGCTGTGCGGGCCGCTGCTGGCCAGGCCACAGCTGCTCACGAGGATCACTCGGGCGCTCCCCGTCCTCAGGCGCAGGGGCAGCACCGACCCACGGCAGCTGCGCTATCCCCTCCCTCCTGCCCAACCCTCAACCCTCACCCCCAACTTCCCCGTGGGAGTCAAGACACCCTACCGCGTTCCCACCACACTTCAGGGTAACACAGTCAGCTCCCCCACCCCCCAGCGGCCTTCTAAAAGCCTCTCTGTGACAAAATCACACGTGTGTGTCACCCTGGCTGAGCCACAGTGCGCCGTTATGTGGTCAAATGTCAGTCCAGCTGTTGCTGCAAAGGCATCTTTAGGTTAGGGTAACATTCTAGTCAGTGGAGCGCAATCAAACAGACTGCCCTCCATAATGTAGGTGGGCCTTGTCTAATCAGTCGACGGCTTTAGGAACCAGACAGGCAGACACCCCCTCTCCTGAGGAAGAGAGACGTCTGCCTCCCTCCAGATGCTTCCAGACTCAGTCTGCAGCCCCCTCTGTCCCTGGGCCACTGACCCTGCAGCCTGCCCTGCGGATGCTCACTCTACAAATGCCCTTCCACTGAGTGAGCCAACAACTTGGAATCAGTCACAACTAATGCCTGTCTGTCCGTCTACTTCTGTGCACATCTCCTGTCAGCTCTATGTCTCTGGGGAACCCTCACTCCCTCTCTCTCGACACCTGGACTGAGGAAGGAAGCACCCTCCCCCGCCGTGCACACAGACGATGCCAGGGAGCGTGTCTGGGACCGTCCGACAGGCTGGGCCCTGTGTGGCCGGCCCCTTGGCGGGTCGCAGCTGTGCAGGTAAGCTGGGAGGTGTGGCCAGCACCCAGGGGTGAGGCCACCCCGGGCCCTGATCCCTTGTTTGCCTTCCTCGAATACCCCTTTCCCAGCCTCCCGGGCAGTCTGCAGAAAGCCGTGGCCCTGTCACACTGGCCTCATCATAGACCAGGGAGGGATGCTTCTTCCCCGGTGAAGAGCAGAGACCCACACAGGGACGTCCCCTCCCCTTCTCACCCTCAGGTGCCTCCTCCCCGCAGCAGGACGGCACTAGGAGCCTTCGTGGGTGCAGAACTCAAGAGAGACCCGCCCGCCCCTTCTGCCGAGGTCTCCTGGCTGCTGCCCTGCCCCAGGAAGCACCTGGTCCAGGCCGGCTGTCACAGGAGCGGGCAACTCTTTCCCACCCAGATTTCCCGTTGCTTTCAGGGCAGTGAACCCCGCGCACTTCTGCAAAGGACAGAGGGTGATGTGCGCACAACAAAACCACCACCGCACCTGCAGCCCCTCCTCCGCACGCAGCTGAAGCAGAGAGACGCCTGCAGGCCCCACAGCGGGCGGGGAAGCCCCCGCTGCTCCCAGCGTCCCCGCCCACCCGACACCGGCCAGGAGGACCGGTCGCCAATGTAGGATGAACCTCAGCTTCACACAACTTTGAACGCAGATATTTCCAGCTGACAGAGGTGCCAGGTTTTCATTTGCAGCTCAGACCACACTTGCTGGTATTTAAATATGAGAGAGAAAGGGACAGTGCACCAAAATGCCAAGCTGTGACACTGATGCCCATAATGATGCCCTGGCCAGTGTGGCGCGGTGGGCTGGGGCGTTGTCCCCCACACCAGAAGGCGGGGGCGTCCATTCCCAGCCAGGGCATACACGCCTGGGCTGCAGGTTGGGTCCCCGGCTGGGGCACGTTCAGGGGCAACCAACTGGTGCTCTTCTCTCCCCCTTCCTCTCCCTCTAAAAGCACAGGGGAAAAGCATCCTGGGTGAGGATTAAAAAGCACCAATAATGGGGAAAATCCTGCTAACTAGCTCACGAGATGCAAAATCCTCAGAGAACAGAAAGTGCTTCGGAGGCGACCGGCACCGTCGCTGGGCCACAAGGACTTCAGTCTTGCTGAGACTGGAGACACGCAGACTGGCAGCCCCCTCTCTCATGAGCCTGCACTGACCCCCCGACATCAGCTTCTGGGGACACACAGCCACCCCTCCCCTGGCTGACTGGTGACAGCTGGCCTGGGCCCGCCGCCAGCAGGGCAGGTCTCCCAACAGACCACTGCGCGTCTCAGAGTATCCAGTCCGTCTTATGGCATTTGTCACACTGTGAACTGAAGATAAAAATCAGGTTTTCAACCTCGAAGACAAAAGCACAGGACTCCTGAACGCAAAGGAGGCGAAGCGAAAGAGAGCTTCACCCAACACAGAGACAATGGTGCGAGGTCAGCCTCCACTCCCCGCCCACGGACACCTGTCACCAGCTCTTCAACTTTGTCTGCAAAGCAAACAATTAAATAATATGTCCCAGGCACTAGAATTATGCTGTCAAATACTGAGGTTAAAATGCTAGGGAAATACCATCATTCTGTATTACTCAATATGTGGAAAATAACCCCCCACACACACACACACTACCAATGTGCAAACCTGTTGCTGTGTCTCTGCAGTCGAGCCTCGCACACGGCTCTGCAGCTGCGTCAGGGACGCGGGGAGCAGAGGACTTACGTCCTGCCTGCAGCCATCGAAACCTGCGACCCAAGGATAACACAGCAACTCTGCCTCTTCCAAACTCGGGCAGTTGAACTAAGCTCCCCCCAGATGTTTGCTGTCCCCCAGAAAACAGACCGCAAAGGGGAGTATGGGACCGTCCATCACTGCTTACGTGGTGCAGTGCGCTACTGGGGCTCAGGGCTGCCGTGCGTGGACTGAGGCCTCTGTCCCCAGCAAGCCACTCACGTCCCAGGAGGCGGGCTCCAGCCTGGGCACCGTCTCCCTCCTAACAGTCCCCAGGAGAGCCCCGCCCTGCAGAGCAACCGTCCCCGATGGGCTGTGGACCAGCAACCAGGTCGTCGCTGTCCTCGGCCTGCCGTGCACAGACAGTGCCCTGAGCCTCACTCGCATCAGCTTAGCTCATGACAGCTTCCTGGGGCCCCCTGCAAGCCGACCTGCCCCCCAACCCGGGGGAGCGAGGGCAGGGGGTGGGGGGACACTGACCACTGGCCACCTACTGCTGTGCCCGGGCCTCCACAGGCTCCGTGCTCACGGGCGTCCTGCCAGTGCTCTCCAAGCTCCCCGCCCCAGGACAAGGGCCTGAAGCACACCGACAGCTTCAGGTCAGCACCTTCCGTCGGGGGCCTCCCTCTCACCGTCCCCCCCCACCAGTGACCCTCCTCCCACCCCGAGAGGTGCCTCAGCAGCCTCCCCTCACCCCTGGAACTCGGTCTCAAAGCTGCCTGCATTGAAATTCCACACTCACCTCTCCAGACAGAACCTGTCCTAAATATTTCACAAATATGCCGGAGAGACTGACCGCATTCATAGATACGGCTCTGACTGTGAAAACTGAACAAGTGATAAAGGATCATTCTAAAGAAATTGATAAAAAATGGACAGTAGGCAACCTTAGCTTGATGAGTTTAACAAAAAAACTCATGGTTTTAAACTCATGAATTTACCATAAATTCACAACTTTATGAAGAATTGTAATCCACTGCTCACCTTCTACCTTGAAGTTTGAGAAGTAAAAAACGACAAGAGGCGCTTCAGTTCCACTGTTTGTGAGACAGAGAAAACACCGACAGAACCGTGTCGTTCGGTATTCAGATTAGGTGCCGGGGCGGGGGCGGGGGGGGTTGGGGGGGACAGTCCAGTCCCAGCCTTGAGGGGAGGAAATTTCAGAGTGAGGCTGTGCCTGCCAGGGAGGACGCGGAAGACCGCCACGACCTCCGCGAGCCAGCACTGTCAACGTCAGCATGCCCGAGTTGTGTCACAATCAAAATGCACAGCGAAAGGCCAAAGCCACCGAACACACACGTGAGCTGTCCCCGGAACACACACACCTTTTTGGATCGGACGCTGCGAGCAGCCCACGTGCTCCTTCCTCATTGCTATCGCTAATGAGTTCCGTCGGAGATTAATTCTGCCTGTGCATCCATTAGGGATGGTGCCGTCTGTTTAGGGAGGTGATAAAAAATTAACAGCCACTTCTCATTCCATTAGAGGAAAGAGTCAGTTAAATACTTTAGCACACATGATTGCAAAGACTTAGAAGCAAATTAATGATATATCCCCTTGCCATTCATTTGCAAATATATTCCACCTTGTTGGGAATGTGTTTATTTCACTTAATGAAATGGCGAGTGAAGATTCAGAACTACTTATCATCAAAAGCAGCAATTTGGGATTAAGGAAGAATCCTGTGTGGGAGAGTAGGAAAAAAACCAGGATAATTTATAGGTGAAAACTTACTGGATCAGAACGGCAACAATACCTTAGCCTTAACATTGAAAATAGGCGTGAAAACATGTCCACTCTCAGTAGGCACGTGAATACTAGTCACACGCCTGTGAGCGAGAGAACATTTCTGGGGACAGCGCCCACACTCGGTGACGATGTGGCCACCCCGGCACCCCCTGCGCTGTCTGTCACGCTGCACACTGGCACAGCGGACTCGGTGGCAATGCTGCAGAATGAGCACCAAGGGACCCAACACGTCGTGTTCCGTTGTTGCCACTGCCAAGAGACACCGGAGTGGGCGTCAGCTCTGAGTTCGAGTGGAGACGGGTTCTGTGTTGGAGACACCCCCTCAGCCTGATATACTTCCTCCACGGAAGGAGCCAGGCCACTGAGGCTTCTGGGACGGTCAGGCACGACGACGGTGCCTCCATGTGCCTCGTTCTTCGTAAGACACAAAACCGACTTCACCACCTGTGTTTCCCCTCCCCTCCCTGCTGCCCCCACGGAACACACCCATGACCATGCACACGCACACACATGCACGCACACACGCGCGCACATACAAACATACACCCATTTGCTGGGTTGGTCAAAAAGTTTATTTTTTTCTGTGAAATACAGACACATTTTTCATTTTCACCAATAACTCTACTGGTTTGGGCATCCTGAGTATACTGGCTGCCTCCCACGCGGCAGAGCGCTGACTGTTCTCTGGGTCTCGATTTGACCGCCGTCGGCTTCAGCCGGTCTGCCTGACCCTGGAGCATCGCCCAGCGAGAAACCTCCTGCCGCAACTTCGCAAACCACTTCCGACACGTTCGACCAGTCACAGCACCTCCTCCACACACTGTGTAAGTCCGTTTTTGCATTTTTACCTTTCTTGAAATAATAAAGCATAATATGCCAGAAATGTTGCATATTTTCTCCCATCTTTAATATTAAAATGGTTGCACAAAAATTCACCAATGCTGATGGTTTTTTTAATGCACACTGATATGACAGCTGTCACAATACATTCTAACAAAATTGTTTTGAATGAGGTTAAAGACAACTAAGCGCTACTAGAGCCATCATATAGGAAAAAAGAAGCGAACTTTGTAGCCCACCCAATACATGGCAGTTTAAGGATCTAATTTAATCAAACAACGCTCACGCCACCGAGGACTGAGGGGCAATGGCAGGTCACTCTGCAAGGTGGCCGAAGCTATTACAGGGGCTGGGAGTTCTCCGGCCGCAGACCCATCACGTGGGAAGATGGCACCCCAGACGGGACCCGGGAGCAGCCCGAACCAGCGCCGGCCGTCACTGGGGACGAGCAGGGTCCTCCCCGCACCCGGACTCCGTCCCAGGGAACCTGCTCTGCACACCACTTCCCACGGAGCCTCACTGCCGCTTAGGGCTGCCTCACTCATCCAGCTGGTCTCGGTTTAAACTGGTTTGCACCTCAGGCTGATTTGCCCCCACTAACCGGAAGGTGAGCTCTCAAGAGGAAACCCAGATACACTGCAGAGAAAAGACAATTATTTTCTTCTGCACTTCACGGTGGCAGAATGAGTTAAAATTTTTAGATTGCATGTGAAAATGCTTTTAAAATACTAAGACAAACCAATTTCAGGTGTTTTTAGGCTGACTCATACTGCCAATACCTGTTCATGGTTTTTCCTTGAAATGGCAGCGAAGACGAGATGTTCAGCGAGGCCCTAACGCACAACCTCCCAGGTTCACGAGACCAGGTGTCTCGCGGCACAGACCTCTGCTCTGAGGCCCGACCTCCGCATTGCTCACAGGGCCCTCCCGGGACTCGGCCCACCCCGCTGTGCACCGCGGCCCGCGTCTCCCAGCCTCTGCTGCTGCCGCCACCTTCCGTGGGGTCTTGCGTCCTAACTGCTCAGTCGTCCCTTCGTCCTGTTCCAGCTCCGCTTCCCACAAACCGATGGAATGATTTCCAGCGGCCAAATTCACTCTTTCAAATATTTCTAGGGGAAAAAAAATCTCATCTTCAGAAATAACCAACCTCAAAGCAATTCATTTTATTGTTCAGGCCTTTCGCAATTAAATGGCCTCTGCATGTTATTGGTGAATCTGAATGGGTTCCTCCAAATAATCCAGACTCTCAGCGTCTCGGTGAAGGGTGCAGTTTCCAGGTGGCACCTTCAGTGCTGGGGGCGGGGGAGGGGGTTCTGCACTGAAACTGGGCTTTCTGAAAAGGAGACTTGGCACCTGCCCCGCCTTTTCACTTCGGCTGCAGAACTCAAGACACAGGTTCATGTTCTTCCAGGTGGGACGGATTCTCAGTGATTGCCCAAAGGGACAAACCAATAAAAAGTGGATTTGGCACTAATGGATTTCTGTCTCATAAAATCACACATTAATGTGAATCAGTACTGGGAAAGCATTTTATGTGGGTGTGTTACTTCTTAAAACTTTGTTTCAACCATTCTAAAAATAATCTGTACCCATTTTGGAAAATAACAGGAAAAAGTGGACCAAAAAAATCAACCTTACTCCCAACTATACAAAATAATATTAATTTGACATTTGGTGAGTTAATTTTCTTTTTTTGTTTATCTAAATAGAAGTTGGGGGTCTGTTTTATCATTTTTACTTTTTGGTTTTACATAACTGTGTTTACTCTGTATATGGAACTTTATAAGCATACACTTATATTTCTATAAACATTTACCTTGCTTTCTTTGCTATAGCAAGAACATTCCTCCTATTATAAGTTTTTACAAAGCACATGAAAACAACTGCATAATATCCCACTGAGTGCTAAGACCTGACCTTACTGAACTATTTCATCATGAGGTATGTTAAATGGTTTCCAAGTTCAACTATTACACAAAGCATGAGAAGAACATCTCTAAACAGAAAACTTTTTCATTAGTTGGACTTAGTTTCTTAGGATTAATTCCCAGGAATGAAATTATTAGTTCAAAAGGAAGAACTGTTTGAAGGCGCATGTTACCAATTTTTTTCCAGAAGATCTGCAACAGTTCGAGCCCGTCTTACAGCGCGGAGGGGCCCACACGCGACCTGCGCCTTACCCGGCAGAACGTGTGCTCGTGGGAAACCGGCACACTGTTCAAGTCTGTTCACTGTCTTTATCGGGGTGGGGCGCGCCCCGGGGTAAAGCAAAGCAGCTTCTGGGACCCCCGGGTTTCCTGGATTGAGAGGCCAAAACAAGCCTCTTCCAACCATATGGTTTTTCTAACCATAAAGGAATTCTTAAACGCAAAAGCACAGTTTCAAGGCCTTTCTCTAGCTTCTCGATTGATTCTCACTGGTCAGCCGCCCTCACCGCCTGTGGGGCCACGGAAACCCCGGTGGCAGGAGCTTGCGGAGCAGGTTCCTGCGGCATTTGTTTTGAAGTGCAACACACACGAAACCGACTGAGTAATAACATTATTTCAAAGTGGGTTTTGATCTTCTTGATATCAGATCTATTGATAAGGAGAAAACACTCCCACGACCACAGAGTGTGGGGCCCAGGAGAGGCTGTGCGGCAGGTTCACACCACAGCCTCCTGTCACGCATTCCCACTCGACGCCCAAGTGCAGAACAGGCCCTGGGGAGCACCTTCCCCATCAAGGGGACGTCTACAGGGGGTCTGCAGTGGAGTGGCTACAGCCAGCTCCAACAGCCTGTGACAGACCCTCCCTACCAGGAGAGACAGCCAAGAGGAGGCAGGAGGAACACCTGGGCAGGAAGCTTTTTCACTGTTTGAGCTTGGTGCCTCCAGACTGGTCCCCAGGCATGGAGTCCAGGCATGGAGTATCAGCTCGAAGGGAAGGAGCGTCTGAAAGGCGAACCTCATGGGGAGACTGAAGGCCCTGCCCGCACCTTCCCCACGCAGCGCAGGGAGGGGCCGGCACGGGGCAGAGGACGAGGCTTAACCGGACAACAGGTGTCCCTTCCACTCGCAGGGAGCCTACAGGTGTGAGGCCTGCGGCACCTGCCAGGAGGCAGAGCCCAAGGACAGCATCGCCCTGGTGGCCAGCCGCCTGCGGGCCTCCAGCTGGGGGACCAACGTGCCTGAAGAAGCAGGGGACCGGCCGCCTGTGCCCAGGACAGAGAGCGGCCAGCTGGAGGGGTCCGGCCTTGCTGGGGAAGGGGATGGCACGCCCTGGGGGTCTCCAAAAAAGCTATAAGCGAGTCCCACAAGACAAAGGATCAGCCGTGGACATGGGCCACCCCCCCACCCAGTACGATGACACCCACTTTGTCACCGGTCAACAGCGCCCAGCACTGTGGCTGTCAGCTCTGGAGAAGCCATGGTGGGCGTGGGGCGGTCAGCGCAGGAGAGGGAGCAGCGGTGGGCCCAGCGTGGCCTCCTCCAGCAGCAGGTCCCAGTGGTGCGGGCCACACCGAGACGGGGTTTTCCTGAGTGAGACGCAGGGGCGTGCTGTTTACGCACCAGGTATTTAGGGCACCTCAAAGCAGAAAGAAGAGCAACGACAGCTCACACGCACGGTACCCACTACTTGTCGTCCGTTGTAAATCCTCTACGCGTAACTGCCCTCTGACCTTCAGGACGGAGCACTGTGGAATGGGACACTACCCACTTTCCCACTTTACAGAGCCATGGGGAGGTCAAAGGACATGCTCCGAGTCACGCTGCTAAGAGGCAAAGCCCAGGTTCCACGTCCAGAAAACTCGTTTCAGAGTCCAGGAGCTCTTGCTCCGTCGGGTTAAAAAGCACCAGGAGAAAAGACCAACTCCCAACAGGGAGTGAATCCCACGCGCCGCCAACAGGCACTGACCGAGTCCCTCACAAGCCGGCCAGCCGGGAGGCAGCTGCCCACCGGCCGTGTGGCCGGTCGCCCCAAAGGGAACAGATAGTTCTGATGTCCCGGACACGCAGGCCCTGCCAGGAACCCTGCCCGAGGTCACCTGGATCTTTCCGTAGTTTCGGGTCCTCTCTCTGAGACGCGTCACTGCTGTCACCCCGGTATGTCTGTCCTCCCACGGCCCTCAGCAAAGCCGCGAGCAACGGCAGGAGGGAGCTCCTGAGAAGGGGGGCCCTGGGGGACACACGTGCCCATGAGGGTCCTGGGCAGAGAGCCGCCACCGGCCAAGAGGCAGACGGAGCCCCCCGGGATCAGGGCCAGGAAGCTGAAGCCTTAAGTCAGGGGTCCGCAGAGCGACAGGCAGGCTCTGCTCCGCAGCGCACAAGCCGCTCGGGCCTCTGGCGGCCTGTGCGTGGGCCGAGGGGCGCTTCCTCCGCTCTTTGGCGGCATCTGGAGCCTCCGAACCTCCTTCTCGGTCACGGGCGGGCGTGGAATCGTGAGCCCCGTTAAAATGCACCAACCGTCCCAGGAAAGACCAAAAGCTGCCCTTCTCCGTGACCCCGTAGGAGAAGGTCCGCACCATCCCAGCTCTGGGCCCGCTCTCGCCAGAGCGTCGTGTCTTCTTCCTGCGTGTCTTCCCACGGACAGGAACCTCTTTCTCCAGGGCACTGCGTCGGCCTCCGCGGTCGGTGCCCACCTCCTGGCGCCGGCCTGGCTCTTGCTGCTCCCCCGAGGCCCTCCCAAGGGCTGGCGGAGGCTGCAGACGGGGCCCGTGGCCTCCCCAAGCGCAGGGGCCACTCCCCGGGCACCCTGGGGGGCCACCCCGGTGCGAGGCCGGGAAGAGCCGACGCAGGCGGCTCACGGCGGGCAGGACCCACACAGCCCGCCACGCCTGCGCCCGAGCAGCCGTGAGGATCGGTCTCAAGTCAGGACGCGCTCCGACCCCTCTTTGTCAGTCGGTCTGTCTGTCCGTCTGTCCCTGCAAAGACAGAGGCGCGCACGTACGACTTCCGCTAGTACACGCAGGGACGACCGCCCGCCCGCTGTGCCCCCGCCAGTTCACTGCGCGGCGAGTGGGAGCGAAGGGCCGGTCCGGGGGCAACGGCAGCCGTGGGTGGCGGCGGGAACCTCTCCCGTCGGGGCCCGGGTGGGTGCGCGCAGCGGGGAGACGGCCCAGCCGCTGGCACCCGGGCTTCAGGGGAGCGCGCACAGCCCCGCGACCAGGCGCCACCGCCCGAGGCGAGCGGCGCCCGCGGACCGGCGCGGACGCTCCGCCACCGGAGACCACGTGGCCGGTTCTTTACAAAACCAAAACCAAACTAAACGCGTCCACCGCGTGACCCAGAAATCCCGCTCCCGGAACGTGTCCCGAGGAAACGTGACCGAGGCCCCCGGAAACGCCACACGCGGCCGTTCCTCTGCGCTGGCAGGCAGCACCCCGAACCGACGCGGCCGCGCCCCTCCGCAGGCGGCACGTCCGCACGGCGAACGCAGCACCAGCACCGGGGAGGGCCGGCCGTCGCCGCACCACACGCCGCGAGGGCGTCCCCGAGTCGGCGGAAGGGCCGGCTCCAACGCCGCCCGCCCGCCGAGCGACCGACCGCGCTCCTACCTCCTCCTCAGCGCGCGACGTCGACGGCGTCACGGGACGGAGGGCGGACCGCACTCGCCAACCGCGCGGGGCGTCGGTAGCAGGTGTCACAGGAAGTGTCAGGGTCGGTGTCGGCAGAGCCCGAGCGGTGACGTTGCATTGCGTTTTGCGGAGCTGCACTGCGCCTGCGCCGTGACTGGGGACGCAGACGCACGCCGACGCGGAGGGACGTGCACCAAGGGACGTGCACGCTGTGCCCCCGCCTGCGCTCCGGCTTGGATGTCGCACCAGGGTCACGTGAGCAAGCACTGGCGGAACCGGAGTGAGGGGTGCATGGGACCTCCCTTTACTCTGTGATGAAATAATTATTTCAAAATAAAAAATTAAAGAATAGTTTGTGACACAAGAAAATGTTTCTGTAACCTGGCTGGCGTGGCTCACTGGGTTGGTGCCGGCCTGCGAACCAAAGGGTCGCAGGTTCGATTCCCAGTCAGGGCACAGGCCTGGGCTGCGGGCCAGGTCCCCAGTCGGGGGCGCAAGAGCGGCAGCCACACACTGATGTTTCTCTCCCTCTTTTTCCCTCCCTTCCCCCATCACTAAAAATAAATAAATAAAACCTTTAAAAAGAGAACGCTTGTTTGAAGCAGGACAGCGGATCCGCATTCAGAGAAGCCTTGCACACTCACGCACACACACCACTACAAAGAGTGGCTGGAGGGAAACAGCTCTCATGCTGCGGGTGCTGCCCGGGGGCAGCACTTGCGTATCGGGTTTCTCTCTGCATTTTCCGAACTTGCCATATTGAACACACGTTTTACAATCAGACCCCGAAACTCCGTCTCCTGGTGCTTCACCAGAAAGACAGCCCTTCGAAAACGGTAAGTTGTACACGGTCTGCGAAAACCGGAAGAAAACTGCGCAAGCGAAAGCCTTTGCGGAGAGGATCAGTGGGACCCCCAAGTAAAAACCAAGCAGCGCCCCCTTGACGTGCGCAGGACACAGACTTGAAGCCGATGCAGATCTCGAAGTTCCCACGATGACGAAGCAAACACCTTGCCCCTGACACGGACGCCAGGTCTGCTGATTTTGCAGCTGCTAAAGCAACGAGGGCAGTTGCACTGGGGTGTCACCGCCGCCCCACCTCCCCCAGACACCCACTGAAAAGGACGCCGCTCACTGTGCAAACGTGAACCCCCTGGTTCGGAACCGGGGAACCGGTGGAGAAGTCGGGTCTCTCTGATGTGCCCCGTGTTTGGTAATTGCTCCGAATCTGTGCTCACGGGCTCACTGCCCACACAGTGAGTTGTTCATGCTGTCTGTACATTTAACCCTGGATGTGTTCTCCTGGGGTAATCTGCACGGATGGCCTGACTTCCGTCAGTGTTTCTCAAGTGGACTGCATGCACCTCCAGGATGGGCCGAATGGCAGGAGGCTGGGGGGCGGGGGGCGGTGAGGAGTTTCCCCAGCTGGTTATGAAAACGAAGAACAGTCTGTTCATTGCTCAGGTGCAAAACCTCTCCACCAAAAAGGCATTGAGTCCACATTTTCAACCAAGACTCCTGAGTTATTTCAAGTTGTGAAACCAATTCCAGCCACACTGGAACTTGGAGATAGGCTCACAATCAAAAGGAATAGCGTGGTGTTCAGAACCCAACAAATGTTTCCTTTCCTCCATTTTTTCACGTTGAATAGCAGGAATGTGAAAACGAAAAGTGCACACACAAATTAAAAAAATACGAATACAGAAAAACTCCCTTAAACCGACGAACGGCAAGAAGAAAGCCCCGCCTGCCGCGTGTCAGAAGTGGAAGCAGACTCCAGGTGAACATCGGGGTTGGAAGAAGGAGCCAGAGAGGTGGAGACGCAGGCGGGAGTGGAAGCTGGCGTCCTCCTCCGGGGCCGCTGGCGCTGGAAGCAAGGGCCGGCCTGGGGGAGGTCAAGTCCAGGCCCAGCCCCGGGCAGAGCCGATCCCATGGGGCCGCCGGTCACACCCAGCGCAGAGACGCCTGGGCTTGGTGCGTTCGGACCACGGCAGCACCGCGGTCAGCTGAATGTCACGGATTCTTCAAAACGTCCACCTCACACCCACCCCTGCCCCCCACGCCTCCCTGCTGCACACCCTTCCTGAATCCCCGCTGACATCCTGAGGAAGAGAGATAAGGGGTCCCAGCCTGTGCGGGGGTTCACTACCGGGACCAGCCATCCTCACCCCAATGCCGGCGCTGACTCCACCTGCCGGGACCACCCCCGAGGCTCAGGGGCCTGACTGACACTGCTGAGAACTGTCAAGTACAGCCCAGTCGGGGTCCTGTTGGGGGCGGGGGGGGGGGGTCCTGTCCCAGCACAACCTGCAGGTGCAAACACCGTGTCCCCTTTAGGGAAGGAGACATCAGGGGTCAGAGCGACTGTGTGACCAGCCCACAACCCAGAGCTCGGGAGTGTCAGTGTCGGATTGTGAGCACTTCACTCGCCGAGTGTCATCCACACAGCACAGCTGGCTTCGCCCCGAGACAGCCGTGCGGGTGACGCGTTCCTGCTTTCGAAGCCGTCCGAGCAATCCGCGGGCACAGCGGCCACAGGACCCGCCTCAGCGGCCCCCGCTCGCTGCTCACGTTCAGGACCAGGCGCACGACGCAGAGGGATGGGACACGGGGGGTGTTCGCAGAGGTGCAGCGTCGGCCGCCCACCAAGCCCCCCACGTCCCCGTCGTTCCCCCTCCCTCCTCGGGCTCTGGTGACGGGGGACGCTCGAAACACCTCGCAGTGACCTGACGACAAGCCACCGGGGACTGGAGACTTCCCGGGGCGCAGGCAGCACCGCGCCGAGCCTCGTGACGGGCACACGCCGGTTTTTGGTGACGTGAAGGGAACGAGCCTCAGGCCACAATCCACACGGAGCCAAGAAAAGCTCACGGGCAGACGTGGCCTCAACCCCCCGGCACCCCTCGTCTGAGTCGGGGCTCCCCCCCCCCCCCGCCGCGAGCCCTGAGACAAGGACCAGCGCACAGTCTGCTCGGCGATACCAGTCCCCCCACAGGGGAGCAGCCAGGGGCAGGAAGGTGGACCCGTCAGGTGTGCGGAGAGCGGGACGGCACTGGGCGGCGGGCGCCCTGGCGACGCTGCACCACGTCGGGCCTGCGTCCGCCTCGGCGGCCCCTGCCGTCCCGGCTCCTTCAGAGTCTGGGTGTCCACTAAGCAGAGGCCCGTTGTCTTGCATCTGACAGTGCCCGGGGCGGGACCAGGCAGGCCTCGGGCCGGTGCGTGTCCTCGCCCACATGTTTGGACCTCGTGCAGGAACCGCGGGCTGCAGACGGGGCCACGTCCAGGCCGCTGGCGGCTGCGGACCAGGACCTGCTCGGGCCACGCAGGCACAGAGGAGCGAAGCAAGCACAGGAAAGTTTCTGGCATCACAACTGACAAATCCTCCAAGCACAGGAGGAACCCTAAAGCCAGGAGCACCCCCAGAGCCAACACTGACCATCAGCACACCCGGGGAAGCGAGGGGAAGCCTGACCATCGGGATCCATGAGTCAGAGAGAAGTGAAATCCTGGAACGGCCCCAGGCCTCCCGCAGCTGACGTGGTCGGGCTCTGAGGCCGGAAAATCCCGGCCCAGTTGAAGAGGAGAAAGCCCAGCCCCACAGTCGGTCAGTCAGTCAGGGCTCGTCTCCAAGTTCCACGTCGACTCTTCCTCTGCTCCTAGTCGTGACTCCCTCCCCAGCTCCCAGCCCCCGGCCCGAGCCTCGGGAGATAAGGGAAAAAAGGGATAAGAGCTCTAATCACACAGGAAGTCTCAGGAATTGCATTTTACCAATTAAGAATTACGTGCGGAAGTGCTACCATAACAAAAGTTACACTGAAATATTTAATTCCAAAGTGATCACGTACCTTACGAATGCCAAAGTCAGAATCACCCTGACTCACAAAACCTTCATTCTTCTGGGAACCAAAGGAAAAGTCACTTCCGTTAGTTCTCTTGGCTTCCTTGTCCCAAGACACGGAGCAGGCCGACTCTAGCCAGGGAAGGGCCCTTTTCTGTTGAATGGTTGCAGGCTTTATGGGGTTTTTACCGAAGGTTCTGCATATGCGATTTCCCACAGTCCTCCTGGATGGTCCACTGGGGGAGGAGACCACATACTAACTCCCATCAGGGGGTCACAAGGCGGCCCTCAGAAACCAGGGTGCTGCCTGTGGACAGCTGTGGTGCCCTGGGGTTTGTGATCTAGCTCCCGCCTCACTGACGTCTGTCCGTCTCCTTACACCTCTCTTCGTCCTCTTGGTGTTTAGTGAGACGGAGGAGGAGGAGACAGAGGAGAAGGAGGAGGAGGGGGAGGAGAAGGAGGGGAAGAAGAAGAAGAAGAAGAAGAAGAAGAAGAAGAAGAAGGAGATGACACAGACCTTTCTAAATGACCCTGAATTTCTCAAGCCCATGGTGCCCGCCTGCATAGGGAAAGGGAAACCTATATAATAAATGATTCTGCTTGACCACCTCATCCCTGAAGAGGTGGGGCCCCACCCAACAGGCCCCCCAAGAGTCCCGTGTGCCCAGAAACTGTCAGAGGCCGCAGCATCCGCACAGTCTCCTGGACTTCACATTTTCTTGCAGTAAAAACTTAAAGAGCAGTGGGTCTCACCCTCGTCCATCAGGAAAACACACCTGCAGACTCTAGATCCCAGTCCGGAGCCGAGGCCGACATTGTCCTCGCTGGCCCTTTGATCTGTTACCTTAGAGCTATTCCATCGTCACCAGGCAAGTGCATGCCTGGATCAAAGCCCTTGATTAAGCCGTGACGGCTTTACTTCTCCGACGCCTTGCGACCACACTCACCTCTTCTCCGAGGAGCTGTTAATGGTGCACTCTGCCCACGTGCCTTCCGGGCAGCAGGGAGAGAGTGTTGCCGGGGCCTCTGGGGAGGGAGCGACGCGTTTGCAGCCGCCCGGAGAGCCAGGTGCTCGCACGACCACGGGGGTGACTAGGGAGGCGTTTTGTAAAACAGACGCGGGAACTGTGTTCAGATACGCTCCGTGACCATGCAGGAGATGAGGGCCGGTCGCCAAGCCCTCGAGTTCCTGCAGAGGCGCTGGGATGGACCCAGTCGTGGGGTCAACGGAAGCTTGGAGGGGAAGCGAGCCTCACTGTCCGGTGACCGAAGGAGGACCCTGACGGAGCGGTGACCAGGGCCCGGGGACCTGAAGTCTCAGACCGTCTGCTCCAGTCCCACAAGGTGAAGCAGCTTAACGTCGCGGGGGAGGGGGGGGCGTGGCAGGGCCCCTGGAGGCGTCTGGGACTGGAGCTGAGCCTTTTCCAATTTGGGTCGCTGGTGCTGAATCCCGAGACTGTGCGTCCTGGTCGGACCTCCGAGGGGACCTGCCACCTCGTGTGCAGACGGAAGCTGCCTCCTTCCTCCCTGGTCTGCGGCAGCTCGCCGCCCCCCCCATCCCCCGCCCACGCTCTTCACACCCCAGGCCCAGGTCCTCGGTGCAGACGGACGGCATCGGGGATTCTAGGAGGATGAACACCGAGAACAGGACGGCCGAGATGCTCCACGTGCAGCCGCCCCCCCCCGCCCCCCCGTGCGGCCGCGGACTCGCCCTCCTGGGGGTCAGTGAGCGCCCCCCCCCCCGTGCGGCCGCGGACTCGCCCTCCTGGGGGTCAGTGAGCGTCTGCCCGTGGCAGATGCCGGGCCGGGCCAGCACCGGCGCCGGCTGTTCTGGCTCCTTGTGGACCATGAACGAGGGATGAAACGTCTCCAAGGCTCCGTTTTCCTCATCAATAAACTCAGACTAGCAGTAACTGAGCCACTTGAAATTGCTCAGATTCTACCATTTTTGACCTGTAAAGATGACGATTTCATATGGTTCAAACGCATAGCTACCACCCAAGGATGCTGTGTGGATTAAAGTGAACATACAGAGCCCTGGCCGGCGTGGCTCAGTGGATGGAGCGCGGGCTGCGAACCAGTGTCGCAGGTTCGATTCCCAGTCAGGGTACATGCCTGGGTTGCAGGCCATGGCCCCCAGCAACCGCACATGGATGTTTCTCTCTCTCTCCCTCCATTCCCTCTCTAAAAATAAATAAATAAAATCTTAAAAAAATTGAACATACATGAAACACAAGGTCTTTGCAGACACCCAACTGGTAGCTGTTTTACGGGCAGTAACGCCAGGCTCATCCTCACGCCCCAGCGAAGCCTTTCTTGAGAGAGCGGGGGCCACGGGAGGACCCCAGCTCTGCACACTCAGCCCAGAGCCCCGGGGCGATGAGGGCAGGGGGCGTCCAGAGGCCTTGGGTGTGGCTGGTCGGCATCGTCACTCCACCCCTGAATCCACAGCCACCGTTCGGTCTGGGGTCGGCACCTTCCAACCCCTGGACGACGCCCTGGGAGAACAGGTGCGTCTCCCTCCGTTTGGCTGCCCAGGGATGGTGGGTGGAAGCTACACGGAGACACTTATTTACCAAAAAGCTTAAACTTTCTGGTGATTGGAATGAGCTGCAGTGGGGGGGGGGGGCGCGGTTTAGGGACCCACTGAAGTGGTAGATGACTATTGCACTGTGGGTAAATCCGTCCCGTGAGCTCAGTGACCCCTGAGAGTCTCTGCAGCCCCAAAACAGTCCCGGCCGGTGCCCTGGCTCCCAGGCTGGACCCACCAGCTGAGCGTCTCACAGGTGATCGCGGGATCGGAGGAGCGCTGCCCCCCGCCCCCGTGCCCCCACCCCGCGGCCCCTCCGCCCCGTTAACTTGTCTCCAAGCCCCGACACCTCCACCCTGTCTCACACATTGTGATTTGTCGCCTGTCTGCTGAGACACGGGGAGAAAGGCGTGGATTTAAACATAAACAAGTCCAAGTTCAAACCTGAATCCGAGTCTCTCCGCACGAAACTGTTATGAAATCAAAGCCAGCATTTTTATGTTTAAGTTGGCTTTCCCGAGAATAGGTCGCTGGAGCTTACGTTGGTGACAGGGGAAGAGACTGTGTTTGGGGAAGACGACATTAAAAATCAGCCATTGGCTCGAGAGAGGGACTCCGATCAGCTGACCCCGGGATGGACAGAGATGCCGCCCAGCGGCCGGAGAGGCATGGACACCACAGACAGGATCTGAGCTGGCTTCCCACGGATCGGAAGCCACGCGGCGACGGAGAAGGAGGGGGTGTGGGTGCAGCGAGGGGCTCAGGACCAGGAGCCCCGGCGGCCTGGCTCTGGGCAGCCCCTTGGGTGAGGACTGCTCGCCCCTGAGGCCCGCCCGAGGGAGGGCCGGGTCGGGGGCACCCGGCGGCCGCCCTGAGACCCAGCGCCGGGGAGCGGGAGACGGCCCCACTCAGCCAAGAGGAAAGGGGCGGCCGGGAAGCCGGCGGTCACAGAGGCCACGGGAGCGAACTGCAGAGAGGGTGGGGCGGGGCGGGCCAGAGGGTTTTGCACACGTGTTCAGTGACCGCTCTGGGCTCAGCACATCCTCCAAACTGAGTTTAATTTGAGATTGGTTTGCACGGAATCCATTCACCGAGCATTCATTGGACACCTTCGATGTCCCTTTCTTCAACACACGGCAGCCCGTGGGAGCACCCAGAAGGGGCGTACGCAGGGGGTTCCCTGAACGACCCATGGTTTTAAAGGTGTAGCGTGACCGCGGTGTGTGTGTGTGTGCGATGCTGCCGTCCACTCAGAAGGGATTCCCGAAGTTAGAGACCATCACAGCGTTTCAACGGTGTTCTCTCCTCTGCCTCCCTCTCTCTACAGTAAAAAAAAATTTTTTTAATATTTTTATTTATTTATTTTTAGAGAGGGAAGGGAGGGAGAAAGAAAGAGAGAGAAACATCAGTGTGCGGTTGCTGGGGGCTGTGGCCTGCAACCCAGGCATGTACCCTGACTAGGAATCGAACCTGCGACACTTTGGTTTGCAGCCCACGCTCCATCCACTGAGCTACGCCAGCCAGGGCTAAAAAAAATTTTTTTTAATGTACATTTTTAGGACAAATAAGAGAAACAATATCTAATGACTATGAATTTCTACTCCGCATCTCAGATAAAATGTGAGGTAAATCGCCGAGTTTGGGTTAAACCTCCGATCGGTCTTTCTGTTTGCTGGGGCCCGTAGAGACGCCTGCCGATGGGATCCGCTTCTGCGAAAGTCCCGGGGAAAAGAATTTCTAGAACGTTCCTGCAGTGCGAATACATGGGGAATGTTTCTGTTTTCCCAGAATACATATGATTTCTCATCATGAAAATGCTCAGGGGTTTCTTAATTAATACTTTGATTTTTATTAGGTCATAAAACTGCTAGGACAAGTATTTATGCTAAACAGAATTACTTTTACATTTTCAGCTGTTACTATATTTCAAGCTCCTGCCATTTCATCTCCATCATGGTGAGACCACGTTTGTGAATGTAGAATAAAGTCCCCCGGACGGCACTCGGCTGCGACTCTCCCTGCCATTCTTTTTAATTAACAAACCCGGAACCCATCTGTTGCGGAAATAACTGCCTTCAGCTCCAAAAAAGTTTCCAGCTGGAAAGCTACGAGGTTCACCATTTTGCAGTGGGCTGTTTTGGTACAAATTTCTGTGGCGACAGAAAAAAGGAGAGAAGCAACCCCAGAGGAGGTTCAAACACCCCGAGGGGAACAGCCCAACACCCCGAGAACTTCTGTGGAGTCCGACACCTTCTCATTGCCTCCCCCCCGCCCCGAGGTGTGTGGTCATCGCTGTGAGTATCCAGATGGGTGTGTCCCGCCCGCAGAAATGAAGGAAGACCAACTGAATGCCAAGGCCGGTCACTCGGCGCTTTCCGCGCGAGGATGAGCCGCCCCTGTCACTTGCCCAGAGTCGGGGGAGGGGAGGGGAGGGCGTCACAGTGGAAAAGGGGGCGGGGCGGGGGGCTCAGGTGTGCGCTGGCTGCAGGTGTGGGCCTGGGCCTGGGCCTGGGGAGGTTGGGGAGGCTCCCTGGCAGCGGGGCGACCCATGGGGTGGGTGGGGGCGCACGACTGGCTTCCTCCGGTCGGTCCTGGGTGGAAAGCGGGGCTGCCAGTCGCTCAGGTCCACTCAGGGCCGGGGCCGGAGGCCGCCGTGTGTGGTCCGACCTCCTGCACGCCTGGCCCAGAGCGGGCTGGCTGCGGGGTGGTTCGCTGCCCGGCGCGGGCGGGTTTCCTGGGCCGGCGGCTGTGACGTCTGCATGTTTAGTTTCCGAATCGTTTCCAAGTCGATTGCAACGTCTCGCACAGCTGAGACGTCGCTGGAACTCAGACCCAGAAGGGGGTGCGCCCCGCTGCGGGGGGCGGGCCGGCCACCCCAGGGGCCCTGGGGTGATTCCGCTGGACCAGGGCCTGCCCCACCCGAGCCACGCGCTGAGAGCCGAACTCTGATGTTCTGGTGGCTGCTAACACCCCCGGACAGGGACCGGACCCCAAGGGCAGGTCCGAGGACCAGGCGCGGGCAGACACTTTTCGGAACGGCGTAACGCGAGCGGGGCGGCAGGCTCCGGTGCCAGGCAAGGAGGACCGGTGCGCCCCACCTGGAGGTGCGCCCCACCTGAGGTGCTCAGAGGCAGGCGGCACAAGCACTCCGCACCCCAGGCAGGGCCGGCCTCCGGGGTGGGTCTGTTGCCAGTTCCATCGCAGCGCCCGTGAGGACCGGTTATTAACCGTGCCTCTGAACGTCGCGCCAAAGGGAGAGCTGCGTGCACCCCGAGGTGCGCTTGCCACCCACGAACCCGGGTGGTTCTGTGCACCTGCTCGTCGCCTTGGGGCCTGGGGGCCGGGCCTGCCTCCCGCACCACCTGGGGGAGGAGCGGCCTGGAAGACGCAACAGGTGGGCACAGGGGGCTCTTCCCTGGGTGCGTGACAGCCGGGGAGGCCTGGGACCAACCACACACCTGTGTCACCCACGCAGGTGCAGGGGACTGGCTGCCACTGGGTGGGGGGGGCCAAGGGCAGGTTTACTGAGGCGGCTGGAGTGGGAGGAGGTGGGTTCTGAAGGAAGTCACCCAAAACTGAAGCAGATGGGACAAGGACAGAGCCCACGGGAAGGACGTCTCTGGGAAGGCAGGGGCAGCTGGTCCAGGGGAAGACGCCACGTTGGAGACCCGGCCCCCGAGAGCCAGGCAGCCTGGCCTCCCGGGAAGGGCATTGGGAGGGCGGGCCGCTCTCATTTACGGGGCACAGACGCTGCTCCCAGCTTCTAGTCTGGGCCAGGACAAACCTGCGCTCCTGGGCCCAGGGGCCGCCCCTGGCCCTGCAGCCAGAGGAGGGGCCTGCGGATCACCGAGCAGCTGGTGGAAACAGCTGGGGAGGGGCTGGGGCCAGGTGGAGACGGCACTGGGGAGCCTTCAGGATCAGCTGCGGACGACCTTAAAAACAGCCCCATCACTCACGGCGGGGCGTGTGCTGACCCGGGAGGAAGGTGGGCGAGCACTCCCGGTCGGTCTCCTCCCCCGCCGTCTGTTGGGAGCCGCCCTGCCTGGTTTCAGGAGCTGTAACCGCCCCCGTGGCTAAGGCTGAGGGAGCGACCTTCGAACCGTAAGCCACTGAGGAGACACAGCTTATCTCCCTGGCAGGGGCCCTGCTTCTGCTCCTTTCTCTTCACCCCGCCTGGCCCCCAGTGCTTGATGGGTTAGCCAATCACGGGTAAGGTTCCCCAAGGGGGCAACGACTGAAGACAGGCAGTATCACAGGGGGGCCCCAGGGAAGGACTTTGGGGGGCTATGGAAAAAGGGGGTGATGGGCCCTCGCCCCTCGGCTTTGACACAGTCCTGAGTCCTCATCTTGTCTGCAAGAAGTCTCCTAACCTCTTGGCTGCCTTACTTCCCTTGCTCCACCTAAGCCTGAAACAATGGCGGAGGGTGGTGCAGCCCTGTGCTGGAAAGGGTGGGTTCCCCGGGTGATCAGGCCTGAGAAAGAACATGTAAACTCCTGTGAAACCTGCTTTGCTAAGAATGCTCTCAATTAAATAAGGGTCCAAGCAAGAAGTGAGTTTGTTCCTCAAAGTTTTATAGCTCTTTGGCTATCTGACCCTGACTCAGAACAAGCCCTCATAGTTCTTTGTTATCTATTGCTTGATCCTTACTGCCTGACCATGATTGATGAGCTTTATCCGCATTCCTGTGCAAATGAACCCAATAAAAGCCCATTGAGGAAAAGGCTCTTGGCCCTTCCCCTCTGAGATCGGCCACCTTTCCTCCCCAAGCAGATCAGGTCTTGGTAGACTTATTCTCATCCATGGTGTCTGAGGCCCCCCCCCCACAGCTGTGCACCCTTCTAAGCTTTTATCACAGTGACAGTAGTGTCCCTGCAGGGGAACCAGCTCATCAGAGTCCCTCAGAGGCCCCAGTCACTGACCGATGCAGGGGGGTCGCTGAGCTCGCACACGCCGGCAAGGCGGAAGTGGAATGTACAACACCGTTGGGTCAGCAGCAGTTTCAAGGAGTTTTATTTAACTGTTGATTCATCGCCAACATCCAACAGTCGTCATTTTGCTACACTTGGATGAGCACATGAGGGAGGAAATATAAATTAAATACTATGAATGTTTACTTTTAATGAACCATGACCTTAATACAACATGGATATATAAATTTAGTGGTTTTATTGCATTGTTAGAAAATTATATTAAGAAAGATACAAAAAATCAACAGATGTTTATTTACAATAAGTATGCCATTACGGCTTTAAATTTTCATTTACCTGACAGGTTTCAAAGAATAGTTTATTACATGCCTAATAAAACACTTAAAATATTTACAAATTCAAAATAGATGTTCTGTAACTGAGAAGAGTTCACCTGAGACTTCATGACAACATTGCCGTCGTCTGACTTTCCTCCGGAGTTGTCGGTGTGGCCGAGTGTCCGCCTGCGGCCCGGCCCGGCCCGGCCGCCCGCCCACACCTTTGCCTCCTCGCTCCGAGCCGGCTGGCTGGACGCCGGCCGCCCGCACACCGTGGTCAGGCGCCACGAACGGGCATCGGGGCTTGCGCCCACGTCTGCTCGCACGGGACGAGCTAAGCACGAGCCAGCGCTGCGGGTGCACGGTGACGAGGCGGACACGCGGGCGCCGGGAGGCTGGGAGACGTCGGGAAGGCCGGTTTACACGGGGGCAACGGCCCGGACGGGACGCCCGCCGACCGGGAACAAGCCTTCCGGAGCTCCGCGTGAAGGAGAGGCACACTGCGTGCACACGGTCCCGTCACTTGTCTTCCACACCCCCAAAATAGTCAACTGAAAACTGATCATTACGAAAGTCTTGCTGAGAAGGTAGCGAGGCATAGGTGTGTGAGGGTATGCAGCAGACAGAGGGTCTCCACCCGACAGCCCGAGACAGAGGGGCCCCGCTGCCGCCCGCCCGCCCGCCCGCCCGCCCCTCTGCGAGCGCAGACCGTGGAGGAGTGAGGTAGCGTGGTTGCTGGTGTTGCATGCTGGCTGCGGACACAGCGCCGCGCTGCACGAAACACTCCACTTGGCCTGTCGTCAGAATGCCGCCGGAATAAACCCCTAATGCTACGCTGCTCGTGTGCGGAGATAAATTCACACGAGACGCCTGACAAGCCACGTTTCGACTCTGGAGACGAGCAGGCCTGGCCGCCGGAGGGGAAAGGAGCTTTCGGGGCCGTGCGCACGGGCAGGCGGGGCGCCCGCGCGGGTGCGAGTGCCGCTGAGGTAGGAATCGAGGGCTCCCTGGCTGGTGTGAGGGTTACGTCCTGTAAACCAGAGACGTTTCCACGTTGGGTTTTGAAGCTAAACCTTAAAATGACAAGCATCGCAGGAACAGGTACGTGGGGTGTGTGTGTGCACACTTCGTGGGGTGGGCGTGCGTCACACGGCGCTGCTCCCCCCGACACACTCCTGAGTGTGTTTACAGAAGCCTCTGGAGTACGGACAAGCCCAGCTAGTTCTCTCTCGGAGCAGCTAGGCCGATACCAGCGATGACGCCAGACCACTGAGAATGCACTGGGATGCCACCTAACCCCCCCCCCAAAAGGGTGACATCTGACAGAGGACTCGGAAGCGTGCCGGGGGGTCCCCACAGGCTCAGGCCCGCACGGGCCGCCTGGCCCTCTGCCGCACCCAGCCGCCCTCGGGGAAGCCCCTTGGGTGCCTCGTGTTGGGGAGGTGCTTTCTGGCCCCAACACCATAAATGACTCCCCTGCACCCTTTAACACTGGGCTCCGCACAGGAATCTGTGCGAGGACACACGCAGTCCTTCCAACGGCAGGAAGCCGGCGGTCCACGGCTCTCACCGACTCTCCAGCAAGTCTAACCCCCGGCCGCCCCAGAAGCACCGCGAAGCGTCACGGGGCGAGCCCTCGGGCGAGAAGCAGCGCCTCAGAGCAGGGCTGGGTGCACACGGAGGGCGCCCTGAAATGCCCGAGGCAACACGGCCTGTGCGCCCGGACCCACCCGCCCCGGGGGCCAGAGCAGGCCTCGGCTGGGGTCCACCTGCAAGCCCCCCGTGAGACAGGGCCGAGTGTCTTCCCGTCTCACAGACCCACACGGCTGTGCCAGAGGCACTGTCACCCAGAACGACGCTGCTTACAGGCGAGCCCTCGGACCTCACCTGGGAGGACAGGTGGTGGCCGCCGCCCCGGCGCCTGGCTCTCGGGCATCCTGGGAGCCCACGGCGGCCGGGTCGGCGCGCACTCGGGCCCTGCACCCCAGCCCCACTTCCTCCTGCACAGGGACAGGGCGCCGGGAAACCCAGACCCCGGTGGACCCAGACGTGGGAGACTGAAGAGAAAGAGGGGGCATGAAGCTTCCCAGGGCCTCTACCGTCGACACAGACACGCAGCAGGCGCCGCTGCCCCAGGCCGCCCGCCTGCCTGTTCCCCCGAGTTCCGTGTGGCTCAGGGCCCCGGGCGGGCGGGCCGCCCACTCCCTGATTTGGTGGAGCCTGAAGAGCGAACCGCCCCACCCGAACACCCCGGGTAGCGGGCACCCCTTCCGAGCAGATCTCTGGCCCTCCTCCTCCGCCGGGGACACGTCCCCGCTCGCGTCGGAACGCTGCGGAGACCAGTGGGCCCCCCTCGCCCGGCTGCCTCTCCAGCGGGTCTGCCCGCGGGCAGAGGCCTCGCGGCGTCTCACTGTCCGACAGGAGCCCGTTCGCGTCTCTGTTCTGAGCGCGGGAAGGAGCTGCCACTGAGAGCCGTCGCCGCTGCGTTCTCACAGGCGACTTTTCGGGGTGCAGGAGCACGTGGCCCCTACGGCTCCCGTGGCGCTGAGAACACGCCGGGGCTGACGGCTCGGGAACCCCCGGCCCGCCAACGACCCGGGGAGGGGCAGCGCTGCTAGGAGACAAGTGCCTGTACCGGGTTCCAAGGCCAATGCCGGAACTTCGGCAGGAGACTCGGCGGCTCGAGGGCAGGGGGCGCGCGCTCACTCGTCGGTGGTGCACTTGTCCGTCATCTGCTGACACACGTCCGCCAGGCCTGCCCCCGGCCGGCACGGCTCCGTGCGCCCGGCAGGCTCGCGGGCCGCCTGGGGAGGCGGCCCTGGCTCCTGGCCCAGCGTGCAGGCGGCCGCGCTGCCCTTCCCGCCGGGGCCGCTGGGGCCACTGGGGCCGCTGGGGCCTCCCTCCCCCGCGGGCGGCGCAGCTGCAGGGCCCTCGAGGACACTCAGACTTGGGGGAAACGCGGCAGCACCATCAGACGCACTCCTTCCTTTCTCAGAAACGAGAAAGGACAGGGGGCAGTCGGAGGCCGAGTACTTGGCGAGGATCTGTATCTGCTCCTGGCTCAGCGCGGCTTCCTTGCAGACTTGCTGGCAGAGGCCCGTCAGGTTCTGCTTCGTCTCGCCCAGCGTCGACAAGATGTGGTCCCGCTCCTTCAGCAGGCTCTCCTTCTCGCTTTGCTGCGGGGGCAGAGAGAACACAGGACTCGGGTTCGTTAGCTCGACCGGCACTTCTAAGGAGATCCAACACCTGTATCTACAGCTCCCTCCCATTAAACAAGACCACAAGAGCTTTCCCTTTCGATCCAACTGAAGCATGAACACCTCAGGCCCCTCACCCGGAGCTCGCAGGCTCAGGTGCATGCTGGGGTTCAGGGCTTTCTGGAATTTTGGTGAGTGATAGGGATGCACACACCCCCCTCTGGCAGGGTCTGAGCAAGCACCTCACGTCAGACATCTCGACGTTTCTACGTGGAACATATTAAAACAGCAAATAATGTGCAAAGTAGGAAAAATAACACAGCCCCATGTCATTTGCATCCGTTTTTGACCAAAACCGTGTGTGACACACTCGTAGTCTTCAGGGCTTTCTGGATTTACGGATTATAGGTGAACAAGTGTGCACTTGACGTTTTGGTTAAAATAGAGCCCAAAAAAGTGCAAGCACGCCGATCAGAACAACTGTCGCACAAATCACCCGAAGACGCTGATAATGAGGACAGTCTGCTGAGCATTCGCTTTGTGCCAAACACCGCGCCAGCTGCTTTCAGAACGCAGTCCCAGCCCCGCAGCCCACACCTGCTGGCTGGAGCCGCCCTGCGCCCGCGTGACGGGGAGACGCAGGCGGGGCGTGGCCAGGAAGCCAACGTCCTAGTTACTGACGTGGGAAGAACTGGGGCATGTGTATGGGGGGGGGGGGTTCAGTCTGTCAATTATTTTTGTTGCTGTTATTATTATTATTTAACTTTTATCTCTACAGGAAAGTCCAGCACAGAATTTCTCCAGCAGCCTTGCTGGTTCCTGCGCACGCCCCCGCCGCTGAAAGCATGCCCCCCCCATCGCCATCCCTCCTGCTGCCCACTGCACCCGGCCTCCCACTGCGCGGAGCCAGGTCGCCAGGTCGCCAGGTCACCGAGCCGAGCGCGGTAAGGGAGAGGAGAGAGGTGCTGGGGGAAGGTCAAAGGCTTCTCTTGAGAAGTTATGACAACTCTCGGTTTTCTGCTCATCGGCAGGTTCTTAAAAGCTGAAGCTGCCAGGTAACAGGTGGGTGGGTGACTTCACAGTGATAATCTCTAAACAGACTCTTTTCTGGAACAAAAGTAGCTGGAAGGGTAAAAGGAAAGTTGCTTTATAATAATGTATTCTCACTGTTTTATATGAAAGTTTTTCTAAAAAACTGTAAATCCAACTATGGCCATTTTTAGATTCTTCATGGCATCTAAGATTTTGAGAAAATGTACAGTGGCTGCAAAGCATTACATTTTTATATTGTAAAATGTTCTCTAATTCGGATTTTTACACGACTGTTCAGTTTTGAAAAAACAGGTACAGGTCAACAACATGTTTTATCACATATTTATCTGTAAGTAAGTAAGTGGGGCCCAAGTCAATGTCCAGCAGGACATTTTCGCGCCGGGTCTGCGCCGACCGCCCGTCGGAGGAGGACACTGTGGTGTGGTCAGCACCCGCCCACCCTCTGGCACCAGGCCGGTTCCAGGCATTTCACGGCCTCTGTGTGTGTCTGCAGGTCAACACCCCCGTGCCTTACACATTCCCGCCCCTCCGCCCCCGCTCCACGCAGGATGGCCCTGCGGCCCCCTTCGCGCGGGTCCCTCCGAACATGGCCTCCTGCCCCGCGGCAGCGGCGGCCCCGAAACTGCCTGGACTCCCTCCGCGGCGGCGGCTCCCTCTGCTCCGGTGCGTCCGCACTAGCGCCCACAGGGAGCGCCCGCGGGGGCTGCCGTTTCACCCTGATCGGAAACACAGGCTCGCTGCAACTGCACTCGGCTCGGTACCTGACGGGCAAATCGGTAGCAGTGACTCGGCGGAACCACCTCAGAACCACCACGGGACACCGCTCAGGCACGCTCACTACCCGCGGCCCGCGGCCCGAGTCCACAGTGTGGTTCCGCTGCCTCCCCATGGCGCGGCACGGGCCATCAGTTTGAAGTGCTGTGCTTTCACCACAGATCTCTTTTACAACAGGAGTAAAACTGGTGTTCTGGTGCCGTTACACATTTAGTAACAAAACAGACTCACGCTGCAATCCACATTCTCAACGGCTAGCGTTAACCTCCACTCAGAGATGAGACATCGGACAGGTTTTACGTAGAACTCACCCGGGAAAGGTGGGAAGTGGGGGAATCGGGCACCGGGGGCCGGGGGCTGTGACGACGGACTGCAGACGGGGGAGGACGCACTGGCAGAAGAAGGCGGCACCGCCCCCTGCAGTGCAGAACCTCCGAACGGACAGCACCGGGAAACACACAGGTGATCCGTACGAACCCGAACCAACACTCTCGACCTCACCCACAAGAAACGTAAAAATGAAAGCGATCAGGAACAATCAGTGGTCAGTGTTCGCGAGGGGAAAAGCAAAGGCTGACGACGAAGTCCTCGCGGAGGAAGCTGTGGGCGGGCGTTGGACAGATGCGCCCACGCCGCAGGGGGAAACGCTGCAGCCTCCGGCCTCTGACCTCCGGCCTCCGGCAGTCCCTCCCGAAACACAGCTCCTCGGCCGAAGGGGCAGCAGCGGCGGCGACACGCACACAGCGTGGCGCCCCCGAGTCCGCGGCCAGAACCAGCGGAGCGAACGCGCCGGTGCTGCCGGGAGGGGGCAGCCTCTCGGGACGGTGACCAGCACGTCCCAGAGCTCACCGCGTAAGTGGCGAGAGGTACGCGCAGACCTATGTACAGGACACGTCTACGCAGCAAGAAAGGATAAGAAGAATGCACATAAAATATTAACCGGGTTTTTTTTTCCTTGTTTTTGGGCAAGAAACACAAGGAGAAAGTTCAGCAACTAAAAACCTGGCCACCTAAGGACACAGGCACGAACAGGGTGCAGAGCGAGGACTGGCCCGAGACTCTGGACTTGACTTCTGCACCGCACAAACGTCTCACGCGCAGCGGGGGGCGAAAGCAGGTTTACAGTTGTGGACCCCGTTCGCACAACAACAACAACAAAGCGCGCGCGCGTGAAATGCACTTGGGAAATGATGACGGTGGTGTGGACAGAGGCCACAGACAACGGTGAGGGTTTTTTATTCCGTTCGGGGGTGACCCAGATCCGGGGTCATGCCGATGTGATGGAGAGGTGAGAACGTCTATTTTCAGCAGGTGCATGCGCAGGCAGGCGGGTGCAGTGTCAGAGTGTGGTTCCAATGACTCAGAAGAGAAAAGGAGAACCGCAGAGAAGGGGCGGGGGAGGGGCAGTGAGCGAGATGAACCGTCTGTGGTCAGAAGAGGCCGAGAGGCACGGGCAGGCGCCCCAGGGCGGGAGACACCCCCTGCCCGGCAGACGGACCCACGGAGAGAAAGACAAAGCACGTGTGGCAAAAATGCCCGCAGCCGCCGAGTCCACACGAGGTTGTTCATTCTCCTATTCACTCAGCTTTTCTGAAAGCTGCAAGTTTTTAGAACGCGAGGGGAAAAGATGTATCTCAAGAAAAAATCAAAACACATGACCCTGGCTCCCTAGGAAACCACTGTACAAGTGCTCAACTGACAAGGACTGTGTCACACCCGTCTTTAATTTCCGGGCACCCAGGGCAACGTTTAACACTCATGAGCAGTGCTCAGCTGGAGCGAGAACCGCTTTCACTTAGAGTGCAACCGCTAGCACTTACTGAGCCCTGAACAGGTGCTGAGCAGTTCAGTGGCCGCCCCTGCAGGCCCCTGGCCCCTGCGCCGGCCCCCGGGCAGCTGCCATCCTCACCCCCCCACCCCGCTCCAGGGAGGGGTGTGCCGCCGGAGGCACCGTAATCCCCCAGGCCAGGAACCCGCCACGCGCCGGCAGAGCTCCCGGCCGTCTGTCCCCGGAAGCACCTCGGCCTCCGTCCAACCTGTGCGAGCCGGTGCAGCAGGTCCTTGGCACCGAGCGTGCACAGCACGGACGACCCTGACCTCTTACAGAGGGCGCGTACCCTGGTCTCCCCCCGCCCCGTGCACGCTGACGGGCACCCCCAGAAGTGGGAGGGCACCCCCAAAAGTGGGAGAGGGCCGTGTGCGTGTGGGAAGGCAGCCAGCTGCATGCGCCCGAAACAGACTCGTCTCTAACGACGCGATGCCGTCGGCACCACAGACGCCAGTCGGGACCTCTGGGGCGCCGGGTCCCGCGGCCCCGCCACGGGCACAGGCGGTGCAGCCCACGGGCGCCTGGGCACCAGTGCGCCTGGGCACCACTGCACATGCTCCGTGGTGGTCCCACCGCCGACCGCCTCTGAGTCGGCACCAGGCAGCCGCGGACAACTTCTGAGAGAAATGCTTGGTGGTGACTTCATTCTCTTCTTTGGAAGCAAGGCTCCCTTCAGTTCAGATTTCCTTTGTTCGAGGCTTAAATGGGATTAGAGATGAGTGTCTTCTAACGTCCAGACTAATCTTCCAGAAGAAAATGAACGTGGGCCTCCTAAAGCATCTTACAAAGGCGAGAGCTCTGTAAGCCAAACACGTGACAGGAGCTGCACGGTCCGGGGTTTTGCTCCTGCCCTTCATTGGCATATCCAACCTCGCAGTGAATGCGGAGTTAGAGCCCACCGCCACCACACCGTCAAACCCAAAACACACGTGGAAAGTCATCACCATCGACTTCTCCACTGAACCGATGCACAAGCTTCCTTTTCCCCAACGGTGCCACTGACAGGACTACTTACTGAACAATACAACTCATCAACTTACTGAGTTTGAGCTGGCACCCCCTGACTTTCTCAGCACGTTAAGACCGTGAAAGTGTCCTCTGCACACAGCTATCCCCCTGACGCAGCTTGAAGACGTGTTACAATCACTCTCATGGTGACGAGCACCCTGTCGGCCTGCGGGTGCGGAGGCACCCGGTCTGCCCGCCCTCTCGGGACCCAGGGCGGCAGAGGGCGGCTGAGCAGGCCCCTCGGCCGGCTGTTACCGGGCTGGGCGACGTGGACGGGAGTTCACTCCTGTGTTCGCCTGACTGATCGCCGGCCTCGGCAAAGTGACTGTCAGGAAACACCTGACTTCCCTGAGGTAAGTCTGCTGAACTCCCACCCAGGCTGGGAAGGCTGGGGGACAACACGGCCTGTCGACCGGCCACGCTTCCAGAAAGGGACTCTCAGCTGGAGCGGCCAGCGCCCGCCCCTCCTCCGCAGCCCCCTCTCCCCGCGCCGCGACACGGAGCGGGAGGCAGGAGTGCGGCCGCGCTGGTCTTCGTTCTCTCTCCACAGACGACAGGATCCACGGCGCCGCCAGCGACCAGGGTCCAGGGACAGTTCTTCACGTGCGTATCTCAGGCATCAGATTCTTCCCCTTCCAGCTTTCTTACACGGCCCACTTTCTGCTCGCGTTCAGCTGCGGGAGACGCTGCAGCACTGGGGAGATTTGTGACACGCACGCCCCTTACACTCCACAGGTGGACTCTGCCTGAACACACCACCGGACCTGAGAGCAGAGCTCAGGGAAGCAGAAACAGGGCATGCCACTCTGGTTTCAGAAAAGCAACCCTGCCGTCTCCTCTGGGCTCTTGTGGAGGAGGAAGAGGCGGAGGGAGCTCAGCGGAGCTGGCCACATCGGGTGGCCAGACCCACCGGGGCTGTGCGCTCCGCCTGCCGGAGGGGTAGGTTCTGGGCTACCCCTAGGGGCAGACACAGCGTGTCTGCTGTGTGTCAGACCAGGACGCCTGGGCCGGAATGGGCTGACGACACGCTCTCCTCCTTGGGCATTCGGAACGGAACGCACTGGTGTCAGTCCAAACCCACGTGCACTAACTGGCTGAATAAACCCGCAGTCTCCTCTGAGCAGCCCCTGGAGCCGGGAGGTCTCCAGGGGCTGTGCTGCAGCCACTCCCGCCACGTGCAGCCGCCCCGGGCCATGCAGGGTGCAGCCCTGAGCTTGGGAGAGGATGCGCTGCGCTCATGAGGCCAGCCGCCCCCTGGCTTCTCGGTGACACACGCCTCCATCCTCACAGCAAATCCACCGACCCACCCATCCATCCATCATCCACTCAGACGGCTTCTGTTTCTTGCAACCAAGGAGTCCAGATCCATAAAACTGGGAAACAAGGTACTGACCAGTCTGGTTTTTTATTTTGTAAAACCTCCCGGGAAACCAAACACGCCTGTGTTTTGGAAATCAACCAGCAGGCACTCCACTGACCGTGTGGAAGGAGCCTCACCGGACCGCGAGAGGCCGCCGTGTGAGCGCGAGGCCCAAACCCGAAGCGCGGTTTAGGCAGAGCCGTGAAGAAAAACGACACTAAGGGAGAGAACACTGGAAGCGGGGAAGGAACAGCACAGCAAGAAGGAGGAGACAAGGGTAATGGTCACTGAGAGCCTACTGTGCCCCAGGCACTTTCCTGGGCTCTTCAGCTGCGTTAACTCATCTGACCTTCGTGAGCCCCACTCCACGGAGCGAGAGTGAGTGCGAGCCCATTTCACAGACGAGACACCCGAGACAGACAGTACACAGCCCGCCCACAGCCGCCAGGGGCCAGTGGCGGGAGCTGGAGTCAGAACCCCGCACTCGAGACACCGTCCCTGCCCCCCGCCCCCGCTGCTGAGGCGAAGGCAGAGGGGCCGAGCCCAGAGGAGGGAGCACGCACAGTGCCTCCGGCCCGGAGGCCTGAGACGCAGCCGCAACAGCGAGTGCCCGGCACCCAGGGTCTCTGTCAATCGGAAAACATAAACGAGACCTATGGGCCCAGAACCAGACCAGTTCTAAAAGGTAACAGCTGCTCCCCAGTACGTTTGCCGAGCGGCCATTTACAAATAACGTCACGTATGAAGCAGACTTGACAGGTCTGAAGGTTTTCGTTTGTGTCTGCTTTAGGAGAAGAGGAAGTCCCACCTGCGCTGTCTGTCACCCACTGAGGAGGAAGCACCTACAAGCCGGAGGCCCAGGAACGGTAACAGCACAGTTCTGTGTGGATCCCAAGCAGCTCGACAGGACCCACCAGTCTGCAAAGCACCTCTGCGCTTCCGTGCAGAATATCACCACGGAAGGTAAAAGGCACCTGAAGGCAGGCAGGTGGCTGGTTAAGGCTGGACAACACGAGAGAGTACCAGAGCGTTCAGTACGGACTACCAACACCCGCCTCCCCCCCCAATCCTGGGCAGACATGCCTGAACTTGCACCTTCTCCTCGTTGACCCCACCCACCTTGACCACTCAGTAAACTCACACAGGCTGTTTTCACCTCTCTCACGCCTGCACTGGCACAGCATCTGCTTTCTGCTACATCTTTTTATACGGTTACACAACTTCCTCTTTCTGCACAATTAAAATATATACGAAATGCGTGACTTTCCCCACTTTTTGAAGGTACATAAAAGAGTTTTTTCTACGTTAACTGTATGTAACTCATAGCTAGAATGTTCATGCTTAAAGATCTGCGACGATAACGCACCCAGCCCCCGCCCTGCACCCTGAGGGCGAGCTCGCCCCTGCCCGACCCCGACCAGCACTGCCAGCTGCAGCCCTTCCTGCCGTGCCTCCCTCCGCCGGCCACCAGGGGGCGGAGGAACAGGTGCAAGCGAATCCACTTTTCCGTTAATTTATGTTCTGAAGCTGGAATAGACTGAATAAAGGAAGCCTTCTTCACACTCAAGGTCTCGCGAGATCTTACACTTTTCCTTTCATATCAGCATGTGAATTTTTCCCTTAGATAACAGATCCAAGTTGGTTTGTTTCGGTGTCAACCAAAACAAGTTATTCGAGTCCGCAGTTTGTTTAAACAACTGAACCGTTAAGTTTCACAGCTGCCAAACGCAGCACCAAGGAACTGGAGTGCCTCACAACCTCTTCGGTCCTTACTCAACCCGTGAGACTCAGGTGGACAGTAAAATGCTCCTTAACTTGTAAATCATTAAAGAAGCTCCCAGAAATCGTTCTCCCCTTACACAGTACAGCATATTACAGCGTGCAGAACACGTACACAAGTAAAATAGTCTGCGAACACCCTCTTTTCTATCTCCTAAGTTTTCTGGCAACGTCATATAATTTATACTCCTAAAAGGGTGACTGGCAAACCTAAAATCAGTGTGTAAACGAACGTCACGACCCGACGTAGACACTGAGAGCGCGCTCTCCTCCACCACACAGGAGGGGGGAGCGAAGGGACGGGGTGGGGTCCCCCAGGGGAGCCCCGCGCCCTCACCAGCTTCTCGATCTCCGACTCCAGGTTCTGGATGCAGTCGAGCTTCCGCTTGCGGCAGCGCTGGGCGGCGATCCTGTTCTTGCTCCGCCTGCGGATGTCGTGGATGCAGTCCAGCTGCTCGGGCGTCAGCTTGTGCATCTTCAGCAAGGACTGGAAGTCGTTGCGGGAGAGCGAGATTATCCGCTGCGCGTTAAACGGCAGCTTCACCTGGGGTGTGAAAAAACATCAGTGGCTGCTGCTACGTTTTATGATACACCTGAACCCAGGAGGAGAAAGACGAGTCTTTGTGTCCCAGGGACCTTCACTCAGACTCAGGAAAAAGTGGCCTCTGTTCCCAGTCTCCACACGATGCCTTATATTAAAGATTGATCATGTTCTTGATATTTCTGGTCTCTTTTAAAGAGGGTTCAGAAGACCAATAAATTGAGAAGCAGGTATTTTTATAAGCAAATCAAACATTAACACAAATATTAATACATTTAAAATAAAAAGACAGAACTTACGCTACTAGGACATAATAATACCCCACAGATATCTTTATGCCTCTTTCTAAAGTGTTTTTATAATGTGTTTTCACCCAACCTCCCCCCACAAATCTATTTTATCCTTTGATTTATATTAAGGTGTGGTTCTTACTCAAATCTAGTATAATTACTCTAGTATTTCTAAAGCATTTCAAAAAATTTATTTTTCTGTCAGGAATTGGTAGTTTCACTTAACTCATTTTAAAAGCTACACATCTCATTTGCTAATGTAGAAATAATTAGAAAAACCCTGTAAATATTATCATTCATTTTCAATATACATCAACTTGGAAAAGGAAAAAATTTTTTTTAAATGACAAAACTGTGGGACAGTTTAATTATATTAATGACCAAAAATACAAATAATACACCGGTCAGTTTCTCTGGCAACCTGCTTAGTTTGTTACATAAATGAAACAAAATGATTTTTAATTCTTTTCAATGTTCTATTTTTAACCTTCTCTTCCCAGCCCCAAACCCGGACGGCAGCCACCGCAGGGAAGCCCGCCCACGTGACACGCGCACACGGCTCCTCCACCGGTCGCCCGGCGCCCCCTCCGGGAGCCGAGGTGGAAAGCGGCCCCTGGTCCTCTCCCAGACCCGCGCCGCCCACCAGCTGTGAAAGCAACGGCAAGTGCCCGGAGGTGCGAGTCCCCGCCGTCACGGGAACGCAGGGCTGTCTGGCAGAGGGCAGCCGTCACGCACACACCCCACACGTGACGTGTGCAGAGCGCACCTGCGGGGACGGACACCGTTCCAGCTGCACGCAGAACCCGCTACGCTAGGGAGACGCCCACCACACGAACACCGAAAGGGCTACGGGGACATGCAAACAGCAACAGCTGTGAAAAACTAACGCGAAAAAACTCCACAGGAGCGGCTGCCCCCCGGCGACCAGCCCGGGCCCCGGGGTGGAGCCCCGCGGCCACGAGTCAGGCTGGGCGCCGGCCACGCTTTCTAGGAGGGCCATGCGGTGACCTCAGAACCATGATTCTTCTCCTCTTGGGACACGGCGTTGGACACAAACAGCCCAGGTGTGGCCTCACGCCACAGCTAACGTAACACACCTGGCGCGGACTCTGGGGACGCCGAGGTCCTCACCTGTCACACCCTGGCACAGAAGACCACTGGGGTCGGAGTGTGGGCTTCCTCCTCCCTGACCTGCACCCACCCCTCGTGCTGCGCCAGGAGCTGACGCCGCCAGTTGCCACGAATGGCGGCAAAACCGCGGCCCAGCCACACCCGCGAGTGCCCTCACCTCGCACTCCTGCTCCCGGGCGGAGCAGGGCTCACTGTCCCCTTCGGTGTCTGTCTCCGAGTCGTCGCCCAGGGTGATCACGCACGCGTAGGGGCAGGGCCCCTGCTGGGGCTCGGAGGCGTAACCGTCGGTGCCGAGGTCCGCGCGGCCGGGCCGGCCCTCGGCACCCAGAGTGCTCATGAAGGGGCAGCTGACGGGGCTCAGCGTGGCGAAAGTCCTCTGACCCGGCTCTGGGCTCTCGCTGATCCGGATGCCCAGCCAGGGGCACTCCGACCGCCTCTGGGCGGGGGCCTGCTCCGCGCCGGCCCTGGCCGCGCCGGGGTGCGCCTGCGCGGGGCGGGGAGCGGCCAGGCCGCAGACGTCGGTCCAGAAGCCCTTGGCCAGGTGCTCAGCCACCTCCCGCTCCACGCTGCTCCGGGCAAGGCCGCTCTCTTCCCCGGGGCCCGCGTCGGGTTCCAGGTGCGCCTCCTGGCCCTCGGCGCAGGCCCTCTCTCCTCCGGAGTCCGGGCCGGACTCAGGCTTCTCTGCCAGCGCCACCGGGCCCTGCGCGCCGGCGAAGCTCAGGTCGCCGTACGGGCCGTAGGTGTGCAGGAGGGGCAGCGAGTAGAGCCCGGGGGAAGCGGCGTCCGCGCAGGAGCTGTGGGGGAGGGGGGCCGCGTCGGCCGCTCCTGGGGGGCACGGAGGGGCAGGGTCTCCCTCGGCGTCTGCTCGCTCCATGGCCGTCCCGCCTTCTTCACATTTCAGAGCCGCCGGCGGGCCTGCACAGCCCCGGGAGCCCCCCGCACACTCACCCTCGGGCGTCTCGCCCGGCTGCAGGGACCCGTGCACGTCTCCGAACCCGGGCTCCACGGGGTGGACTCTGTCCGTCCCAAATGCCTTCTGGAACTTTCTGTACTTGGGGCACAAGGACGGCAGAGCCAGAGCAGCGTCCTTCCCTAGGCACATGGCCTCCCACGTCTGGCCGGCGCCGTCCTGCAGCGGGGGCGGCGTCTTTCTGTCTCCTTGACGTTCAGGCAGCTGGCACTGGGGAGCCGGAGCATTCTTGTGTCTCCAAAACTCCTCCACCTCATCAATGTCTGCGTCCCTCCGGTCCAGAAGTGAAAATTTGAGGTCTGCGTTCTGACAGTGCGGCGGGAAGCACTTTTGCCTTGGGCATTCCTGCTGCTCTGCAGACGGGTCCAGAGACTTAAATTTGAGGAACTGAAAGCAGGACTCCTCGATGTCGTGCACACCTAGAAGGTCCACGCACCTGCACACCTCGTCCACATTGTCCTTGCTGAGCAGCAGCCGAGCCGTGTAGGCAAACTGGAGTAACGGCTCGAACCCTTTAACCGTCACCTGTCAACACACGAAACAGAAACAAACGCGTCACCTGAAAGCTGCCCAGGGATGAGCACGAGGAGGAGGAGGGGCGGAGAGACGAAGGACTGGCCTGTGAGCTCGAGGGCACGGGCACCTGGCCTCGGGGGGACACGGGCCCCTGGGGGGACACGGGCCTCGGGGGGACACGGGCCCCTGGGGGGACACGGGCCTCGGGGGGGACACGGGCCCCCGGGGGGACACGGGCCCCTGGGGGACGTGCGGCTGAGGGAGTAGGGGAGGCCGGCCGGTCACACCAGTGTCCTGGGACCAGCCGGCTCTGAACAGAGCCCGCACACACTGGGACGGAGATGGAGACGTGGGCTGTGACTCGCTCTCGCGAGGGAACAGGACGAGCAGCAGCAGGACTCCCCCTCGTCAGCGGAGACCCGTCCTCGGGGGAGCAGGGCGGCCTGGACGACGGTCAGTCCCAGGCATCCACGGCCAGCCCCCCTCCACGCAGTCAGGGCCCCAAACACCCCAACGGCCCTAAACCGCAACAGTGAAAATGCTGAAGATAAACAAATATATCCGAAGGACTTACAGTGGTCCTGAACCACGGCAAATGCACAGTAAATGTAACCATTATCTTTCTCTCATGCCAAAATTTCTAATAAAATTTTTAAAGATTCAGATTTAAAAAGTGAATAAAGTGAAGTCTAAAACGCATGCCTAATGCTGTTTGGCAAAGACTCACGGACTCCAGGAAACAAAACCTTTAAGCTTCCAGACGGCATACAACAGAAAACCAGCAACAACCAGCGACCCTGGTGCGGACACGGCGGAGCCGGGGGCTGCAGGGCTGCCGGCGGGATGTGCGACGGGCAGGCCCCCAGTTCTCCCGGAAACCAGGAACACAGCGACCGTGTGTCCCGGCCACTGTGGTTGGGTCCTTTTACCCTTGAGAAATGACCTCTACACAAACGTCCATCCATAAGTAACTTTATTTGTGATAGCCAAAAACCAGAATTAGCCTAATTTCCTTCAACCGGTAAATAGATAAAAGCTGACACATCCACACTCAGGCCCACTACGGGGCAACACAAAGAACTACAGACACGTGCAGCCCAGGCAAACCTCCAGGGCACTGAGGAAAGTGGGAAAAGGGCCAACCCCAAAAGGTCACACAGCACGTGACCGCAACTGTGTGACATTTCTGAAACGATGACACAAGGACAGCCTGGTGGCCACCCCGGAACCACTGAGCAGCTCTGCTGTGCTGGACACGTGGACCTCACAAGGGGGGGGCTGACCGAACCACACACACACACACGCACACACACACACAGCTTAGTGCACCCAAAACCAAAGAACCCGCGGAAGGAGGTGGGCGGCACCAACGCCCATGTCTTGGCTGTGGCGTCACACTGTCGCTTTGCAAAATGTCACCCCTGGAGGAGGCCGGCCAGAGTGCAAAAGAAACGCCCACGTCTTTGTGAACTTGCAAGTGTCTCAATAGAACTTCAGTCAGCAACTCTGGAAAGTGCAGGGAAACAACCAAAACTGGCTTCTACAATAGTGGTTCATGTGTTTCCAATCTGTCACTACTGCCAGGATCCGAAAATGTACAGGGTTCACACTCGAACCAGAAGGCACGGATGACCACACGCACCCGCACACGTGCCCGCCCCTACACGCCCGCCTCCCGCACCCAGGGGTCCAGCTCGCCGCCCCCGGAAAGCGGTACTGAACCAAAGCTGCAGGCCACCAGAAGCATGCCCCCCCCGCGCGACATGCACCACCGCGCTTTACAGACAGCGGCTGCCCCACAGCCGACCGCCCCTGCCGTGTGGTCGGCACTGCCTCGCCCACTCCCGGCTCTGCCGCCGAGCAGCCGGGGGACTCCCTGGGCGGCGGGCACGACTGCACACACACGCACACGCCACGCAGGCCTGCTGCACACGGGGCTCTGAAACTTCCTCAAACTCCTCTCAACGAGCTCTGGCCCGAGTCTCCCCAGGCCCCGGTTCTCCTGGCACAGCCCCCACCTGACGGGTCCTGCCTGTTCTCGGGCTCAGGGAGCCAGCCGCCAGGCCCGGGAGAGGGTTCCCGGAGGCAGAGCCCCGGCCCCGGCCGGCAGGAGGCCCGTGAAAACAGGCCTTCTCTCCGGCTCTGGCGCCAGAACGGGCTGTCTCCTGCCCCTGCGCAGGCACCGTCTCGAGGAAAGAGGGCAGAGAGGGAACAAGGACACTTCAGAGCACCAACCGACCACCCCGCCCCTCCCGGGGATGTGCGTCAGCGCAGGGCAGGACCGGCAGCTCCCCGAGCCGGGCACAGGCTCCCGTCCCAGGGCGAGGTCCCAGGGAGCGGACGGTGCACAGGGTGGGAGCCAGGGCTCGGCCTGTGCAAACGCCCCACGTCCACCAGCTGTGCCTGCTCTGGTCCCTGCACCAGAAACAATGTGAGTTCTTCGCCTGCTCTGCAAACACTCTGAACACCCAGAAGTAGTGATTTTACACGTGGACTGTCATCCTGTTATTTAAAAAGTTAGAGAAGTGTACTGCTGCGGAACCTAGGAACTGTTCCTGGGTCTCGGAACAAGATGGCTTTACTCTGAACTCGGCGAGCCGCGGAGGGTTAACTGGGTCACCCTGAACGAGGACCGGGGAGACCCCCAGAGGGCGCCCCTCACCTCTTCCGGAAGGGAGATGCGGAGCTCCGTGGCGTCGGCCTGGCCCACGACCCTGGCGTGGAAGTAGCTGCTGCAGGCGGCCAGCACGGAGCGGTGGGCGCGGAAGGGCCGGCCCTGCACCAGCACGGTGGCGTCGCACAGCAGGCCCCTCTTCCGCTGCTCGTCCAGGCCCAGCAGCACGTTGGTGCTGTGCACGGAGGACTCATAGGCGAAGGCCGCGCCCTCGCTCAGCGACATCCTGCGTCCCTCGCGGCGCCGGGAGGCCCAGTGAGCGCATTCTCCTCGCCGCCGTCGACCTGCAGGGGCACAGGAGACCGCGCTGAGACCCAGTCTTGCTACGAACGCTCTAAGAAAGGGCAGTGTCAGGCCTACAGGGAAGCACTCTTCACGGAAGCAAAAGTAAAGACGACAAAGGCCTCCGGTGACCCCAGGGGCGCTTATTCAACCTACGTCATTTGAAACCGGGCCTTCGCAGCCCTTTTCCCCCTAGTTCTGGGTATGAGGTCCTCAGGGTGGAGGAAGGAGTTTCTGAGCCAAGAATTACCGGTCTCTGAGAGAGAGACATTCCACCCCGAGACAGCACCCCGATGAGCAAGCGGACGTGTCCGAGAACGCCGGGGGGCACCCCGTTCCTGTCGCGGTCACAGGGGAGCACCTGCCCCACCCTAGCAGGTGAGCACACGCTCGCCTGTGTGTCCCAGCGGCACTGCCAGCCCCGCACGCAGCACACGCGCTCCAGCCCCCAGACGCCCCGGACGTGCGAGGGGAGGAGGTCTCCGGCCGTCTGCGGAGCGCGCAGCTGGGGGAGTGGGGGGCCCCCCGGGGCGTGTGCCCTGGGACCCGGGCCCTTCCTGGGACAGCCCCTCCGCTCTGCTGACACCTGGCTCACTGCCCGGAGCAGGAAGGTCCCCGAGGGCCCCGCGGCTGGGCCGCGTCACTGTCCCCAGACCCCCAGACCCCCTCCCCTTTCTTCCTCCGAGAGAGAAAGGGGAACAAGGGTGGCGACGCTCCCACGGCCCCGCCAGGTCCCCGGACTCCACCCCCCAGGCACAGGCACGTGAAACGCACCCACAAGCCCCACTCCGCCCGTGTGTTTATTCTCAAGGCGTTCGACGGAGTCGTAGCTAAGCCGTCGGTCCCTCAGCAGCAGGCAGTGACCCCAGCTCCCAGACCGGCCGTGAGACACAGACGTCTGGCGACGCACCAGCCCCACGTCCCACCGGCTGCAGCCGGGAGGGGCCGGGGAGTGGGGGGGGGCCCGGCAGGCCCTGCACCGGCCGGGAGCGCGAGCGCCGGGACCGTGGTCTCCCACCCACGCCAGGCGCACCCTCCCCACACGGGGCCCCGTGTGCGCTCTGCCACCCGGGTGGCCGCCACCACCCTTCACACTGAGACCCGCTCGCCGCCTGTCCACGCCGCCTGTCCACGCCAGCACTGCTCGTCGACAGACACGCAGGTCCCTCTCTGCGGCCGCTCCCAAGCTCACGCGTGCACGAACGCAGTTACGTGAAATAGAAGGTGGGACCAAGTCTCACACGTCAGCATTTCACCTCTCCCGGTGCAAGCACTCTGGTGTCCGTTCCACTTCTTGAGTGCCCGGGGGTGGCCCGCTCCGTTTCAAGGACCTGAGAGCGTGAGCTGAGCGGCCCGGGGCTCGGGGTCCCACACCGTCCGGCTCACCCCAGCCCTGCGGGGGCCACTGACCACTGGCCCGAGGCAAGCTGCTTGCCCTCCGGGCCTGCTCGCCCGCAGCAGAGCCAGGGGGCGCCCCCCCGGGCTGCCGTGTGGCCACCTGGGACGGGGCTGGGGAGGGGTCATTGCGCTGTCCGGCCCACGGCAAGCCAAGGGTAAACGCCCGCTGCTACCAGCGACAGGGACAGCTCCCTTCCCCTCACACCCTCTCGATCCCTCCAACCGACTCTCCCACGTCCAAGGGATTCTCCCTTCCCCAAAATCCTACAGTGTCTTCCAAAGTCCTTACGATCGGTTTTCAACCCTCGGCAGGTCCTCAGGTGTGCGTGGTCAGACTTCCCGCCTACTAATCCAACGTTCTCTCGCGTCCCTGCCTCCCTCCCTCGCTCTTCCCCAGCCCCACCCTCCTCCCTCCTGCCCCACAGACACCGGCCTCCCCCCAGCCGCAGGGCCCGGGCTGCACCCTCTGCCCGGCTCCTACTCTCCCGCTGGCTGATGCCTCAAAACTCTGAGGTCTCTGCTCGAACGTGAAAACCTTGCCGGACTCGCTCTCTAACCACAGGCCCGTAACGGAGCACCTGGCCCCATGCAGGGACCTGCTTCTGAACGAGTGACTTAGTGTTTTCACTGCGAACCCAAACCCCAGGTCGTGTGCATCGTCCTCGAACACACCGCAGCCGCTACTTCCACGCACGCGCCACGGGGACAGGCACTCGCGCTGCCCAGGGGCAGCCTGTCCAGGGCCGCAGGGAGCGAGTGACAGGAGCCCCTGCTCGGCCCTCTGGGAGCCGGAGGTGTCCCTCCCTGCAGGACAAGTGACCCCAGGTGGCAACTGCGGGCACGGCCACCACAGCCGCCTCGGGCAGGCGAGGCCCCGAGACCCTGCCTCCCCGGCACAGGGCACCACAGAGGGTCCCTCTGAGACTCACTTTTCCCGATTCTGAGAGCCATTCGAGTGGTCACTGATCCATTTTCACCCAGCAGTGCAACCGAGCTGTGCGTAGACAGGTGAGACCAGCACACACCCGTCCACCACCAGAGCCACCTTCTTCCACCACCAGGGCCACCGTCCACCACTTCCCAGACTCGCAAAGTAAGATCCAGCTCCCCCAGGGGACCTTCCAGACCTCAGACTCTGTTCCCCGATTAACACCGCATTTGGGTTCTTCTGTTACCCATGGTTTTTTCTATATTCTCAGAAATATACAGACTATCGTTAAAATTCAAAACAAAGGTTTGCTGACCTCGGCAAACTGCCGATCAGTAATGCTGACAAAGAACAGACACTTCAAAGCTCCCCGAACCCCCTCTACAAATAACCCCTGCTCTCCTGCTCAACTACCCCCCGTTTTGATGCAGCAGCCACTTGAGGTTCGTGCTTTCGAAATCATAAAGAAAATGAAAAATGATACTGTGACTCCATCACATGTCAGAGACTTCACGGATCATTTAACCTAAAAAAACAACTTCAAAAACCTCCGGCGGCTGTGCGGTCATGTAGCCCGGCCTGCACCCTCCGCGGCGGGAACTCGGCAGGAGCTGTGTGGGGGCCGAGTCCACCTGCATGGACGGCCTCGCGTCTCAGGGGCCGTGCTTCCAGAGTCTCCACGGAGGAGACTGCCCCCCAACTGCCTCACACCGGAGACTCACCGAGAAGACGAGACTCTCACCCCGACACTCCGCGTCTCCGCTGGGCAGCGGCGCCTGTGCTTCCCACGAGCACCCACCCTGCGCGCAGCAGAGCAGGCGCCTCGCGGCAGGGGCGGCCCGGCGCTCAGGGAGAGCAGGGCCTACAGATGCCGGAAGGAAAAGTGATGCCTTGAGCCGAAGGAGACCCCCAAGGACCCTCACAACAGATCTCACAGCCCCTGCACCCAGAAGCCGCCCTTCCCTTGTACCCCAGTCCAGTGCAGGCCAGGGCCCCCCACAACACCCCCCAGCCAGATCCAGCTGCAGGACCCCCAAGGTACCCAGGGGGCACGTACTCCTCAGACGCCCAGCGAGCCTGATCCTCGCGCTCTCGGGGGGGAGGCAGAGACCCCGGGCGTTGCGTGCGCACACCACTGGTCCTTCGTCTTTCCTTTAAGGGCCCTTGTAAGAACTTCTTTAGTTTAAGTGGAGATGTGCACAGGAAAAAATTTCTGTAAAAATAGGGCTTTTCTTGTTATCATTCCCAACTCTGAAAGAACCGTAACATCAAAAAGTCTGCGGGCACTTAAATCAGAGACGGCATGTCAGTCGGCCTCCTTCCGACACCCGAAGACTCAGCTCAGCTGCCGGGAAGAGCAGCCCGAGGGCCGAGACCCGGGGGCCGAGACCCGGGGGCCGAGACCCGCTGTTTTCTTGAAGCCCCCGCAGACCTTCAACGTCACCCGTGTTTAAACACCGCATGGGGTGACCACATTCCTAAACCCGTTTCCCTCGGTCGCACAGGAAAGTCTCAAGTACGACTAGACAAGGCTCACGGATGAGCCCGCCGAGGAAGGCTGAGTGGAAACAGAACGCGGAAGCCCCCGCAAGCCGAGCAGCAGACAGGCTCCCAGCGGCGCCGCAGACGGCACGCCGGTGGGAGGCGCCTTCTCGGTGACACGGGGGACAGCGGGCCGGCGCTCGGTGCCAGGGCTGCGGCCACAGGCACCCCAGTCGGCGGGGGCGGGAGGTCCTGTACTTCCTGCAGCTCGTGATTCTGCAACATCATGTCAGGTTCCGTATGGGGAAAGTTAGGTTCTTTCCACTTTCTCTTCCTAATACTAAAAATTACGTATTCACGGATCTTTTGTTACATTCGCTTGGTGTAATTCCACATCTTAAAGTACAGAGCTGCAGCTACACTTAGAGGGGAGCAGTCCCAACGGTTACAGAGTCTAAAGAAGGCCACAGACTCACCCACCGAGAGGTCAGGGACAAAAGGCAGGTTTTCACTTCCCAAGCCAACGAATCCAACCTCGAGATTCCTAGGCAGTGAGTTTACAGTGGCTTGGAGGGGAAGAAAGGGGGAAAGAGGAGAAGGAGCACAGGAAAGCCAAGCTCCAGAACCCAAACCAGAAACACTGATGCCGCTGTTACATTTTCTTACTAGTGTACAAAGAACTTGAAAAACAATGAAGTCTTTCATTTGCTTAACATGTTTAGGAGCAACTTGATCCTTGGAAGGACCGTGGCATCGCCACGGAACAGGACCATGTCAAGAAAATGTGAACTAGCAAGTGGGACTGGCCCGTGCCAATAGAGCTAGTTGACTGAGTACATATTTCTACCATGCACTCGTGCATCACTATTTCATTTATCCACGTCCAGGTGATGAATGCACAGAACAAACCATTATTTAAGGTGTACAGCTCAGTGAGCTCTGACATCTGCATACGTGCACGGTCAAGACAGAGACATTTCCATCTCCCCTCCAAACGCCGCCAGCCCCGTGGGGTCGCTCCCCCTCCCCGCGGCCCGGGCTCCCGGGGACCAGCAGCCTGCCGGGCGCCGCCCCACACTGGCGTGCACTGCCTGGGGACCACACGGGCGTCCTCTGGCTCGGGCTCTCCCCGCAGCTCCGTGACGACCACACTGTCCGTCTCTTCTCGCTGCTCGACAACTCTCTCCTGGCGGATCTCCCACCGTGTGTTGACCCACTTAACCACGGACGGACGGACGGACAGATGGACGACGGTGATCAAGGTGGGCGGCTGCACTGTCTCCAGTCGGCGACCATGGTAACAGAGCTTCGGTGAACAACTGCCTGGACACGCACTTCCTGCTCTCGGGAGAAGGGACGAACACCTGGGAGTGGAGAGCTAGGTGCTATGGCAGGTTTACGTCGAACTTCTTAGACGTTGCTGAACTGTCTTCCAAAGCAACGGCACCGTTCCACGCTGCTTCCGGCAGAGCGCAGGAGCCCAGCTGCCCCTCGTTCCACGGCCCGGCACTGCCGGCGGCACTCCCGGCCGCCCTAACCATGCGCCGTGGGGCCTCCCTGCGGTTCCCATCTGCACCTCCCGACGGCTGACAGTGGGAGCATCTGCCTGTGTGTCTCTTGGCCGTTTGTACGTCCTCTTTCGTGAAACACCGTCCGTTCAGGTCTTCTGTCCACCTTTAACTGGGCTGTTTTCTTCTTCTCACTGAGTTTCAGGAGCCAGCAGAACTTTGATTCGGACCGCAGTGACTCCGTATGTCCACCTGGGGGAACGGACACCCGACAACCGGTTTTCTGACGCGTGCGGACGGCCCACCCTCCGCTCCCCTGGGTCTCCTCTCGCCTCTCTCAGAACTCTCCCGGTGTCTCCAGCGAAGAGAGGTCAGGCACATCTTTCGTTAAATCTATTGCCAAGTAGTTTATGTTTTTTTGTAGTTACTATAAACAGAGTTGTTTAACTTCGCTTTCTGGCTTTTTGCTGCTAAACATAAAATTGGCTTTTTCAATGTTAACCTTGAATTTTGCAAGCTTACTTCATTCGCCTATTAGTTCTGATAGTTGCTTCGGAGATTCCTTAGGGTCTTCTATGTACGCGGGCAGTCATGTCACCTGCACACAGAGACAGTTGTGCGTCGTCCCACCTTCCTTTCTTTCCTTTGTCCCCGTTACAATGACCCACCGGTGACCGTGGAGACAGAGGGCGCCCTGGCCTCCCTCCCTGCTCAGTGGGTCACCATCAAGTATGATGCTGACCGCAGGCTTTTTGGGACGAGCAACTGACGAGCAGAGAGGGACATGCTGAAGCTACTGTCCCGGTTAACGCAGAGTTTCCAGAAGAAACTGAGGGGAGGGAAAAGCAAAGAATAAAAGTTCCCAAAAAATTCCCCAAAAGGAGGAAAATTCCCCAATTCAGCCTCCTCCAGGGGCCCCCTCATTCCTCCACCACCCGGTCTGCACTCGCCGCAGGCACCCCTCAGAGGACGGGGGTCACCAGGGAGCGGCGATGGACCGCAGACTCCACCCCTCCACCCCAAGCCCACAAGGAGGGCAGCAGCGGCTGGCTCCGGGGGTCCCCGCGCGGACAGCACGGCACAGCCCGCACGGCGCGATGCCCGCCGGCCCAGCCGGGGGAGCCCAGTGACACGCGCAGTGTCCTAAGCACACTGGCCGGCAGGTACTGAGTGCTCGCCAGCCATCGGCTGGCACCTGCGTTCCCCGCCAGGAAAGGTTCTGAGGGGCACGGGCAGCCGGGGAGGCCGCGGGGAGGGAGGGGGCAGCGCGCCCGCAGCTGCCAAGCCCCAGCACCGCCCGCAGAGCCACACGGACACGGCCAGCCGGTCTGCAGGCCAGACAGGCCCTGCGAGGCTTCGTGGCGGCTGCCGGAGAACGGAGTGTGTGGGAGCCTCGGCACGACGCAAGTGACGCCGACGGCGGCTGGGAGGTGCGCCCCGAGAACGGAAAGGGAGAGGGGGGAGCTGTTCCGGGAGGAGACGGAGTCAGGGCCCCGCCAGCCCGAGCTCGTTCCCGGCTCCTCTCCCACTCGCAGGACACGCGTTCGGGCGCGTGACACAGGAGACACGCGTGTGGTGGGCACGCGAGCGCGAGTCTACTCACGAAACGCACACGCACACACAGAGCCGGAGGCAGGTGCCGGGCGTGTCTGAACGCCCCACGTAGAGGGAAGTGAAGCTGTCGGTGAACCTGTTCGTGAGTCCGCGTCACCCGCGGGAGCGGGGGCCGCGGGTGGGCGCTGTGCAGACCCGAGTGCGCTGACGGCGGGGCTCCGGGCCGCTACACGTCGCCGGCTTCTAGGCCCCCCCCCTTCCCCCCCACTGACCTGAGGGCAGTGCGCAGCCACAGAGGGTTTCCCCGCCGCCGGCGAAGGCCTCTGTCTTGTCAGTGGAACTGCTCCAGAGGCCCCCCCCAACCCCCCACCCACCCACACACACCCCCGCCCCGCAGCCCAGAGCCTCGGGGACTCCCCTCCTCCTCCTGCACGGTCCCCGTGGTGACGTGCTGCCCCCCCCACCCCCACCGTCTTATCCGACCGGGCTCAGGACCGCTGAGTCATGACGCCACTTCCTCCCGCTCCCAGCCTCCTGCCTCCTGCGTGAAGCTCTCCGTTAGAGGTGGCGCCGGGTCCCTGCTTCATTTTCCCCCCAGCCGCCCCCTCCCCGCCGCTGTCTGCAGCAGCAGTGTGTCTGTGTGACTGACACTCTCCGAAGTCAAAAAGGTGCTTCCTTAGACGAGTGAGACAGCTGAAAAAATAATCTCGAGTTGTAGAGGCAACCAGGAACAGAAGTAACACAATAAAAGCAATAGAGTCGTAAGTACAGGTGAGAGGGACGGCAGACGCCAACAAAAATCAACAACCCCGGTAACAGGAAACCAACAGGTAACGTCTGAGGTTCATAAACACGCAGGCATAAACGTCTTAGAGACACAGAAGTGAGCACCTAAAGAATTAAAGAGCAAAATGGATAAACATAAACATTAACCGTGAACCAGCATCAGAGGTGGGATGGGGCGCAACAGATGAGGCTTCTTTCCGACAAATCTCTGTATGTTTTAAAAAACAACATGTACCATTTTCATTAAAAACATAAACTAAAAAGATACACAAACAGACGGTAAACCAAAAAAAGTAAAAACTCGATTAAGTCTACATTGTTGATAACTTGGTTGCAAGTCTTAAATGCAACTTTTTGAAGATTCTACAAATAGAAAAAGAATTTGGTAAAAAGAAGAAAATCAGCCTTTAGCGGAAACCTTGCATACTGACGTAGAAGCCAGGGGGCGGGAAGGCAGGGGACCCCACGGAGGACTTCGTGCCCGGCAGCAGCACCGCCCACGGCACCGCCGGCCTGGACGGCGCCCACACGGAGGACCCCAGGACCTGCCTCCCGGGGCCTGATGGAGGCCGCAGCCTCCTGTGGGTCCCCACAGGAACCCACTCACGGCGTCAAACTGCGTTTGCTTTTGGTGGGACTGCTGAACTGGACCACGGGCCGGTTCTCTCAGAAGACCAGCAAAATGAACAAATGTCTCCCAAGTCTCGCAGGAAAAGACATGAAAAAAGTGAACATGCAGCATTTCCATTGTTCCCATTACCATACAAAACACACTGCTACGACTCTCCTCTTAAAGTACAGCGTCTGGACCCTGCCCAGCCGCTGCCGCCCACAGTGGAAGGCGCTGCTCCCCCTCAGCGAGCGGCCGACAGGGCCGCTCACGGTCACACCTCCCCCCCTTCCCCCCCTCGCCGGCCTCCCAGTGTCCTGTGGCCCCGCCAGAGTCAGGTTTCTCCCTCCACGGCCACGCCAGGAACACCCTCTGTGAGGCTCCGTGACCCCGGTCTCCTCGCACAGCCTCCCAGCAACGCTCCGCAGGCGGCTCAGGCCCTCGGGGTCCCTCCCGCAGTCGGCATCCAGGCCTCCGCACCCTCCGACGGCCCGGCTCTCCCGTGGTCCTGCTGCGCACGCTGGCGGGCCCAGGGCCGAGCCCTGGCCTGCCCCCTCCTGTGGGCACACAGGTCCTGCGTGACCTCCCCCGGCCCCACGACGAAGACACGCTCGCTCACGGACTGCGGGGCACGCTCACGCCCCAACTGGGTCTAATCGCAGCTTCACGTGCCCAAGTGCACACTCACACGCACAAGTGCCCACTTGTGCGTCTGCCGATGGACGGCACCTCACAGTTGGCGTGTGCAGAAACCCGAGTTCCTCCCCCTTTAGCTCGGATGTGTGTCCAAGTGTTAACAGTGGTTACCCCTGGGTAAGTTTTGTTTGTTTCTGCATTTAGATTCTCAATCGCGAACACCTACTATAACCAAAAACATAAAACAGGCAACAACTACACGCAAGCAGCGTGCCCCCGTTAACGACGCAGTCCACGTTCGCTCCCCCGCCCGAGGGCTCCCGAGACGCGTCCTCCGACTGCGTCCTCCAGCCGCCAGCAGACGCGGGCTCGCCGCTGCGCAGACACTCACGGCAACGCCGGGCACCACAGCCCCCACCAGGACGCCCTCACGGCGATGGGGACAGGAGCGCGAACGGCAGGGCACGGCTTGGAAACGGGGTCCCCGCGGACGGCGAAGGGAGGAGGGCGAGGTGCGGCGGGGACAGGCGGGTGCCCCCAGCCCCCGGTCTCAGGAAGCCCTTTGGAAAGGGTCGAGTGTGAAAAAAATACACAGAACCATGAGGTGCAAAAGACAATCAACTCCAGGTTGTGTTAGCACTGCCACGGGACGCCACGGGGACACACGGCGTGACAGATGAGCGCTGCGTGGCCCCCGTGAGGTGGCGGACGTCGAACCCCAGTGCCCCCGGCAGGGCGCCGACACCTGCTCCACGGCCCGGGGGGTCCGGCACACCTCGCAGCCCCGAGCTTCGCACAGATCCATCTTTTATCATGACTGTCACCTTTGCGATGTGAGTGACCGAAAGAAAACTGCCTTTTTAAAAGGTTCTACAAACCCACAAATTAAGTTACAAAATGCAGAGATTCCTAAACTTTTAAAAATAAGAAGTCACCCTGACTGATGTGGCTACTCAGCTCCTGGGGCGTGGTTCCACCAGGTGAAGGTCGCTGGTTCAGTGTCGGTCTGGGCACAGGCCTGGGTTGCAGGTTCAGTCCCCGGACAGGCGCATGCGAGAGGCAACTGACTGAGTTTCCTCTCCATCTTTTTCTCCCTCTCTCTAAAAATAAATGAAATCTTTTTAAAAAGGAAATTAAAATAAAAATTCAGTAAGCCTAAGATCTCAACAAAGTAAACAGAAAATGTTAAAACTGGCCAAGTCTGCTCGAGAAAACCGCCAACTTCACAGGCTAAAGCGTTTCCAGCTGAAAGAGCACACTGTGCCCGCGTGGCCCACCGTGACAGTGCCACTGCAGGTGAAGGGGCGGGGGCCCCTGAAGGGTCGGCAGCTCAGCAGGATGACAAGTTCTTCTGCCTCCAGGTCCAAAGAGGACATTCAATCCACGTTCTGTGACCAAAGGGCCACGTGTGCTATGTGTGTGTGTGTGTGTGTGTGTGTGTGTGTGTGCGGGAAGGGGGAGGGAGGGACGAAGACAGGTGGGAAAACAAGGAGTACAGGGGAATGCCGTGAGTGTCCCGTTGGTGATGAGAACAACGTCAAACAGACTAAAAGGGTATTATTGCGTTGGCCGAAACATCCATTTAGTTTTTTCAGTAAAGTAAAAGACACACTTTCATTTTCACCAATAACCTCACTGATCTGGCCACTCTGAGCACGTCAGCTCTCTCCCGCTGTGGGCTTCTCGTGGGCAGAGGCCAGGGGGCTGCTAAACATCTTCCAGTGCACAGACGGCCCCACAGCAAAGATTTATTTGGCCAAAATAGTCCCAGGAAACTTCGTAAACCCCGTCTGACATGTTTGATCAGTCACGGCACCTTCTCCACACACTGCACAAATCTTTTCTTACGTTTCAGATGCGTTTTTACCTTCCTTGAAATAATAAAGTGTAATACAAATAAAATGTTGTATGTCTTCTTCCATCCTCAATATTAAAATGGCTGCACAAAAGTTCACCAATTCTGATAACTTTTTTTAATGCGCACTGATATGACAGCTGTCACAACAAATCTAACAACACTGTTTCACGTGACATTAAAAGCTAAGCACCACTAGAGCCATCGTACAGAGAAAAACAAATGACCTTTTTGGCCAGCCCAATATTTAAGAAATAGCAAATGTTCCCTTATTACTCAATATTTGGTTAATGAATTTCTTATTAACACTCCTTGGATTAGGATTAAACAATCTCATAGAGTGCTAAGGGGAACCTAACGCTAAGCTGTGCTGAACTTAGATCAAATCCTACAGCTGCCCCCGACAACACGTGGAAAGTTCAAGGACAGAATGCTAGGAGAGACGTCATCAAAGGTGACTTTCCACACAGAGCCCTGAGTGTCCGTGTCCTGCACCCAAACGGAAATATCAGAGGTTCTTCATGTTGTTTTGTTTTCAAACTATACAAATTATAACCATAATCCAAATTATTTATTTCTGATTACGTAGTGGGAGCAAAAGCCCTAAAACAAGATCAGGGTCAGAATGAGCCTCTAAGACCTGACACATACAGTATGCAAAGTAACTGGGGAAAACCACAACAACAACAAGAAAAAACAACCACCAAAAAAGTGACCTTCGAATTCCCAGCCGTTCCTTAAACACCACCTCACTCCAACTCATAACCCATCTGAGTCACAAGAAAGGGTCAAGAGCAAAAGAAAAGTTAGGTAATAATTTTAACAAGGCAGCAGTCGCAGGGGAGCAACTAGAACACTGCATGAATCATAGATGTGAAACTTCTGAAGTAGAAGGATTAAATTAAAATGATTTATTTTAAAAAACCTAATCCACTAATCCTTGACAGCCACCATGGTGCTACAATGTCTCAGTGTACACAGCTGAAACCAACATGTTTAAGTCCGCTCGCTGTGAGTTACGTTAACTGGGGAGTCAAACTGCCATCTCTAACACGGGGGTTTCCAAGCTGCAGACTTTCCACCTAAGCCCTCAACACGGTCGCTTTCCAAAACACAGTACCTGCAGAACTCAGTCAAATAGTAATTGGAGGCCTGTTAAACGAAAAACTGAAATGTTTGCTGGTTCAGAGACTATCTGAGGGACAACTAATTATATTTCTGTTGGAGACAGAAGTAGCTTTGGCCACATTTCGAGTCTCTTCTAAACTCCACCTTAAGGAGCAGCGCCACTCCAGAAGCCCCCCCGAACCAGGCGGCACAGCCTCGGCAGCTACTATCACGGAGAAAAGTGCATCAGCAAGTAACTTCTGCTCCATGAGCTTGCAACACGGTCGGCATGTTTACGTCACCTGTTCGCCTGTCACGTGACACACAAGGCACCAAAGCCTGGGACTCGGGAGGAACCGGAACCGCACACGGATGTCTTCTGACCACGCCAGGGCGCCCTCGCAGTCTGGGGGCGCCCCCAGGACACCGTCCACAGAAACGAGCGGCAGCCGGCTGAACTCAAGACCGCCTTCCCTCCCGGGAGGGCAGTGTGTGTGCAGAGGCAGCGGTGTCCCTGTCTGTACCCCGATTCCGTGGGAGCCACAGGCGGGACGGGTGGCCTGCCCTGCACACTCAGAGCAGGTCTGTGGGTGTGTCGCACAATCAGACGCAGTGAGACGTTATCTCTTCTCCTTTCCCTGACAGTGGTGTTAAGAGAATGGCAAAGAACTTCACAACTGTTTAGAACAGCCAAAGAAACATCTCCCTTCCATATGTCATTTCTTGGAGACAGTGGGCATTTTCCATTTTCAAGGAAGTTCTAAATAAAACATTCCTGTGACTGGTCTGACGTTGAAGTTAACACGTGGTCACTGGAGGAAACGCAGTGAGACAGAAGGGAAAGGAGCCGCCCGAGACCCCGACTCCCCTCCCCCGCAGTGTGCGCAGCGGGAGGCGCTGCTCGCCCCCACGTGCCCCCGTGTTCCCCCGCGACCGACCGCCCGAGTGCGCGCTCAGATCTGCTCCCGCCCGAGGCCGCGTGTTTCCGGGGGGGCAGACCCAGTCCCGACGCGGGAGGAATGGCCACCCACCTGTGCCCGTCCGGCACCACCCCCGCTGACACGGGCGGCATCAGGCCCGGGCCCGAGTGCCAGGTCGGCCTGCAAGCCTCCAGAGAGGCCTGGGTCAGGGCGGCTCCACAGTGAGGCTCCAGGGAAAGCCTCACCGACCCAGAGAAACCCGGGGAAAAACAGTCGTCTCCTGAGAAACCTGGCCACACTCACCGGCGATACTTGGACTCTCGGCAGTCGTCACGGTCATCGTAAGACAAACTAACGACGGGCCCTGCGTCTCCAAGCTTCTCCCACTGACCTGGTTTTCAAACAGCTGCATGCACAGACCCACGCCCACCTGACCCGACCTCCCCCAACCAGCCTCTCCCCCTTCTCTACTCCCCTCCGTTGCTAAGCCCCCCAAAAGGGTGGTCAGAACAAGCGGCCTCCCCGACTCAACTACTCATTTACCTCGGACATTCCTGGGGCTTTCCCGATTTCACCGTCTACGGTTCCAAGGCACACCTCACACGCGAGAGGGATGGCTTGCATCAGACTGTAACTTCTGAGAAGTTGAGCACTGCCACTACCTACAGAAGTTCCTGGCACATAGAGGGATACATGCTTGTCTCATAAATCAAGTGTGAACTGAATACCAGACATGCAAGCATACCGCGCATGCTGAAACAAAGTCAGCAAGCCTGCTATCTTCGTGCTCCGAAGGCTGCCTGTGTCTGTGAGGAGTTTGCGGGGGGGCGCGGCAGGCACAGGAAGAAGAGACCCAAGTGCCTTGAAACTCAGAAGCACAATCACTCTGTACTTCCTCCCGGGATCAGAGCTGCCCAGCGCCCACACAAACAGAAGCTGGAGCACGTGCCACACTGCCACCTGCGGCGGAGTGCCAGAGAGGGGGCTGACCTGGAGTTCCCTGGCCCCCACCCCGGCCCCTGAGCACAGCCCCCCACCTGCTCCAGGGAGGGAAGGGTCCCCAGACTCCTGCTGTCAGAAACAGACAAGAAGATAGGCCAGAACCACAGGCATGCCCTCAGAGGCAAGACACATTTTTTTAAGTGAAAAAATGTATCTAGTTTTAATAGTGCTGTGGCAGTCCTCTACCACAAAGAGCCAACGAAGTAGGCAAAACAACAGTACCTGCAGGCTCACTCCCAAAAGGTGTTTCCTCTGACTTCTCAGGGTGACAGGTGCAACACTAAGTCATCTGGGCAAAAATGCTTTTCTACTTCAGAAGTCTTTTGTCAATGTAAAAAAAAAAAGTGATTAACAGGGCCAATGGCTCACTCGGACTGGTGTGGCTCAGTGGACTGAGTGCCGGTCTGCAAACCAAAGGGTCACCAGTTTGATTCCCAGTCAGGGCACATGGTCAGGTCCCCAGTAGGGGGCGCAAGAGAGGCAACCACACAATAATGTTTCTCTCCCTTTCTCCCTCCCTTTCCCTCTGCCTAAAAATAAATAATTTTTCTTTTAAAAACTGCTCTTTTACTTATTTCTCCTCCTAATTTAAGTGATAAATTCTACCGTGAGGAGAGTCCTGAGCCATGCTGGGAACACTTGTCAGAAAAACAGAGTTAACAGATCTTAGGTGCCTTGGAAATGAAAAGTCTCCTGGGCCAAGATTTAATAAGCACTTCACATTTTTAAAATAATATTTAAGTGCAAAATACACAGTAATGAAATTACTGATCTTACCAAAACAAAAAAACACGCTTATTATAAAATGACTCCCAAAAATTACAACCTAATAAATTTATTTAAAAACCAATACATCTTTTTTTTTAATTTTGAAAAATTGTGTTTTTTTATTTTTAGAGAGAAGGGAAGGAGAAAGAGAGAGAGAAACATCCATGTGTGGTTGCCTCTCGCTCATCCCCTACTGGGGACCCACCCAGGCATGTGCCCTGACTGGGGATCGAACTGGCAACCCTTTGGTTCACAGGCTGGTGCTCAACCCACTGAGCCACACCAGTGGGTGATGATGGAGACAAGTCAACAGAAAGAAGAAATAAAGAAATCAGTGAGAAAAACACGGGGACAGAGAGAGGATGTTTCCTTAACTCTACTGTTCAGTCTGAAATCTTGGAAGGGGGACAGTGTGAAAAGGAACTGAAAAAATGGCCCCTGTATAAAACATTTTTTAGTGTAACTCCACTTTAACAGGGGGCAGGGAAGTGGAGTGAAACTACCCACTATAACTGACCGAGTGTAAGAAATGACAAATACACAAGTACAAATAACTTTATCAGACACAAGGTGGGAATATTTATTATGAAAAATTCTTTTGAGTGAGTTCCCTGAGGCCTTAAGAAAACGATTTAAGTTTATTTTTAGAAGAGCGTGACTTGCGCGCAGCTTCGGCTGCATCAGGGCAACGCCTTCCGGAAGGCGCCCGTGCTGAGGAAGGGGCGGCGGCCAGGACGCGGCTGCCGCTGAGTCTCTGCTCCTCCCTCGTCTTCGCTCAGCGGCAGTTTCTACTATCCCGTCAACGTTCTCCAAACTGCCCCTGGCCCACACAAAATGAGGCCTGTTCTAAGGAGCGATGACACTCAAGGAAAAGTATTAGACGCACAAGAGGTTTAACACCCGGACAATCCAAGTCACATTTTGTTTGATTCGATTCCAGGTCACTTACAGGTTAAAAAAAAAGTCACGAAACAAATTCTCTTTCCATCTCAGGAGATGAACTAAAAGGAGATGCTTTAAATTCAGCTGCTTCCTCCATATTTACACCAATGACGAAAACAGAAAGCAGAATTCTAACTGATCGAGAGTTTCAACTCAGTACACATTTAACACTGCTTAATAGATACAACACATAATGTTCTCTCCTTCGCTTTTAAAACTTCTGAAGTTTCAAAAGCACAGAACAAAAGAGAACCCACTCTGCACAACCAGTGCAGCGGTCAACGCCTTCCGGAACACACTACCACCGAGGCCCGTGGACTGCGCCCCGGGAGCCTCGGCGGAGGACCCGCTCAGGGCGAGGAGCCCACCCGCTCAGAGGCAGGGCGGCCAAAACGTCGGACACAACCTTTCTGAACCACCGACAGGCGCGAGAAGCCACAGGAGGAACTCTGACCACGGAGGACTGTCCTCCGTTAGCACAGACACATCGCGCAGAGAGAAGGCAAACTCAGAGGTAACCGGCAGGCGCACTCACAGCGCAGACGCTCCCGGCAAACCGCCCAGGAGTGAGGCCTGTCCCGCTGGGAGAGGCAGTGGGGCGCGAGCGAGCCTGCCCGGCCACGGCGTCCTGGACCTTCGTGTGGGGAGTGGACCAAAGGCAGACGGCACGTGTGTTTTTCCTCCAAAAGCCAGTCCCAGCGAACTGGTGCTGACCGCCTCCAACGCACGTGGCTGTGGCTGCCCGAGTCCTCCCGGCCCCAGGAGCTCGGCCGTCTGACTTGGACCCTGCACCTGAGCGGTCTCCCCAGCAGCTCACCACCCGCTCTCTCCACCTCCCAGCCCCCCTCATCCTTCAGCACGAGGAGCCTGCAGAGCCTGGCTGTGCCACCAAACCCGTGTGGGATTTGGAGCGACAGGTAACAACACCTGACGTGTATGGGTGCCCTAACCACGTAACCCGTAACAATGCATTTTATTTGCAAGCAATCTCTATGGTGCAAACTCTGTTATCATCATCCCCACTTTCCAGATGAGGCACAAGCAGGCGAAGCAGCTTGCCCAGGGCTCCAAAGCTGCTGACCGAGCCGGAACCTGCCCTCAGCCAGTCTGGCTGCAACCTCCCACCCCGCGCAGCCACTCTGCTCACTGCGTGCCTGCCCACCGTGCGGGTCTGTATTTCGTCTGCAGTCCCGCAGTACCTGCTCTCTCCAAGGGTCCCGGGTTTGGCAAATGGTGCTCAAATTACCGTATCCTGGGTTCCGGTGGATTACTTTATTCGGCACATTTTGTAAATCAAAACAGTTTCATAAATCATCGACTGCACCTCATAAAACACACCCTCCGTCTAGCAGAGCCCTCAGGAAATGCAAGTGGTAGGGCTAAAGCAATCCCCCCGGCCCCCCCACCAGAGTATTAGTCAGGAGACTACAGGAGAAGATTCCCGAACGCCCTGAATCAGCACTGTGTGTGGGGAGACTCTGACCACCGGGCACTCGAACAGGCTCAGCACGCCTCACTCTGAGCTTCCCGTCTCCCAGACCAGGCACCGGGAGCTGGCGCCCGGCCAGGAGGCTGCGCGGAGCCCCAGGTACTAATCACCCCCACACCCCCGCTGCCCAAAAGGCCGATGTTCTGACTACAGCACATTCATTCTCCTGGGAAGGGAAATGCCCCTTGCCAAGTGATTTGCTCAACTTGTTCGTATTAATCACTGCTGGAGGGTGTGCACTCGGCCCGAAAGAGGCAGACGTACAATCAGGGCAATTTTAAAAGACTTTCATACCGAAAGCACACTCCAACGTGCGGGCATCTTCAGGTGTGCCCACTGCATCCTTTCATGTGTTCCTACACGTCCTTAAACAAACCAACCACCTGGTTTGCCTCCAAATTCAAAATACACTATGTATTTTGTATTCAATGTAATGGGCAAATCTATCTTTTTGGTGCTTCCATTCCCCACATCAACAATACAATAAGAAATTTACACTCAAGCTTCTAATCTTTAAAGCATAAAAAAGAATACGACTACACATGAAACAAAAATTAGGTGAAAATTAAGAACATTTTGAACGAATCGGGAAACCAGGGGCTTTTCTGAAACAGCGCGCCACCTGTTCTGTGACTGGCAGTGGTCAGTAAACTGTCCGTGTGCCCGGAAGACAAGGGTCATGCACCCACGTTACATGCATGTACTGCTGTTAACAGTGATTGAAGTTAATGTCTTTCTTACTGTACATACAAGTTAAATTTTAAAAATCAATGTTTTCACATTTTCTTCCAAATGGGTAACTTTGCACCCCACCTTAGAGACCCTGATTAAAAAATGAGACTTCCAATCTCTTCTAGTCCCAAACTTAGAACAGCAACACTTCCCTAACCATTTTTTTCAAATACAAATGTGTTAAATAAACTACCACCAAAGAACTACCGCGTCATCCTTTTGACCACAGGTGAGGGCCAGATGCCACCCCCATTTCCCGTTCCTGAACTTTGTCAGCAACGGGCCGGTAGGCAGCGGTCCTATTTCACAGCACAAAGCAATGGCCACAGATGGAAAGACACTCGCACCATAACTGAGACGAGGAATAGATACGGGTTTGCTTTTCGCCAGAAGCTCTTCCTTGGCTGGACCCAAGGAGACCTGGTACCTGCGCCCACACGACCCCCCCCTCCCCGCCCCACCTCGGACCTGCCACCAGGACCCGCTCGAGTGCGCATGGGCAGCGGGGCCGAGCAGCAAGGGGAAGTCTCCCGCGGTCTCACGAAGAATCCTTACGAAGAACAACTGAAGTTCACTTTTCGAAATGGATAAGCCACACAACAACAACAACAAAAAAAAAAACACAGAGAAACAAAAAAACAAGCCCAGATGAGAAGAGACGCTGCAACAACACCGCTCTCGGTGGCGCTCCCCGGGAGCGACGCCGCCACCAACACGCCTTCAGCCGGGCCGCACCTGCCCGGGGCGCACACGCCACCTGGGCGCTACCTGGCCGCCTCCCCCGGGCGACCCTGCCCTTCACCCACGGCTGCCTGCGTCAGACGGACACTCGGCCGGGCCCCCTTCCGCCCCTGGAGGTGGGTCCCTTCGCAGCGCAGGCCCGGACCGAGGGCCCGCACCAGCTGTTCCCAGTCCCCTCGCGGGCTGGGACAAATGACTCAGCAGCCCAACTTTTTCAACGAGTCATGCTACCTTGTTGCCCAACCTACAGAGTGCACCGCGGCGAACCGCGGCCACAGCCCGAGGTGAGGAACAGCAACAACACACCACGCGATGCGACCCCGAAACCAAGACCATCCGACGCGAGGCGGAGTCACCGCGAGTCTCTCCGCCGAGGGCTCTGCCATCCGAGGCAGAGGTGCCTCCGGCCGGCGCCGGCCCCGGCCCCGGCCCCGGCCCCGCAGGAAGCCGGCAGGCCGCCGCCGGCTCCCGCGAGACCCCGGGACGCGCCCCGGCGCCCGCCGCGCGCGCCGCTGCCGCTCCTCCCGGCGCGCGAGCAGACCCTCGGGAGGCAGCAGGGGCCGGGGAGAGCCGCGCACCGGCCCCGCAAGCGGGTCCCCGCACGCGGCCCCGCGGGTCCCAGTCCCGGCCCGACACCCTTCTCGAACGTCAGCTTCCGCACAAAGAGTCTTTGTTCCTTGTCCCAGTCCCTGCGCCCGGTCCGCCCGAGCCCCCGCACCAGGCTCCCCGCACGGCTGCACCCAGCGACAAGGAAGCGTCACGGGGCCGCGCCAGCCACGGCTCGCGAGGTGTCCGCCCCACCCCGCGCGCCCGCACCTCTGCCGGCGCGTCCCGGCGGAGCCCGGCCCGCGAGACGCTCCCGCCGCCGCCCCGCGCCGCACACACCGCGCGGCGGGGCCGGGAGGGGCAGGAGGACCGCGCGGAGCCGGCCGGCCGCGGGCGCTGTTCGGAATCCCCGCGGCCCGGCCGGGCCCGGTGCCCCGCAGGCGGGCTGGGCGGCGGCGCCCCAAACCGCAGGCTCCGGCCCGTAACCGCCCAGCCCGACCCGGGAGAAGAACGGCGCGGGCCGGTCAACGACCTCAGGCCGGCGAGTCGCACCTTCCGGCGGACACTGCCACTTCCAGGAACCGGGGCCGCCACCACCCCCACGGCCAGGCGACGCGCTCCCCGCCCAGCAGGCAGCCGCCCCGCGCCGCCCCGCGCCGCCCGGCACAGGCCTGCAGCCCCCACCGCGCGCCGCCGCCGGGACCCTCCGGGAAGGGGCGCGGGACGGCCGAGCCACTCACCAGAGCCGAGGCGCGGCGCGGCCCGACCGACTGCAGCCAGCGAGCCGGGCGGGCAGCGGTCAGGTGACTCACCGCCTCCCGGAGGCCGGCCGCCCGCTCCCTCCCCTCCGCTCCGCTCCCCGCCCCTCAGCCCCCGCGGCCGCCGCCACCTCCCGGCGCCGGGCCCCACCCACTTCCCGAGGCCCCGCCCCCAGGCCCTCCTCGCGAGACCCCGGCCCGCCCTTCCCGGGGCGCCGAGGCCCCGCCTCCAGGCCGCCTCCCGCGACCTCGCCCCGCCCCGCAGCCGCGGAGCGCCTAGCGGAGGGATTCTCGCCAGGGTCCGGGTGGCTGTGGCTGCGCAGACTGACGCTCGCGCCGTGCTCGCGGGGAGGGGACGCGCGCCACGGGGTCGGAGTAGAACTCGGGAGGCGGCGACAGGGTCCGCTCAGTCGGCTGCTGGAAGCTCCGGCCACGCGAGGACGCCTCCTTCCCTGCTGGGGGCGGGAAGGAGGAGGCCGGCGGCCCGGCGTTGTCCCCGAGGCGGGGGCGGGGCGCCCAGGTTCGCGGAGAACTGCCACCCGCAGGTGGGAGAGCGTCCCTGCGCCCGGCGCCTGGGCAGCATGCCGCAGCACCGCGCCCCTCGCCCAGACACAGGGTCCCCTCCGCTGCGGCTTTCCGGACCCTGGAGCCCAAGCCAGCGCCTGCTCGGCCTTCGTCTACGGCCGCTTATTCTGGCCTTCACTCGGCGGCAGTTTTAAAGTTACGTTCCGGAGCCACGCAGCACTTCTGCAGTTCTAAGCGTCGTCTCTACGGAGAGATGCGCCCGTGGCAAAGTCTATGCTTGTCCATCCATCTGGACAAGATGCGGCCACTCGGTGACTCAGCCACTAGCCTGACTAGGGTCCGCAGGGCTTTACGAAGGAATTTGGCCCTTGGCTTTGGAGTTTAGGGGGGGAGAAAGAGACGGGGGAGGGGCGGTGGGAACTGGTGGCTGAACAGCAGCAGCTTCAGAGAGTTGGGACTTGGTACTGAACACAAGAGCTCCAGGAAGGGGGGTTGTGGGGGGCGGGGGGGGCAGCGAAGGAGACCAGGATGAGAGTCCTGTGTTATCACGAAAGTGGCTGTGTTTGCACTCACAGGCTCCCACACTTGGGGACATTTGAGTTACATCCAAAATCCACAAGAAAATGACATGAGTGAAATTGTATGGGGGTGCAACCAGTGGGTGTCCCTATGACCTCAGGCCAGGCGGGAGGTGATGTCTGCATTGGAACTTAAGTGGAAGGAATGGGGTCCAGCAGTCCAGAGGGAACAACGGTGGCATTGCAGGCCGCCTGCGTTCATGGTGGGGTGCAGACAGATACTCAGTGAGGTAGGAGGGGAGGGCAGCCCGGCGCAGGCCCTGAAAGGGCTGGGGCCCTTATACACAGTCAGCTCCTGAGGCTTCATTCTCCTTCCACCTGCCGGTGGGCTGTTTCTTCCAGAAGAACAGACCCTCCTCTTTGGGAGGAGTCTGGGGTGTCCAACCTTTTGGTATCTCAGTGCCACACTGGAAGAAGAGTTGTCTTGGCCCACACATTAAGTACATTGTGACACATAATCACAAAAATATAATGTTTTAAGTAAATTTACAATTTTGTGTTGGGCCACATTCACAGCCATCCTGGGCTGTGTGCGGCCTGTGGGCTGTGATCTGGACACCCCTGGATGATGGTGGTGATATTTTCTACCTGATGTGTCATAGTGTGAAAAGCCTTACAATACCAAGGTACTGAGAGTTAGGAGGGATTCTCAAATGTTAATATATTCAATACCTAAGGGCCCCTGGGACACTTGTGAAATGCAGGCTCCTGGGCCCTGCCAGAGTCTGACTTAGTAGGTCTGGTTGGGACCCAAGGATCTGCAGTTTCAGCAGTGACACAGATGGTCTTTAGGCCACACTGGAGAGGTCCCCAGGGAGAACTCGTGGTGTGTCATAAGGCCAGGGAGAAAAATGAAACTAGACAGTGAAATAAAACCAAGTCAGAACGGGAAGGGCCCCACCCAGTTGCCTAGAGTTTGGACTTTATCCCGTGGGCTGAGGGATGGTGCAGAGGTGTCTACATCATGGGGTGGTTTTCACAGGCTAATTCTAGAGAGCTCAGTCCAACTCCAGTGGCCTTGGCTCCCTTTGTCTTTAAATGTTCATTCACTAATTTAATCAACAAAATTGGGGATGGGAGGATAAAAATGAGCTTTAAATGGGGGGGGGGCGTGAAGATAAAATAAGAGTCAGTCTCACTAACTTGAAAAACAAAACTGCCAATGGACACACACATCTCCCTTCAAAAGTAATAGGGATGACCCCTTTCCCCAGGTCGGAAGGTTTTTGTACAAAGAGAACGTATTTTATTTGAACACGAAAAGGAGCACATGGGCGAACTGGCCATTATGTTTGCCTGACACCTAAACAAAAAAACAGACAAGGTGAAGGGAATGTAGCCTCAGGCTTGAGATGATGTCCACAGTCTAAGATTTTTTTTTAAGCAGCAGAAAAAGGAAAGGCAGGGACAGCGTCGGAGCAGAAGAGCTCAGTGGGACCGACGTGCTGCTCAGACACCAGATTTAACAACCACCAAAGTGGCTCAACTGAGGGCCCAAGGAGGGAGATACTTCAGAGTCAGCTGGAGCCCCAGTGGCCTACAGGTGGCCTCAAGATTCTGTCCCTGTGCCATCGAGGGAGGGAGTCTGATCGCCATCCCTCGAGTGGGTCCAGCCTGTGACTGTGGAGACAAGAGGACGGCAGAAGGGATGCTCTGGCCGTTCTGGGTCTGGCCTTTCAGGAGATTGGCGTCTCCCACGTCTTTCCTGAAACACCTCATCTGTCTTGGAACCCCCCCTCAGAAACTGCCACCACGCAGTGAGAGGCCCAGCGAGGGACCGCCCACCGCCTCTCCCACGGACGCCCATGACACCCAAGAGAGCAACCAGCCGTGGTCAGCGTCACACGTGGCGTGGGCGCGAGCCCTCTGGGCTGTGCTCGTTTGGCCGAGCTCACGCGGGACTCCAGCCCAGCCAAGCCCATCAGCTCAGAATCACGACATAATAAATGATTGTTGTTTTAAGCCACTAAGTTTCGGGGTGTTTTGGTTAAAGTATCTGATGATGGAATAAAGTTTGAGAATGTAGTTAAATGTGTAAGAAGAACCACAACCCCAATGATCAGGGCTTAGAGGAAAGTTCAGCTAAATAAAACAGAATATGGGAAAGGGACTGTTTAATTGTGAACCTGTATCGATCTCCTTGGCCTGAGATGACACTTGAGACATTCCTCAGTTACAGATTAGCTGTGTCCCAGATTTCCCTCCTTTGCCCAACATATCCCCCAGGAGGTGCTGGTATTGATATGGGGTGGAGGGGGTGCAGGTAGCTAGTGGGTAGAGGGCAAAGGTGCTGAACATCCTACAATGCACAGGACACCCCCGCAGTTAACACACTGGGAATAAAGACACCTTGTCCCCTATTCACAACAAAGAACTCTCTGGCCCACAGTGTCAATAAAGCCAAGGTGGAGAAGATGTCCTTGCACTTCCATATGAGAAGTGTGTGTGTAGATTGGAAGAAGGAATAAAAGAAAAACAATGGAAAGAAAATACAGTGGAGCCAGGGAGAAGCTACAAATGCATGCCACAAAGCATACGCCTTGACAAGGAGGAGCTGCAGAACTGGCTTTAGGTCCCCAGCAGCCGGGGACAAAGGGAAACCCGGTAAGACAATGACAGGCAAACTAGGGTGGGGGGAGTCGGGCGTGAGCGACCCCAGTTGGAGGAGGAGGTTCTGAAGTCCCGGAGAAGCGAGAGGGGTGCGGGCCATGGCCCAGCCCAACAGCCCGCTGCCTGGACTGAGCTGGCCTGTGCAGGACGTGCTTTGGAAACAGCAGTGACTGACCTCTGACATTTGAAAGCTATACACTGAGACCCACCAGCCAGCAGAGACTCACATGCTACCATAAAGAGCAAGAACCACCCCTCGGGGAGGCTGCCTCTGCACCACCGGCCACTGCGGAGTCCCTGGCCAGCCCTTCCTGCCCTGCCTCGGGCCACAGGAGGCAGGTTTCTAGGCCCGGCGTGGACGGGTTCCCCTGCTCCATCACTTGGGGTGTATCTGAGCGATGGGAGGTGTCAGCGGACCACAGCTGTCTCCCTGCCCAGTCACTGGCTGTGGCTGCGCTCGCCTATCAAAGCCCCCCACTCCATCGAGTGACCTCCACCTAGCCACGCCGGGGTCGGCCCCAGGATAGCCCCTTCACCCTTGTGAGTGGTCTGTGTGCTTCCTGCCAGTTCCCTGGCTGATGGACCAGGTCAAGACTTGGGGGTGACCAGAGTGAACATATTAGCACATGCGAGGTTAGAACTGGGCTGTCAAGAGTTCATCAAGGTCTGAGGCCTAAAACGACAGCCAGAGACACCAACCCAAGCAAGGCATGCCCGACACTGCCCAGGGGTGAGGACGCCTCGGCTGAGGACACAGCGTTTTGTTCCCAGGGCTGTGACCTGCAGGACGTGGGGGCAGCCACAGCCTTCCGTGGCTCGGTTCCACCAGATGCGCCATGAGAGCCCGCAGGCCCCCCCCCCCCACACACACACGCTGCTCACATCCCTTTGCTCTGGCTTCGTGCTTGCACTGGTCCCTGGGGCAGACATCATTCAGGGGCTGGGCACCAGCGCTTGGCGCACCTGCCGGCAGCATTCACACAGTAAACTGACACATCACCTTTCCACGCTCTGCCCTTCTCTGCAGCCTCCAGTGCACATGCATCTAAAGATGGGTCCCCACGGCTAGGTCCACAGCTCAGTCTCTGCGCCTGCGAGTTCAAGGTGAGCTTGACGGGCACCGCTTGAGGTGGCTGGTCCAGGTGGTGCCTACTTCACGGACTGTCCATTGTGACAGCAGGGACTTCCCTCTTCCTAGACCCCTTTTTGGCAGACTCCGCTCATTGGTGAGCAAATGTCCATCTCCCCTCTTCCTTTCTCACATAAAGCACCCCCTCCCACTCCCTTCGCCGTGTGACCTAGTTCTGGTCAAGCAGATGTAGCACATATGCCCTCGATGGACCTTCTGGGGAAGCTCTGCCTTTCCTGATTAAAAAAAAAAGAGCAAATGAGCTGCTGTGCACGCTTGCCCTCTGCCCTCACGCCTGGAATGAGGGGAGGTGGAGCGCTCTCCTTTCAGCCCCGAGGCTGGACAGCAGAGGCTGGCTCCGGAGCAGCTGGCCGCCCCTCAGGGCGCTGGGGCCTCCCCTTTCATCCTGAGACAGGGAAACCTACTCTGTCCAGCTTCCAGAGTTGGAGCTGCATCTCCAGTACGGAGGCCAGAAACACTCCTAGCTGACACCCTTCCTGACCTCAGGGCGTGGGCAGGCCGCTCTACCCTAGTATGCAAAGGCGTGCTCGAGGACCCTGCAGCCCGGCGTCCTGCCTACGTGGATGCAGACGGGCTGCCATGCAGACGCGCAGCCTCCGCGCAGGACCCCAGAGCGGGCAGACACTGACTCGCTGTGAAGAGCAGGCGACCGGCAGACACTGACTCGCTGTGAAGAGCAGGCGACCGGCAGACACTGACTCGCTGTGAAGAGCAGCGCGACCGTGTCACCGGTCACAGAGGCAACGAGCAGATCCTGCGATGAAATCGCGGGGAATGTTGCTGTGGAGTCCAGGACTGCCCTCGCAGGCACAGCTGGGTCGCAGATAAGCCCCTGGAGACACTCCCATAAAACCCCAGGGAGCGAACCTCTGGAAATGGGGGGCGGGCGCCGAGGAGGGAGGAAGGGCAGCTCAGATCTTTCGGAACAACGTCACGGGCTCAAGCACCAGAAAAACACGAGGAGAACTTGAGAAATTATTGGGAATCATTCTGGTAACTTAAATTCTTCCCTCTTATATGCACTTCATAACTGAGGAGTCAAACCTGCACGGAGTCAACAGAGCACGTGCACCGAAGCAGGCAGAGTCCCTGCGGGCCGTCGGCGCGAAGAGACCGGCATCTGGGCAGGGGGGCCGTGGGAAGGAGGAGGTGGCCGGTGCTATTTCGTAAGAGGAAATGTCTTTTTATATACTAATAAGTTGCAAATTTCATCTATGTAAAAGGAGGCTTTCAAAGTAATATTAATGAAGTTCTAAGAGCATCATTTTAAATTAAATAGAAGAATAGAAATTTGCCTCCAGGCTTAAAGAGGTGTCCAGAAGAAATGCATTTGGGAATCTTTCTAAATCCCTTTGGGCAGACAAGGACAGGCACTGGGTGCCTGTCTCTGGCCAACCATGTGGCCCCTTGGGCCCCAGAAATGAGCTCTCACGTAACTGGAGCCCCGCCCCCAGCAATGAGACATCGAGCTGAACACCATCTGCAAGCAGCACAGGACAGAGCGCAGAGGGAAGAAAAAATTAGCACGCACCCCTCTCTCGCTTTAATCACAAAGATCCACTTGAAACATTTCTGTTCCACATCGGGCAGGTGGAGTTCTGCCTTTCTTCTCTATTGGGTGGTGCCTGAGATCACTTGGAGGTCCATTTGGGGGGTATGAAGGCTTTGCATGCTCTGAAATTCTCTGTTCACACAAAGATGGTTTCAAAGGGCAAGCACATTACACCACATTAATGGATGACTCCCATCACTCTGACAAGAATGAGCTTGTGGAGACCCTCCCACCAGCCGGGTTCAAGTGCACTTCAACAGGACGGTGGGCGGCAGCGTCTGGAGGACAGCGCGGCTGGGAGAGTGTGCGGCCGGAGAGGCATCCGGATGGACCAGTGGGGGCCTGAGGGGGCCCGCGGGGTCCCACGCAGGCGGTGGCCAAGAGCGGGCGCAGTTTTTGAGGACGAGTGCTACCTATTCAGTGAGGTTTGCATTAAAAGACCATCTTTAAGTATGACATTAAAAACAATACTCTGAGAAGTACAAATTCACCATATTCAGCAGAAAAATGAAGGACAGCAAACATCACAGAAGTACAAGGAAGGGTTCAGAGACATCTGTCTGCCATTCTCCTTCCCCTGTGTGCGCATCTAACACCTGAGGGTTTACAAACCAATGTCACAGCTTTCGCTTCCCTCCACGCGCCACCCCTCTGGGGCAGATGAGGTAGAAGTAGCCCCGTTTTCCAAAAGAGGAACCGAGTTTTCGGGCCGAGGCTCCTTGACCGAGAGCCCTTTCCTCCACCTGACAGTTGCCCTGAAGATCCCGCAAGTAAACACAAGTAAATAAACTCAAATCCATGGATTTCAATATTGTTCTCTTCCATTGATTTATAAGTATGTTGAAAAGCTTCACATCGTACAATGTGCAGTTACATCCTTTTTTAAAGTATGATCTGCGATCACTTCCATAAAAATCATGAATCTATGCTACAGTGAGAGTTGCAGGAGAATTTCTACATCACGATCACCTACGAGGGTCTCGTGGCAGGACCCTGGCCTCCCTGTCGGGAGGGAGTGTGGAGCCAGCTGGTGGAGGCCGGAGAAGCCCACTCAGTGGGCTGCCTGCTGTCCGGACCAGCAAGTTCAGGCACTGCGCGTGTACGCGTCTGGGGTGTTACTAGCTCACGCGGGGAGAGGGGAGTCATTTGTGAGGATGCGGAAGGACCCCAGGACGAGACTCCTGACCCCCACGCGTGCCTGCACTCACGCTCGTCGCCAGCACGGCTGCAGGCGGGAAGTGAACCCGTGTCCAGAGAGCACTGTGAACAGCACGCAGAGCAGGTCACGTAAGAGTTGGCCGTATTACGAGGGAAGCCAAGAACGCATTAGGCACAAAGACAGACAGAAGTCACAGAGAGCAGAGGTCAGGTCCCGCCCACCACAGTTTGCTGGTGCGGAGAAGAGAACAGAAAGTCCCGTGGGGCGGTAAGGAGGTGCAGCCGAGGGCCTCGGGTGCAGGTCTGCGGTTATGTGAGGGGGACACTCGTCACCTGTGAGCGGGAAGCCCTCTGGGAGCTCCGCTCGCGGAGTCGACGTGAATCTCAGGGACGCGCTGGCTGGACTCTCTGGTGCTCAGAGGGGAGAGCGGACCTGGGCACCGAGACAAGTAGCTTCCGGCAGGAACAACCTCACAGGCAGTGGGCGGGAGTGGAGAGGACGGAGTCGGTGGCTGCCCAGGCCCTTCCACCCCTTGCGCCACGCCCGGGCCCGCTCCAGCTCCCACGGGGTTTGCTCCCAATGGCCAGCACCACAGGGCTCCCCCCGTTCACTGACCCGCAGACCCAGGAGCGCCTGGGCCCCGCCGCCCCGGGTCAAGGCCGGCGGCAGGGCACAGGAGTGTGGAAGCAGGTTCCCCTGCCTCGGGCTGGTCCGATGCCGCCTCCCTTCTCTCCACGTCCCCGTGGGGCCGGCCCAGCCTCCTGCACCCCTGCTCGGGGTCTTCCCTTCCCCGCCCCCTTCCTCTCTGTCCTTCCTCTTCCCTTCTCCCTGACTTCTCCGGGAGGAAACAATAACGAATAAATGAATTGTAGGGAATCCTCGTCTCGGGACCCGCTTCTGGGAAACCAGACCCAAGACCGAGGCAGACGTACCTTTTCACCTACTTTGTAAGTGCTTGGTACGCGGGGCAACCTCCGGGTCCAGGCCGTGCCCGCTTCTCTGAGCCTGCTCCCCGTCGGTGCCTGCTTCCAGTGTCGGCGGAGGGGGGGGGGGTGCATCATTCCCTCTGAACACAAGCAGGGCCGTCTCGGGGTTCCAGTTGCCCCACCAGAGGGACAAACCAATGGCTGCTCCACGCTGGGGGCAGGGTAGGAGCTCACCGAGGAGCTGGAGTGTTTAACCTTCACAGCAGCCAAAACGGGCACAGGCTCCCCCTTTCCCCAAAGGCAGGGGTTCCTGGGGGACCCTCCACCAGCTGCAGCGGCGGACAGCGGAGAGGCCGCTGGTGTCCGACACCTCTGCCCGGGCGCACAAAATAAACGGAGACCAAGCCCCGAGGGTCCCGGACATGGTCCGGAGCGACGCAGCCTGAGGCTGAGCGTGGTTCCCACGGAAGGGGCCCGGCGGCCACTCTCACTGCCCAGGCTGCGCGGCCTCCAGGACAGCTGCGGAGACACTGACCACTGTTCCTGGTTCTGCCTTTTCTCTCAGAAATGAAAACTGCTCTGCACTTCTTATGGTGAGCGGAAACAGGCAGTGATGCAGGTCTTTGTGAAAGGGAAGCAGCGTAGCACAGACCCTCGGAAAGCGGGGGGCACCTGCAGGCACTCCCCCCCCCCCGTGTCACGATGAGGAACCGGAGGGCCAAAGAAGGGATTTGCTTCTCCGGCATCACACCAAACGAGTGTGCAAGTCCAAGGGAGGAATCGCGTGGAAAGGGAAAACCGCACTGTGGGCAGCACAGCTGTACGAAGGACTGCGGAGCACACACACTCGCCAGAGCAGGCTGCAGCTGAGAGCTGAGCGAGCGCGAGACCCCCGGGCACACGGCCGAGGGGGCAGCTCCAGGTTTGCAGGAGGCAGAGACAAGGGGCAGGTGGGGCGCGGTCCCATGTAGCTGGCAGGAGGGGAAACCGGGGATGGGGGCGGAGGGGCTCCCGTGTTAAAACTCGGGGGGGATTAAGTGGAGGGAGTCGGAAGGAGCCGCCAGAGGGACGGAGAGAGACTTGGAGAGGGAACCCTGGCAGTCTGCACCCACCGCCCCGCCACCGGGTGCCAGAAACGCTCTGAGCACCGTGAGCTCAGCGTGACTACCAGCGGGAGCCAGACCGGAGCTCCAGGGCGGAGCTCCAGGCCCTGCGCACAGCAGACGCGAGACAGGCCTGGACTCGCCGTGCGGCGGGGACAGGAACGCCTGCTGGAGAGGAAGTCGGGCCGCGGCCAGGAAAGACTGGCGGAGTCACGGCCCCGGTGCAAGTCTGGACGCGGGCAAGGCAGGCAGCGAGAGGAGGCTGCAGGAAAGGGCCGAGGCCTGGGCTCGAGTCCAGGTGCCTCAGCACAGCCACCAGCGAGTCCCGGGCCTGCACCCACGTGGCCCGGGCGCCCCGGCTCCGTGAACAGGTCCACCTGGGCGTCCGGCTCGAGGGGGCACCGCCCAGCACCAGAGGCCCCACAGCATCTCAAAGCCCACCACCGGGGGGTGGGGGCCCCGACCCGTTACAATGGCCCCTCGAGGAGCAGGTCCTCATGGGGTGTGTCCCCACTGATCTAGTCCCCAAACGTCTGAAGGTCACAGAGCAACACCCCTTTATCCTCAGCTTGTACAAGTTCGCCTTGTGTCGCTGCTTCTGTGCGCCCGTCGCTCTGCTAAGCACCTCCTCCGCTCTTCCTCAGGTCCGCACAGCCACCCAACCGTCCCGTCCCAGACGGGGAGCCCAAGGCTGGGAGGGCTGAGGACTGTCCCCAGTAACATGAAGTTAGCGAGGTGGGAGGCTGGCCTTGGACTCAGGTGCTCTGGCCTCTATGCTGCTGGCAGCCACACTGGAGCTCATCCTGCTGACGCCAGCGTCGAGAGCGGGAGGGGCGTCCTGAGAGGTCAGTGCAGCGTCCTTGCAAAAGCCCCAAAGACAGTGTCCGGCCGGGCGGCTCGGGCTCGAGGAATGTCACCGAGCCGGGACTCCGGTCCGGCCCCGACTGGCTGCCGCCGCCCGCCAGCCAGCAGAGCGGACAGATAGCATCGGAGCAGCCGAGGAGGCCCTGGAGAGCAAGGGGGCAGGAGCAGGAAACGGCAGGAGTCACGCAGATAGAACGCGGCGATAGGAGACCTGAGAAATGCGAGGCATGCGGCCCCGGGTCCCCGGGGAAGAGAGTCACACAGGTGCGGCCTGTTTACTGCTGGCTCGTAAACAGAAGCAGGTAAGATTTACGAGGCTGCCGGTGGGAAAGGGCCGGTCCTCTGTACACACCTTGTTTCAGGCGCAGCAAGCAGCAAAAACGTTGCCGGAGACGACGTCTAGATTTCTGCTCATGACCCAGATCCAGTAAAGGGGATGATACTTACCGTATTTTGCCATGTGCAAGGTGCATTTCTTGCCCAAATTTCTGAGGGAAAACCAAGGATGTGTATTATAAATGGGCATAATGCTTACATAGCAAGGGTACCCCGATACAAAAATGTGGGTGCCCACTGTACACAGCAAACCACGGGCCCTCCCAGCAGAAACGGCCTGAACCTAAGAAAACACAACGAAACCATTGTGTTAGGAGCAGACAACATAGGACCGTGCTCCCCGAGGGACGGAACGCACACGCCCAACGAGCCCCACGTGCGCCCTGGACTGCTAACTGGACGGCGTGAGCCCAGGCGGTGCCCAGTGGCCAGCCAGAGCCGGGGAGCTGGGGCTGGGGCTGGGGCTGGCCGGCTGGGGGCGGGTCAAGGCAGGGTGGGGTGCTGCGGGAAGGGGGCGACACGCGGAGAGAACCCGAAAGTCCGCAGCGTCCCCCACAGGAGCCGGCGGCCCCCCGGCGCGGTCGGTGCTCGCCTGCCTGCGAGGGAGACGCTGGTGGACGCAGGAAACGCCCGGAAAACCCCTGCACAAGGGCCGAGCGGAGCAAAGGCTGGCGCTCGGGCGCGGCCGCACTGACCCCGGTGCCCATACACCAGAGGGGAAGTCTCTGGACTTACGGAGCGCTGGGCCGGGGTCTCGGACCTTGCCCCTCGGGAGCGGGCGGAGGGAGCTCTAACCTAAAGGCGGCGGTGGTCTCGTTTTGAAAAGTGTAACAACAAGCCTTGGAAGGATCAGCCCATTTTCACAACTTCATCCCAATAACATTCAAGGACATTCAGGAGAATTACGAAAGTACCCAGCACCCCGACAAGGTGAAATTCACCACGAATGTCATCCAGTCAAACATTACCAGGTATACGAAGAAGCAGAGAAACACGTCCATCTGTCATGAAGAGAAAAACCCGTCAACAGAAACGGATCCAGAAATGACAGGCACACACACATGACAGAATTAGCAGGCGAGGGTACTACACTAGTGTTGTAACTACGTTTCATATCTCCAAGGAGGTAGAGGAAAAATCGAACATTTTAAGTAGAAAGGTGGGATATAGTAAAAGGATACACATCCAATTCTTAGGGAAATGCAGTATTTTAAATGAAAATTTCATCAGTTGGGTGGAATTAACAGATCCAGGGGTGTGCACCCCACGGCCCACCTGTGACCCAACGCACAACCATAAATTTACTTAGAACCTTTTTTTTTGCTCATCAGTTCTCATCAGTGTTTGTGTAGTTAGTGGGTGGCCCAGAGACGCCACACGCTCAGGCACCCCTGGGCGACGCAGAGGAAAGGGTTGGCTGATTTGAAGACACAGTGATAGAAACCACCCAACATGAAAGACAACAAACAACAGAAAAAGCAGAGCATCAGCGACCAGGGGCCGGCCCAGCAGCCTGACACCCGCGGCTGCAGCCCCCGCAGGAAGGGCGGAGACAGAGACAGGATTTATCGCTGTGACGCCGGAATACTTTTCCAGGCTGGGGGCACCCACAGACATGCACGTCCAAGGACCCGACAAGCCTCACGCACGGGGCGGGCAGGCTGCCCCCCGCCGCCCCGGTCACACACAGTCAGGACGGACTGGTCGCACAGCCAGGCAGTGCCCGGGGTCAGGCGACGATGCCCCCGAAGGCACAGTCACAACGAGCCCCCGGAGCTCTCACGGGGGAGGTCGGGCGACGCAGGAACCTCCGTCCAGTCAAGGCGGAACAGACGCGGTGGCGCGAGGAGGAGCAGCCAGAGGCGTCCGAGAGGAAACGCACACTGGCCAGACCACAGTGTGTGGGGAGCACCTCCGTCGCCACAAAGGATGGCCCCCCCCCAACGCTTCCGTCCGAGTGCAGGCGACGCCACACCGCCCCCCTCGCCCGCCCCGAGCTCAGGTCCTCCCTTCCAGCTGCCCCTGGCAGGGTCACCGCCCGGAGCCTCTTAACGCCGGACTCGCATCTCTCCTTGCCCCCACGTCGTCCCCTCCCACCGGACTCGGGCTCCCCGGTGTCTGCCCCCCACTCTCCGCTCATGGTGTCCACCGCTTCCTTCCCGGCTACCTGCCCTCACCTGCGGCGCCTCCGGCTTCCTCCCAGCCAGCCGCCGAGTCCTGTCGATTTGCCTCTGAAACATCCTTGACGTCAGGCACTTTCCTCCCCTGCTCGTGTCCACACTGCTCTGGGCCTCCCTTGTTTCTTTTATTTTAACTTAGTATAAACCTTTTCTTAAAATAAAGCATGCATACAGAAAATGCACACATCAAGTCTAAAACTTAGAGCATTTAACAAAGGGCATACCCCCGTGTAACCACACCTAGATCTGTGGACAGGAGTTTCCATTGCCCCGGATGACTCCCCAATAATCACCGGAGTCCCCAAAAGATAACCACTCTCTGTACTGAAACCTAACACCACAAATTAGTTGTGCTTTTCTTTTTAACTTCTTACAAGTGGAATTATGTAGTAAAAAGTCTTCTGTCTGATTTCTTTAGCTTGAATTAGTTTTGAAAAATTCATTCCTGTTATAATGACTTGTTGGAATTATAACGTTCAATATAGTGTTATGTCTTTTTTAAATAAAGAAACATAACAGAGCAATAAGTTGTTCTGAAACAATTTATTATTAAAATGTGAACAAGGTTCTTGGTATAAAGAAAGTGAATAACCAGCCCTGGCCAGGGTGGCTCAGTGGGTTACAGCATCGTCCCAGAGTTCCCAGGGTTCCCAGGGTTGCAGGTTCGATTCCCAGTCAGGGTGTTTATGAGAAAGCAACCACAGTTGATGTTTCTCTCTCACATCAATGTTTCTCTCTCTCTCTCTCTCCCTTCTCCCCTCCGCCCCTTCCTCTGTCTCCAAAATCTATGGGGGGGGGCGGGGGGTGGGGAGAAGCCAACCAGTGGAAGCCTGGAGTTCAAGGAACAATAACCAGCTGACTTTGCATCGGGTACGGGCCGCTGTGTAACCTGACAGTCGCAGACGGCAGCGGCTCAGAGGAGCCAAAGGCGCTCATGATCGCGCAGTTGCCGCCCGTCAGACTTCGGGAGCAGCTGGTTTGGTGGCTCTGGCCGAGAGCCACTCCCGAGGCTGTAGTCCTGACGTCATCCAGGCCATGGTCAGCCGGAGGCCGGACGGGATTCGGACTTCTCCGAGATGACCACTCTCCTACTGCTATCGTCATCAAGAGGCTTTGTGGGCCCCTCTTCTGAGCTGCCTGGACATCCCCGCGACAGGGTGACAGCCAGCGCCGCAGGGAGTCATCGGGGGGAGCGAGGCAGGACCCACGCTGCTTTCAGGGCGCAGCCTCAGGAGCCCCACGCGGTCTCCGTGCGACATCCTGTGGGCGCACAGCCGCATGCTGGTCACAGTGGGGTGTGGACACGGGCGCCCCGGGCCGTCAGGGACCATCTTGGGGACTGGTGACCATGAACTGTGATTGAAATCTGACACTTTGGAAGTAATACACAGGACATTTAGAGGTTTGAAAACAAGTATTTTTTAACATTTTTATCTGTATTTCTAAAACGTAAATACTTTTATTTGTTTCTGGCTTCATTTTTTAAAAAAGCACGCTGAGGACAATCTCTTGCCCTGTGGTGTTTCCCACTCGGGCCTGCACGTATAAGACTCGCCCAGGTGTGGGCGTCGCGGTGCTTGATTGGTTAAGAATGCCAGATGGTGTCAAACCGTGTGAGGGGACGGCGGCTCCACAACCCGCTGCCCCACGGCCGGGCCCCTGGGTCCCTCCAGGCGTGGCCGTTGTGAACATCCCCCCACTGCCCAGCACACGTGGGCCGCAGTTCCTCGTGGATTTGGTCCTTCGAGGGGAACTGTCCATCTGTTTTCTAACTCTGCATTCTCCCACGAGTGACACATAAACACTCAGCACTTATTCAAGACTTCTTTTCTTTTGTAATCAAAAACTACTACTGTCCTAAAAAGCAAATGAGGAATATCGCCCGTCCTGGGGGAGCGACGCAATCTGAATAAGAAGAAAAATCGTGTCTGAAACCAACAGGCAGCAGCTCCGAGACATCACACAGGCAGCAGGGCAGCTGCGCCGGGGGGGCAGAGGACCCCCTGACCGACCTCTCGGTGAAGACCCCCGGGCGGGGCCTCCAGAACTCCTTCCCGGCCCCCTCAGCAAGGCGGGGCCGGGGGCAAATTCAAGATGGTGTCAAAGTTTCATATTTGACTAAGTTTTAAAAACATTTCCGGCCCTGGCTGGTGTAGCTCAGTGGATTGAGTGTGGGCTGCAAACCAGCATCGCAGGTTCGATTCCCAGTCAGGGCACATGCCTGGGTTGCAGGCCACGGCCCCCAGCAACCCCACATTGACGTCTCTCTCTCTCTCTCTCCCCCTCCCTTCCCTCTCTAAAAATAAATAAATAAAATCTTTTAAAAATTGTATTAGTCAAGTGACTTGCACAAAAAAAAATTCGTAAAAAAGTTTCCTTGTTACTCCAAAACACAGCCATTTTGTTTCAAGATGCAATAGTATTCTCGGTAACTCAGAGCCGAGTGAGATGCGCGCCCGGCCGGGGTCCGTGCCTGCGGGCCTCCGCTGGGGGGCGCAGCGGGGAGTGGTGGGCGCGCCTGGGTTTTCCCGCGCCGTCTCAGCACCCGTTTCTGGGATGGATGAATGAATGAATGAATTGCACATTGGAAACATTTCCGAAAAACCGTTGTAAAAGAAACAGGTACTTTCACGCCGGCGCGGCCCCGCTGGGCAGGGTCTCCAGGACGATGCGGGGTGGGAGGGCCCGGGCGGCAGTGCCCTCGGAGGCGTGCTGGGCGGGTGCCGGTTTCCAAACCGTCTGGTAAGAAACACGCCACAGACCTTGAGGAAATGATACCGGCTCATTCTGGGCAGTGACCTCTTAGACCCTGAGGCGACTGGGTGACTCGGACGTCACAGGGAGCCTTCTTCAGGGAACAAGGGTGCAGCAGGAGGGTGCGCGATCTGGCTTTGCAACCAGATCCGGACACGCACGAACCTTCCCTTGAAAATGCAGACACGGGCATTTATTCAGCAATTAAAGGTTTAAATAACCCTTCTGTATAGCGTGCTAACTCAAAATTTACATTTGAGTCATATATTTATCTACTATACATAGTTTGCATCAAAGTCCTTTATACACTGACACTTACAGTATATTTTTATTCATTTTATTGGAGCCGGGGCATTAAAGTGCACATTTTAAAGGGTAGCAGAGAGAAAGGGTGATGTAGAAATTCATGTACAGCTTCACTTTTACGTTTTAGTCAGAGCTACAAATCATTTCGTGTCGAACCAGCACTATAACCCCAATTATACCATCGTTCCCGTGACAAAATACTGTTTAAAGGATGAAGCTTGTAAGAATACGCAGCAAACAAAAGTAGGAATGCTCTTATGTTGCAATACAGTATTTCAAAACACGAAATCCGTGTTTCTGCGCTCACCACCATGGGGCGCAGGGCGGTGCGTCCCGGCCACTCACCCCAGGGGCCGCTCTCTGTCCACCGCTCTCAAAAGCGCCCGCGCCCCCGGGTCACCGGGCGCGTGTCAAAGGGCCCCGGCTCGTCCTGGGGCGAGTCCGGGTGGCTCCTGAGGTCCTGCTTCTCCAGCAGACTCTCCGGTGACCGCCGAGGTTCGGGGACAGGCCTCTGAGAGCGGATCCCGGTGAGTCTGCGGGACGCGGCGGCGCCTCCACGGCGCTCTGGCTCCCGTCGTCCCGGCGGAGCAGCACCGCGGCCACCGGAGGGTCACAGCTCCCGTCCGTACTGTCCGTCTCTCTCCCAGAGTCCACGGGGGCCGAGGCCTGGTCTGCTGGTCACTGCTGCGTGCCCAGAGGCCTCGACGCCGTCAGCCGTGGCTGCTCCGGAGCGATCCGCTCGGTGGCGCGTTTGCGCACAGACGCGGGGTGCGGACGGCTCGTCTCACCGGGAACCCACCGTGCGGACGCGGACCTGCAGCTGGCGCGGGGCGGGGGGAGAGCGCGGCTCACGGGGGCACCCTGAGCGGGGTGACACTGTGTGGCCTGCTGTCTCCTCTTCCGTGACCGTGTCCGTAAAAGGGGCCCTGACCCCGCTCACAGAGCCGTGGAGAGGACGCAGAAGGTCACCACGGCGACGCCTGCCCGGGCGGGGGGCGCGGGGGGCCACCGCGGACTCCGAGCTCGTGGCTGCAGCGTTTTCACCAGCGACTGGGCTGCAGCCCAGGGCCCTCTCCACACCTGCCCGCGGCCCCAGAACTGTACCCGTTCCCGAACGGCGGGGCTGCTGGTGACCCGCGCGCCTTCGGCAGAAATAAGTCCTCGCTCCGTGCAGGGCGTGCTGACCGCGTCGCCACCGTGTGCTGCGCATGCCTGGCGTCCCACGCAGGCTCCGGCCCGAGTGATGCCCGTGTGCTAGGAGCTGCTGATCTGCACCACGTCGTTCATTACAACAGCACACGCGTGTCCTTCCGTATCGCAACAGTGTCTCACTCCAGCACACCGCGCGACACTTCAGGCGCAAGGTCGAGAGTGCTGTCCATCTCGTGCGAGACGTCCACGCACCCCGCCAGCCACGCTCGATGGCCTTCCTTCTGTGGGACCGCGGCTATTCCCACGTGTGACGTGGATGCCGGTGGAGGCCCGTCTGGTCCGGCCCAGGCGGGGCAGGGCCGCTGCTGACCAGAGACGAGGGGAGGGGAGGTGGACACGGAGGGCAGCCCCTGCTCCCTGGGCATGAGCTGCTCTGGGGAAGGAGACGGGACTCTCGGTGGAGGCAAACAGGTGCGGGCACCGGTTTTTGAGGCCGGTGTGCTCAGTTCCCTTCAGCACATAGTGGCTGTGTTCGTCCTGTTCAGCGAGCCCTGGCCCCGACAGCCGGGGGCTCCCCTGTGGGACGGTCCGGGCCCGGACGGCTGAGCACCACCCGGCAGGAAAGCCAGGCACCCCGGTCCTCGCCTGCGGCTCCTGTCTCCACACTCCCCAAGGCCGTGCCTGCGAGCGACAGGGTGGGAAGCCGCTCCAGATGTTTGCGCTTTGTTTCAAACCCGAATATCTAACATTGACATAGATGAGCTTTCAGTAGGCTAGTCAAAATTATTAAATTTACCTCTTAGAAAGTTGTTTATACTCGTGTTGCTGTATAAAGATGGTGTGTGTTAAATCTCCTGGTCAGAATATTTAAGGAACAGATTTCCAATTGTATAATGTGATGTCAGGAAAGATATGATTTGATACACAGGAATTTGCTTTAATGAGAGTACTGGCACTTGCCTGCAATAGGGACAAAGATGTACGTACGAATGCATCTTGCACAGGCAGTGTACACATCAACACACAAGTGGATACAACGCGAACTCCAGCTCAGTGGCTGAATCAGTCGAACACAAGCCTGGAGTGGGAGGAGGAGCGATGGGGCTCCTCTCTGTGGCCCCAGCCACCCTGAGCCCGGCCTGCTCTGAGGCGCAGAGTCAGCGGGAGCTGGGCACAAATCCTGAGCTTTCCCAAGCCCCAGCTTCTTCCCTCGGGACGGTTCCTTTGAAGCGGAGATGCGGCGACAACTACCAATGACCCAGCGAAGACAGACAATTCCACAACACCAAGGGGAAAAGCAAACACCCCCTCCCTTCTTCATCATCTGTTTCCCTGCGCCAGGCCCTGGGCCCACACCTCCTCCAGGTAACACAGCTCAGCTCCTCCTGCAGGGACGGCCTCCCGCCGGCGGGAGGAGCAGGTTCTGCGAGAGGCTGCGCTGCCTCGGGCTCTCGGCCGGGCGAGGTCTGGGGTCCACCACTCGGCCTGGGGGAGACGACACGATACTTCCAACACGCCAGAGTTTTAAAATGGGTTCCATTCCTGAAGATGGCAGCGTATGTACACACGTCTTGTCTCTTTTCACAACCACATCAAAATTACAACTAAAATATAGAACCACCATCACTCAGGACCATCAGAAATCGAGCTACATGAAAGTCCAACTTCAGAATTAAAGAAACCACATCCATCCAGACTGAGCCACAGAGCCAGCAGACTGGTGCCCTATCTGAGATTCCATCAGCCTGGCTAACCCTGTTCGACCCGCCTTGGAGATCCCCAGAGACTCTGCCCCACCCAATTTATGGGCCCACCCAAGCTGTTTTTCCATATGAATAGTCTTGGCTCAGGTGCACAGCTTCCTAAATCCTCTCAAACACGCGACAGCTAGCTTCAGTGAGCCTTAGGTCCAGCCACTAGCAGCAGCCAGCCTAGATTCACAGCTTGGCTTTGCCTGGGAATCTCCAAGCCCAGCACAAGCAGCAGCCATCTCAGATTGCTTTATAGCGCAGGCAGGGTGGCCCTGGGCAAAACACAGGTGGGGGCTGACCTTGGCCCCCACCACCCTAGAAACCCCAGGGCCAGCCCACCCAGTGGACAGCCACAGACCGTGTCCTAACACCACCACCCTGCCCCTGCACTGCTGATCCTCCACAGAAGGCGGAGGTTGGTGGTCAGTGGTCACAACCAGTCCTTGCAGCTGACCAGCCCAGGTAAATCCCTCCCATTGATCTGCCAACAGCAACCAAGGCTCAACCACAAGAGGAGGGTGTACTCAGCCCACACAAAGGGCGCATCTCGAGTGCCCAGCTTGGGTGATAGGGGGGCTGTGCCACTGGACCCCACAGGACACCTACTACATTGGGCCACGCTACCAAGACACAGAGTCAAAACAGCTCTACCTAAGACATAGAAACAAACACAGGGAGGCTGCCAAAATGAGGAGACAAAGAAACACGGCCCAAACAAAAGAACAGATCAAAACTCCAAAAAAGAGCTAAGCAAAATGGAGATAAGCAATTTGTCAGACACAGAATTCAAAACACTAGATATAAGGATGCTCAAGGAGCTCAGTGAGGACCTCAGCAACGTAAAGAAGACCCAGTCAGCAATGAAGGGGACACCAATTGAAATAAAGAACAATTTACAGGGAATCTACAGTAGAGTGGATGAAGCCGAGAATCAATTCAGTGATATGGAACATAAGGAAACAAAAAACAACCAATCAGAACAACAAGAAGAAAAAACAATCCAAAATAATGAGGGTAGTGTAAGTAGTCTGTGGAATTTTAAGCAATCCAGTATTCACATCAGAGGGGTGCCAGAAGGAGAAGAGAAAGAGCAAGAAATTGGAAATCTATCTGAAAAAATAATGAAGGAAAAGTTCCCTAACTTGGTGAAGGAAATAGACATGCAAGTCCAGGAAGCACAGAGAGTCCCAGACAAGATGGATGGAAAGAGGCCTTCTCCAAGACACGTCATAATTAAAATGCCAAAGGTTAAAGATAGAGAATCTTAAAAGCAGCAGGGGGTAAAGAAGGTAGTTGCCTGCAAAAGACTTCCCATAAGACTGTCAGCTGATTTCTCTAAAGAAAGTTTGCAGGATAGAAGGGATTGGCAAGAAATATTCAACGTCATGAAAAGCAGGGACTTACAGCCGAGATGACTCTATCCAGCAAACCTATCATTTATAATTGAAGAGCAGATAAAGTGCTTCCCAGGTAAGGTCAACTTAAAGGAGTTCATCATCACCAAACCCTTATTTTATGAAATGTTAAAGGGACATATTTAAGAAAAAAAGAAAATCAAAACTATGAACAATGAAATGGCATAAATACATATTTATCAACAATTGAAACTAAAAAACAAAGTAAGCAAACAAGAACAACAGAGACGGAATCACGAATATGGAGAGTGTTTTGGTGGTTGGTGGTTGGTATGGGAGGGGGTGTGGAGGGATGGGCGAGGAGGCAGGGGATTAGGAAGCACCAGCAGGCACTTACGGAACAGCCCCCGTCGGGCTGTAAGGTACAGCCCAGGAAGTGGAGCAGCCCAAGATCTTACCCACAGGACCCGGGGACGTGAGCAGTGGTGGGGTGTTGCTTGAGGGAGTGGGGGTGCTGGGTGGAGGGGGGCAACAGGAGAAGAATCAGGACAACTGTAATACCATAATCAATGGAATATATTTTAAAATACACTAAATATTTTTAATTAAAAAAGTAAAAATTATAAAATTAAATTAAATTAATGGATCCCATTCCTAAGTAGCCCACACACACCTCAACGGCATGAAGAGATCCGTCACAACCACGACATACATGAAATGGAGTGTGTGTGGGCTCAGGCGTGCAAACACAGGGCTGGGGAAGTCGGGCCGGCGCCTCTTTCCTGCGCTGCGCACGGGTCTCACGCACAGTTTGGGAAACCCTCGGCAAGCCCCCCCACAGCGAGCAAACCACAACGACACTGGGGAGCTTCTTTGGAAAGGGGGAAAGACCCAGTAAGTTATTCTGAAACCACTGATTATTAAAATGTGAACAAGATTGTTGGTATTAAAGAAATGATGCCAGCAGAAGACTCGAAGACTGACAACAGAAAGCAAGCTGCATTTAACAGAAAACACCGAGAGCCTTACTTGCAGTGCGGTCCATCGCAGCAGGTGACTCACCGCCTCCAAGCCCACTCCGTGCACTGCGGGGCGGCCGGCCACCCAGCGAAGCCATGAGGCCTTCCAACGCTCCGCCCCACGGAGACCACGCACCCTGCGTTAAGAGGCAGGCCTCCGGAGTTTCTCAAAAGAAGGAGAGGTGAGCGGAAAGGAGGAGCAGAAGCAGTTACCGAAGGCCACCGCTGCACCAGACGTGTCTGCACTGGGCAGGGCTCCGTCCTCGGTGGCTGGCCGCACGGCTGAAGCTACGCAGCCCTTACAGCCAGTGGAGAGCTCGCTGACCCTGCTGCTCAGGACGTTTGCTGATCCTGCTGCTCATGAACTCGCAGGAGAGGCTGCAGCTCCGAACGTGGTGCCTGCTCCTCTTCCGGCTCGCACCAGAACTGGACGGACTGATGCCACGCAGAGGACACCGAGGCACAAGTGTGAGGGGGATTGATGAGTAACCGTGGTTCGCAGCCCAGGCTGGCAAGCCCCCCCCCCGCCCCCCAGTGCGGCCAACCGGGCAGCGAGGCCTGTTTCCGTGGGACACACCTTCAGGAGGATGTGCACGAGGGTGTGCCACCTGGTGCACTGTGGTTGCCAGCCGACACGGCGCGGCAGAGCCACTGGAGTCTCCGGGCGGCGACACAGCAGGGAGACCGAAGGGTCACCTGGTGTCGGGGCAGGCAGGGGCGGAGTGGTGGCTGCGACCCGGTGGCTTTCTGGTTTCCCTGCTCGGGGCCAAGGGGTCGCTGCTGAGCGTGAGTCCTCGCGGTTGGCCCTCCACCGAACAGTGCTGGCTGGCCGAGAAACGTCACCTGCACTCAGCGTTTTGCAGGATGTGAGCAAAATGATCGGCCGGGGAAACCACCTGCCCCGAACATGGGAGTGTCCGTCCACGCAGCCCCATGAGGAGACGGACGCAGGGCACCCCGTCCCCTCTCACGCACAGGAGGGGGCGGCGTCCTGAGGACAGGCCGCCAGCCGGAGCGTCTGCATTGGGGGAGCCGCTCCAGAGCTGTCATTCAGGAAATCCGTCACCGCCGGCAGCACACTTCAGTGCCACCGAACGGGTCGAAAAACTCACTTACTTGTGTGACAGGCTGGACCTGCTGGACGAACTCCATCTGCCACTTCGGGGGAGAGGACAGCTGCGCTGCAGCCGGCAGACAGAAGGGCGCATTCAGAGCCGGACTGGAGTTGCGGGGGCGCTGAGAGCGCAGTGGGGGGGTTCGACACACCTCAGACGTGAGCAGAGATTCTGAGAGAGAGACCGAGCCAGGGCCTGTCTCCCAGCTGGTGCGTGGGCACCCTCCCCAGCTTTCAGAAGGGTCGCGGCGTCACTCCCCAAACACAGAAGACCCCCGACCTGGGGAGGGTGGACCCGCGACCTGTCTGGGAGTGAGCCAGGGGGGTCGACTCCGTCCGGGCTGGGAGAGGATCGTCTGCTGGAGATCGCAAGTGACGGCCGCCTCGAAGGGACGTGTGAGACGACGTCGAATCCCCGTACGTGTGGACGAAAGTCACGGCGGGACACCCTGGGATGCCCACAAAAGCACAAAAACCCGCTTCCATTTCCAACATCCTGTCCCCGAGAAGCAGGGTTTCTGCAGTGACGGCGGCCGAGACAAGACTACGGAGCCGGCTGCACGTTAACGGGACACTCCGGTGCCACTGTCCCCACACCCCCAGGCGGACGGGACCATCCACCTGCAGGAAAACAAGCTCGGGGCTCGCCCTGATTCTGCGTTACGGGGAGATGTGTAAGTGTTTCATTACACACTGCAATGCACTGATGACAGAAATAAAGTGCACGGTAAACGTGACGCGTTTGCATCACCCCAAAACCACCCCCCTCCCCCGGTCTGTGGAAAAATCGTCTTCTGCGAAGCCGGTCCCTGGTGCCAAAAAGGCTGGGGTGAGCCCTTCGTGGAGGGGGGGCAGGGGGCTCAGGCAGAAAGGACTGAGGGGCGAGAACCAGCTCCCCAAGGCAGACAAGCTGGGTGCAGGGCAGGGGACGGGCCAAGGCCTTCAGGTGACGCTCCAGCTGGCAGTGTGACCCGGCCGCCGAGGACAGCCAAGGGCTGGGGGGACGGGCGGGGCCGCGTCACTGCGTGACTCTGAGGAGGATCTGGAAAGGCACAGAGCAGATGCGATCAGGCGTCTCTGCAGGAAAAGGCTCCCGCGTCTCGTGTGCGGACGCTGCCCAGCGAACCCGGGGACAGGAGGCAGGGGCGGGCAGGAGGGTCGGAGCGAGGGGCTGGGGAGGCCGGACTGGAGCTGGCCCTGGACGGGCGGGACGTGGCCGGTCGTCACCTTACGGGAGAGATGAAGAGGGGCCGCCCCAAGCGGCGACACGCAGGTGCAGTATTTGTGGTCGGCAATACACACACACAGGAGATTATTTTAAAAAGTAATTCTTCAGAAGTGCGCACGAGAGAAGCAGCCCAAACCAAAGGAACTGCATTTAAAGAATGAAAAAAAGAGGATACACGAGGAAATCCTTGAAAATGGATTAAATTGTAGTTGCTGAAAGTAGTCGTGTCCCAGAGGAGGTCTCCAAGGGTAAGAGGTTCCTGCCTGGGACAGAGCAGAGGACGTCCCAGCGAGAACAGGCAAGGGCGCACTGCCCGGTGTGGCGCGGGTTCGAAGACAGGACCGTTGGGGAGATGAGCTGGGCAAGTCAGGCGGGCGCAGCCTCCAGGCGTCGCCACGCAGCGGGACACCTGCCGCAGCGGCACCGGGACCCCGGCTCCTCCCGCGACGCGGGGCTCCCCGGCCTTCCCTTCGCTCGTCCCCACGGAGACAGGTCCCTGCCACCAGGCACGTCCCGGCCGGCCCACCCTCGCACCCACCGCCCCCCTTCTCTCCTGAACTCCTGGAATTGTGTCTTAACTTCCTACTGAGCCACTCGAATGTGGGGTGTCCCCCGCTCAGGGACACCAGTGCCCGGCGTCACTCCACGTAGGACTGCCGTCTCCCGGGCCCTGCGCTCCCAGACGGGGGCCCTTCGCGGCATCTGGCCGCTTGGACGACCACACCCCACGAAGGGGCCCACCCGTTCGGGACCTTCCCCGAAGCAGCAGGTCTTCAGGGCCCTGGAGCCGCCATCTGATTCCAAAGTCTGCACCCTCTCTTCTTCGTCACGTTCTGAAGTCTTTCTCTCGTAAGTCCTGGGGTTGGGGGTGGGGGGTGGGTGACAGTTTCTTCCTTCGTATTTACAGGCATCCTGAGTGTGAAAGAGGAATTCTAAGGAAATTGGCCCTAAGAGAAACAGCACAGCAAGAAACATTTCACGAAGGTCCCTTCCTTTGGGAAATCCCAGGAACTCTGATTTCTGCCCATGTTGCAATTTGAGTAACAGACTATTTTTAAAAACCACTTTCATCAGGCGTTCACTGAGCTATTACAACACTGTAACTCACGTGAGGAAGACTGGCGTTCTTCCTCGAACAGAGCCAGAGGGACGGAGAAGTGACAGCCGGAGCCCCGTCCCACGGAAACCCCACGGTCCTGACCGTGCAGCTCACAGACCCCGTCGCCTCGGGCGAGCGATCCGGCCTGCCCGATCATCGGTGTTCTGCTCTGAAAAATGTGGGTAACAGAAGGAAATCTCGAAAGCCAAACCGAGGACCGGGGCGGGGGGGGGACTGGGGAGGCAAAAGCTCCCCCTATAATTTTTAAGCTGTGGGTGATTCCGTGGACGGCCACGTTTAAAATCGGTGGTTTGGGTCACGGGCTCTAAGAGAAGTCACTGGTGCGAGGGGCAGTCCCGAGAAAGGCTGCACCGCGGGTCTGGGCGAGAAGTCCCCACGGGGTTCCAGTGCGCCGCACCGCCGCCGGGCATGGCTAGAACACAGTAGTCAGCGGTGAGCGGTGAGCGGTCAGCGGTCAGCGGTCAGAGGAGGGGCAGGGGGGAAGGCCCCACCTGGCCATCCAAGCGCTCCAGCGCATCACGAGGACGGTGGCCTGTCAGAGTGTTGGCCAGACACCGCATCCACCCCCCTCGGGCAGCAGGAGTGGGGACACATGTGGAGGAGACAGGCCGGCGTCTCCCTGCAAGCCACAGGGAAACGGGTGGGTTCACCCAGAGCCACGGAGGAGGGATGCGATCTCTTCTGCGTCAAACTTGACACTTTAAAATGAGCAAGACGGAGTTCTACATAGCACCCTAATCATCCGCCCCCGTGCGTCCCACCACACGGAACCACGGCAGCACGAAACTCAGGCGTCTCGTGGCGCTGGCCGCTGTGGGCCAAGGATCCAGGAGAGCAGCGCGGCGGGATGCGGCCCACAGCCTCTGGGGCTCGCGAGGAAGAGGCTGGTGTCCTCGGAGACCGTCGCCAGCGCGCCTGGTACCTGGCCTGGAGGGCGCGCTGCCCCCCTTCCGACCGGCGTGCTCAAGGCGGCCTCCGTGTGGGGCTCCTCACAGCACACGGCTCCAGCCAGTTGGACCGACCACAGGCTCCAGACCTCCAAGAAAAACTGTCACCTGATACCGCGGGACCTCACCTGAGACCTCCCAGAGCGTTCTTTCTGCGGTTCTCTGAGACTCTGAGCAGTCCCAAGTTCACGCAGATTCAAGGAAAGTGAACGGAAACCACGCCCCTCAGTGGCTGGGGGGCTCGGAGAATTTGCAAAGCCTGAGAGAGTCCGACCCAGTCCCCAGGGGCCCGGAGGCGGGAGACTCTGCCCAGGACCACGGGAGCCGATGGCTAGCCCAGCGCAGCCGGGGAGACCGGGTTAGTGGCACAGACGTTTCCTGTTTGGCCGCGTCACGTGGGGGTCCTCCTTCAGCCGCTTGCGGGACTGCCCGCTGCAAGGGGAGCCCCCGGCGCCCCGCTCGGGCGAAGAGCAGCACCCAGAAGCCCGCCATTTAAAGGCCACGTGTTGTCACAGGTCGGTCCCTGTGCCTGAGACCCAGTTTCCTCCGAAACGGTTGGCAAGTCTACGGCCACACCACCCTGCGCACGCCCGACCCCGTGTGATACGCTCAACACGTAAGAATATGTTTGATGGGGCGTCTTTTCAGAGCTAAACAGAAGCAATATACATAGCGACACTTTTTATTTACAAATCTCTGTATGAATCTAGTTATATTCAATCTCGCCAAACAGGCGGGTGGTTCGCATCATTTGCGCCATTTCCCAGCTCCACGGTGCGGGCGTGGGGAACACCCGTCCCACTGGAGAGCGCAGAGAGGAGCGGAAGCCACGCTCCCATCTCCGCGTCCGGCCCAAGGCGCCCAAGGCGGAGGCCACTCGGACGCCAGCGGCGCTTCCTGACATGGCAGCCCGTTCGGGCCAGAACAGACCGGCACGTCCATGCGGGCCGCCCTCCCCGCGCCCGGGGCTCCCACTGGCCGCACCTTCCTGGGGAGACAGCAGTGGAGGCGACTCCCCCCAGCGGGGCCCTGAAACCGGAGGCGCACCGAGCGAAGGTGGACGCCTTTGTCCCGCCGGCCACCGTGCAGGTCCTCCGCTCCTTCCGTGAGCCACAACCGCTCACGCAGGACAGCAGACTGCAAACGGTGGCCAGCTCACGACGACACGCCGCACGCATTTATAAAGACCCGGTGAGCTTTCCGGTGGACGGGGCGGTGTGCGCCGTGGGCGAAGGAGTCGAGATCCGGCCAGGGCGAGGAGGAGATGCGCGAGGGAGGGAGGATGGGGGAGGGGCTCGGAGCACAGGCAGGAAATGACCGTAAATAAGCAGCTGTGAATGTTTTGTTGTTTGATAAAGGTGTTTTAAGTATTCAAGTTTCAATAAAAAATTACTAGTCATACCAAAAGCCAAAAAGACCACAAACTGAATTAAAAATACGATCCACAGACAAGAAATGACAAAGCTGACACAGTCACCTAAAACTTCCACTCACATCTTACAGGTTTTCACAGGAGAAACGGAACAGGATAGGGGCTTGGTGGATTTGCAAATTAATAAATCATTTGGATATATACCCGACTGGTATCATGCTTCCGTAACTTCAGACAGCGTGGTCTTGATGTAAGGAAAGACGTATTTTACGTTTTCCCATTTACCCGAGAGAAATAGAAGTACATGTCCACTAACCCTGACATTTCTGGCAGCTTTAGTCATCAAAACAAAAACTGGAAACCACCCAGATGTCCGTGAGTGCCGAGCGGGCGAGCAGATGGCGGCAAACCCGCACAGCAGGACATGACTCAGCGGTAAAGAGGAACGAACCAGGGGTGTGTGTGGGAACGGGCCTGAAAAACGGGGCGCGCGGAAGTTGGAACAAAACGCGTGGGCTGTGAGGTGAGATGCTGTCTAAGTGAAATTCTAGCGCAGGAACACGGGCCGCCGTGCGGGGAGCCCAGCAGCCGCCGGGCCCTGGCGGCGGGGACCGCCCAGCCGGCCGGAGAGGCCCTGGCCTGCCTGGGGAGGGCGTCGGCTCCGCCCCTTGGCTGGGCAGGCAATTCAGTTTCTCTGTGGCTCCGTTCCCCGGTCGGCAAAGTGGGCGGAACGGCAGCACCGCTCTCATGAGGCGGTTCCAGTGCTGGAACGCAGTTGGTGGACGTGAAGATGCCGGAGACAGGGATTCCTCTGCGTGTCCGCCACCTCCCTGTCAACAAAGGACACAGCTCTGCGTGGCGACGTGTGTTGCAGAGCTGTTCCTGAGAGCAGGCCTGGCTCACGTGGGGTGTTACGTCCTCACTAACTGCGTTCTTGATGTTACAGCATCTGTGGTAACTCTTGTATTGGGAGTTCCCATGAGAAAAATCAAGTAAACATCTCAGTAAGTGCAGGAAAATGACATAAAATCAAACATCTGTTCCTGAGACAAAGCAAAATGGGTCAGTTCTTTTTTATTTATTTATTTTATTTATTTATTTTTAGAGAGGGAAGGGAGGGAGAAAGAGAGAGAGAAACATCAATGTGGGGTTGCTGGGGGCCGTGGCCTGCAACCCAGGCGTGCACCCTGACTGGGAATTGAACCTGCGACGTTTTGGTTCACAGCCCGCGCTCAACCCACGGAGCCACGCCAGCCGGGGCTGGATCAGTTCTTACAGTTGATCACATCGAAAGCCAGCATCCAGTTTGACGGTGAATGTTGCAACTCTCCATGCACACTTCACATTTCACAAACCTAAGTGCTGCCACCACTACTGTAGTTAACTGTGCTACAAGTGAAATCCAACACAATCAAATAATAAAAATAAATAAGGAGTCCATATACTGGAAAGGACCAAGATGCACAATTCTCATTATTTCAAGATTCTATGATTGCATAAGGAGAGTAAGTAAAATGGCTGGTTAACAACGTCGCTTATAAAAATGAATAGTTCCCTTATACACAAATCATAGTAACAGAAAAAAAAGTATAATAGCAAAACAAAAACAAATTATTAGGAATCATCTTAAGAGTAAATATGCAGAACAAACATGAAGAAAACATTACGACTTTACTGAGGAGACATAAAAGTTGAGTAAATATTTCTACACAGACAACCTGGAAGCCATAAAATGATCAATTCAGCCTTCAAAAAATCAGTTTAAAAAGAACTAAGACTTTGGGAGATGTTTGACAAAACAGTGCTAAGTATATGTGGGAGATTAAATACACGAGGAAACCCAGGGAAAACAGTCTGGAGACAGTGTAATGAGAAAAGACTTCTCTCGTGGAGTATCATCGGAACCCAGAGACGAAACGACGGGAACTCACACAGCTGGGGCGGGAGGGGCGCCTTCGTCTTCCACTTGTTGCGCAAGGAACTTCCCCTCGAGGCCTGCAGACTTCCCATCGCGCAGTGAGGCAGGAGGCTGGGCGTGGCGTGGCCGGGCGTGGCCTGGCCGGGCGTGGTCTGCCTGGGCGTGGTCTGACTGAGCGTGGTCTGCCTGGGCGTGGTCTGAGTGGGCCTCCCGGGCCTCTCACCGGGACCCTAAGTGCCCGGTCTGCGCTGTCACCGCGGGTCTCGCCCAGGGAGGGAAGGGCCTGAGCTCACTCACCTGGCTGCAGGGAGGCAGTGCAGATGCCCACGAGGCCCGGCCACAGGCCTCCCCGTGGGCAGCACACGCGCGGCAGGTGGCCTTACCGAAGCAAACAGGGGCTGGGGGGTGGGGGGCACAGGAAAGAACAAGTCCTGGCGAGTGACAGCTGCAGCTTCGTCGTCGAACGGCTGAAGTGACCTCCCCTCTCCAGCAGCGTCCTGTGTGCTACAAACAAGTCACCAGGGTCGGCCCGCCCTTGGGGGGCAAGGGTTGCACACGGATGTGAGACCCAGGGTCATGGGGTTCCACAAACCTTCCTGCCGCGAGTGGAATCCAGCCGACGCAAGGACAGGAGGAGAACCGGAGCAAAGGCAAATTCCTTTGAAGACCCACCAGACAGTGAAGACGGGGCGGTGTGCAGCCAGCGAGGAGACGCGGCCTCGATTACGTCCTTGTCCGACCACTGCAGCTCGGAACCATGCCACTGGCCAGGAGAGCCGGCCGGGGAAACACCTCCTCCGCCACGCAGGAGTTAACCCCCCACGGCCCAGAATCGCATGTAGGAAAATAACAATAAATACAAGGGACAGACAAGATTTTTTTATGATTATTATCTCGGAGTGAGAAGAGTGTTCCTTAACCTGACAGGAAGTCCAGAGGCTGAAAAGCTGCCATCACTCGCCTCGTGAGAACTTTCACGCACCCGTGTGGGATGAAACCTTGGCAAAGAACGTTCGCTGCACGTGACAAGGAGGTTGTTTCCTCGACATGAAAACACGGCTTTTAAATAAGGAAAAATTAACCCAGTGGGAAAATCAGCTGAGCGCATGCGAACGTGCAAGATGTGTATGAACCCGGCACCCGGCCGGCTGAATCCAAAATTAGAGAAATGTAAATGCCAAAAAGAAAAAGAGGCACCATTTTTTTATCCGTGAAAATGGCAAAAAAAAAAAATGGCTGTTCCACAGCCCGCAGTTGGCAAGAGCCCAGGGGGACGGGATCTCAGGCTAACCTCTGGGGAGCCGCGGGCAGACTCTGTCGAAGCTGATGAGTGCGTTTGCCCTTGGATCCAGCAACTGCACGGCCAACGCTTTCTCTCGTGGAACTCTGGAGCGTGCACATGACCACCCGCCGGCACACACTCACATGCACCGGCACACGTGTGCACACTCAGCTCACACGCACTCACTCTCGCACCCCCCACTCTGGCTGCAGCGGAAGGCTGCCGTGTGTGTGTGTGTGTGTGCGCGTGTGTGCGTGTGTGTGTTGTGGCCGCACTGCGCCCCGACCCACGGCACAGTCTCAGGGCCTGGCCATCACCTGCTCCGGTGCGCAAACCAAACGCCGCGTGTCCGCCGTCTCTGCCGAGACCGCCGTGCGCCGGTGAGAGAGTCCGGTAAACGGGCCGCTCACGAAGGTCCAGCGTGGTGGCGAGAAGCGGTGGGGACCGCCCAGGCCCCCCAGGGCCGCCGGGCGGCAGGTCCCCAAGTGGAAGTTGAGGGCGAGGGACAGAGCGAGTCTGGGGGAGGAAGCTGGGCCCGCCGAGGAGGACACGCGTCCCCCGGGTGCGGAGCAGCCGCAGACGCGGGGCGGGCGGGGCTCCCGCGGGGCTCCCTAGAGACGAGGCCCCTTCTGGTGCACGCGGGGGGCGCTGCTCTCCGCCCGCCGCAGGGCCTGGGCGCCCCCCCTCGTCCCCGCAGTGCTGCAAGGGTCCGCCCCCCGACACAGCGGGAGGTACCGTCCGGTGCTGCTTTTTTTTTTTTTTTTTAAGTTTTCTCGCCTGTTTGCCCGCTTTAACACTGGCCCATTGAAAATGTGTCTGATGAAAATATGGGACTTCTATAATGGAAAAAGGTAGCATTCGAAAATGCCGGACATCATTTTAAAACAGATCCTTATGTGAGCCCCAATCATACAGACAACCTTTACGTATCATTTTCTGGATGAATTTTGATTGTTTAAAGGTAAAAGTTTTTGAGAACACCAACTATAATGAGATACAAAACATCTTCAGTCTCATTACATAAAAACTAGGGAAAAGTAGATGTTATCACTGAGTAATTTTTTGAATGTATGCATTATTAATACTGTTTAAAAAAACAAGTTTTGATTTCTTCGTTTTATTCTTCACGGGACAAAGAATCAGATTCTAGGAAAAAGTTGAAAGCTTAGAAATGTCGATGTTAAAGACGACAATAAATAGAAATTCTAGTCCTGGCACAAGCAGAACAGACAGCTGAGCGCTAGAGCTCTCTGCACACTCCCCGATTCCTGCGGCTCCGTTTGCCCGGCGTCATCAGCAAAGCGAAGCGTCGCCGGTTGGACCCTCCGCCACCTGGGCCGCCGTCTCAGTCCCCACTGGGGGCCCGGGGAGAGGCCACTGGCCGGTCACACTGCTGCTTCTCTCCCTGTCTTTCTCCCCACCTTCCCCTCTCTCCAAAAATAAATAAATAAAATCCTTTAAAAAATAAATAAAAGCTCTCTACAAATTGCCTTTTCATCAGCAGAGAGGCGGGTATAAATTGCATTGCCTCAGGAGCTTGGACAGAACCCTGGACCCCCAGGACCCGGGACAGGACCAAGGGACAGTCTCCTCGGCCCCCGCCCCCCACGGAAGCGAGCCCCGTGGTGAACGGAGCGTCGCAGCAGCACTCTCGGAGGGAGGGGCAGCCCACTGCGTTCTTGGAAGAAGAAATGAAATCACCCAAAAAAGCACTTTGGGAACTACGATGAAAATGAGGAAATAAGCCCTTCCTCTTGTGAATACAAATTCAGTGTTACTGTACCTAGTAGTGAGTAAACTGAAACTAGAAAACGCTAACAGTGAATTTAATGCCTGTTTACATAAAAGAAAGGTAACCTACATAAAATTTGCTGACGACCCAATTAGAAGTTCATGTAAGCAAAGGACAACGATTCTATTGGAAAAAAGAACCATTTAATAACATACAGAGTCCAGCCTGCTTGAGTGTGGTTGGTAGGGCAGTAATTTGGGAATAATAATTTACAGTTCTAATTTGCACATTGCACCTAAAATAATGTGCGGTGTGCCTGAGTGTGATAGTGTTAGGTTACAGAATTACATGCTTATGATTTTGTGATTAAAAAGGGGTGTTATTGGTGCTGGACCCTGTGTATTCTAATTTAGTGATTACTTTTGTTTTTGAACAAGAATCATTACCTGGTAAAGGGGAAATGTCTAATTGGATGCTGCATAAAATAACACTGGACATTTTTTAAATTAACTCAAGAAGTGCCGAGCTATAAGAAGCAGCAATGGAGGCAGACACCGAGGGTTCTTCTGTTGGGAGACGGTAAAACCTCTTCACCCAAGGTCAACAGGAAGGTCGCTGCCGACACCCCCTCCCCTTCTTCAGCATGCGCACCCTGACGTGTAGGAAATCCCTGTGCGGACGTTTGTAAGACATGAAAAACCGATTCCCACTTTTCACTTGTGCAATCTATTTAAAATGTGAGCTTTAAATGTGAAGTGCAAATATCTTCGTAATTTCTGATGTTATTTTTTTTTAAAGCACACTTTAATACACTTGACGTCTGTGCCAGCGATCGGCCTCCGTGGACACAGGGCCACGCAGCGTCCACGGTGCCCACCAGAGTCCAGTCTTGGTGCGTGTTCCGTGGCTCTGAGCAGACGCCTGAGGACCTGTGTTCACTGCTCGAGGATCGGAAGAACTGCTGCTCTGTCCTGAACACTCTCTGCACTCCGCCCGTCCCTCCCTGCTGGCCCCAAACGCTGGCCCCACCGATCTGCTCACCATCTCCCTAGTTTTGCCTTTTCCCGAATGCTGGGGTCGTGCTATGTGTAGCCTTTTCGGGCTGGCTTCTTCCCACGAGTCACATGCATTTGGGCTGACTCCATGTGTTTCCATCCTTGGTGGCTTTTCCATAACCTCCCATAACCTCCCATAACCTCCATGGCCGGGAGGCCCCGCGGCTGACCCATCATCACCTGCTGAGGGGCGTCTGCTGTGCTCCCAGGTTTCGGCAGTCACCGAGAAGCTGCTCTGAACACCCGTGTGCGGGTTTGTGGGGGCCTGTTTCCCACTCCTTCGGAAGAACACTAAGGTGCACGATGCTGGATCGTACAGTGCGAGTGTGTTTGCTCTGTAAGACCGCGCCGAACCCTCCTGCGAGGTGCCCATGCCGCGCTGCGTTCGCGCCAGCACTGAGCGAGGGTCCCTGTCGCCCCCCGGCCTCGTCAGCACTCGGTGCTGTCAGCGTCTGGCGTTCGGCCTTCCCGTAGATGCCTGATGGTGTCCCGCGGTTCTGCCGGGCCAGTCCTTGACGGCCCACAAGCTTGCCCATCCCCTCGCCAGCTGACTCGCCAGCTGTGTGTCTTCTGGGCTGAGCTGTCCAGTGTTCTTTTTTGATGGAAAACCTCGCTCTCAGAAGCACGGTCCAGTTCTGTTCTGCAGAAGCGCAGCCGCAAGGCTGGTCAACGTCCAGTCGGCGCTGCTGGGAAAATGCGGCAGCGCTGCCCAGTGGAGACTTCTCTTTTCCTTTGGAAAAGCCGCTGCGGTTCGCTGGAACCCACAGACGACCTGAACTCTGAAGACCCGGGTTTCAGACCCTGCCCGCTCCGAGGGGCGCTGGGCAAGACGCACTTCTTCCCTGGGCCTCCGCCGCGTCCTCCGTGGAGCCCACCGGCCCCCGGGGGCTGTTGCGTCCCAGGATTCCCAGGGCACGTCACCCGGAAACCCCGACTCTCACAAACCCAGGGTGCAGGGAGAATGCCGTCCAGGGTGTGAGGGTGTCGTGTGCACCCTGACGACCCCAGCACACGCCGCTCCGTGGGGCACAGGGCAGCTGGTAAGCCAGGAGACGCTGAGAGCTCTCGTCACAGGGATGGTTATTTTTGTTTATTTGTTTGTTTGTTTTTAATTGTATCTGTATGAGGCGCTGGATGCCGGCGAGATCTATTGTGCTGAGCACTCCACAACACACGTCAATCGTTGTATAAAACTGGGAAGGGGAGTAGATAAAGGCTCTCGATAACCCTGTAATTTTTTCTCTTAAAAGAGGCCAGTGAACAGATACGCTGTAGCGAACAAGGCAGCCTACACAGTTCTCTTTTTTTGTAGTTTTTTTTTATTGCTGTTCAAGTGCAGTTGTCCCCACTAACGAGTGTTCGCTGCGCTGTGTCCTCCGCGTCCGTGTCCCCCTCACGATTATTGAACAAAACTGCGTCCTGCGTTTTCTCTCTCTCAAACCATCTCTCACGCCGGTCACAGCAGCCTTAGACGGGCAGGCAGCTGACTGGTGGCTGTCCGGGTCGGGGCTGGGGCGCTGGGGGAGAAGGTGGAGGAACTAAAGAAAAAAACTCACCAACAAAGACAACGGTGTGGCCACGGCCCGCGGGGGAGGGGGAGGGAGGTAGAGAGGATGGGTGGGGGGTGCACGGTGAGGGAAGGAGGCCGGACTTGGGGGGTGAGCGCTCGGTACAGGGTACGCATGACGTGTTACAGAACTGTACCCCCGAAACCTGTGTGACTTTATTAACCAGGGTCACCCCAGTAAGTTGAATACCAACTTTTTAAAAAGGAGGATTTAGTGCTGAATCAGTCTCTTTGGTGCACAAACTGGAATCCTTCACTGAGCAATGCCCCCTTGCCCGAGCTCGAGCAGTGGAGACGGTCCCCCCTCCCAGGCTCACACGGGCAGCCCCCCCCCCACCCCGGCCCGGCCCGGCCCGGCCCCCAGGGGACGAGGGGCCCCACCTCCGGTCCGCGGAGCCTGCCCTGGGCTGTGGCAAACGGGAAAATGTCACTAAGCGGTAGCTGGGGGTTTGCTTGTTGTTTTAACCTTCTGTGGGGAAAGGTGTGAAAACTGTTTTGTGTTGTTTTCTTGTTTTCCTTCGGGATTTCCATCGGGTTCTTTTAAAAATATATTAGTTTCCGCTCAAAGCGCCCACATGCAGTGAGACAGGCGACACCGCCGTTGCCTGCGCGGCGGGGACAGCGAAGCCCGTTCCCAGGACGTCACGCAGCGGCACGCGGGACGCGGGACACGAGGGGGCCCCGGCCGCCACCCCCGTGTACGAAACGGAGCCGAACTGGGTCCTGTCCGCTCGCTGGCGGAGCCATTCACGCCGCTCAGCGCGGGCGCAGGCCCCGCACCGCCCGAGGGAGACGGCGCGGTTTCCAGACCCGAGGCCCAGGAGGCCGGCGGGTGGGGGGGGTAGGTGGCCCGGGGCCGGGCTGCTGGCCACGCCCCCCCCCCTGCGCCACCCCGCCTCTGGGGTGGGGGGAGCTCCGGTGCGCGCGCCGGGGCAGACGCTGCGCCGAGGGCGTGGGCTCCACGGCTTCCTCCCCGGGCGGGCGGCACGTGGGTCGGCGCAGACGCCCCCGCAGGAGGGGGAGGGAGGCAGAGATGGGTCCCCCTGCTGCAGACCACCGTGACGTCTGGAGACGGAAATTCTCGTCCTCCTGCACCGGAGTCAGACTCCTCTCCCGTTTCGGGTTCCAGTCCGAGAGCCCTTTGCTGCCGCGGGCTGGAAGCACCGCCGCGCGGCAGACGTCTGAGGAAGTCCGGGAGCCAAGGACAGCTGCTCGGCCGGGCCGCGTCCCGAGAGGAGAAGACACGCTCACAAAACGGCAGGACGATCCAGAAAGTCCCCCTGGGGAGTGGGCAGAAGTCTTCATTCCTGTGATCCCTCTAAAATCAGGGAAATGGTTCAGGTTAACTGTTCTTGCAGCAATAAATTAACTGATCGACCAACCAGCCGATTAATGAGTTAACATCAGAGAATCCCGCCCAGTTCCTGCACTCGGTCTGCCCGCGCCTGCCTGGGAGCTCGGGGCCCAGGGCCGTCTGGCCGAGTGCAGGGGAGCTGCCCGGCTCTGGCCGCGGCGGCCGCAGCTGCAAGAGGGCTCCTTCCCAGTCGGCCGATGGAGGAGCAGCCTGGACCTCAGAGTCACCAAAGCCTCCCGGCGAGATCAGCGGCCGAAGTCAAGTGCGTGGGAACAGCTCTCGGTCCAGGAGACGCGGCCTAGGCTGGAGCCCGGGAACTCGGGGCGCTGGACCCGGGCCAGACTCAGCCTCCCTGCCGGCTGACCGCCCGCCGGCCCGGGCCTGCCTGAGAGAAACCAGACGTGTCTTCCTCTGCGTCTGCCCCAGGACAGGGGACCGGCTGACGGCTCAGAGGCATCTGCACGGAATCTCGCCTTTCCCCTGAGGCCCCGCGCTGGCTGGCCCAGCGGCCTGGAGGATGGACCAGAGGGCAGTTCTCAGCCCTGGCTCCTGCCCCACCCCCCCCCCCCCCCACCCCCTGGGGCCGTGCCTGTCGGAGGTGGGGAGTTCCTCTCCGCCCGGCTTCAGACTGGTGGCTTGTCTGAGCCAGTGGACGTGAGCAGAGGTGGCTGAGCCAGTTCCAGGCAAACACTTTGAAGAACCACACTTTCCAGCCAATTCCGTCTCTCTCTCAGCCACGAAACTAGCACATCCCAACTGAGAGCTGCTGTTTGCTGTTCTCGGGAAGGGAGACACTGGGACGGAACTGCAGCCCCAGCAGGGGCCGCGGGTGTCCGTGGCGGTGTGTCGGCCTGAGCCCCAGGCGTCTGCGGGCTGCTCCTGCAGCTGAGCCCACGAGGACGCCGGACCCCACAAAGCCCAGCAGCACCGCGGGGGACAGCACCTCGAGGGCACCCGTCCCACCAGGGGCCTGGGTTTCATGTTAAAGACGGGCCGGGGCAGGGCAGGAAGGTTCTGGAAGTCTGTCACCTGCGGTCAGGAGGCACAGGGAGCGACGCTGTGCCGCCAGAAAGAGCCGGCAGCTGCAGGTGAGTCACAGTCGGCTGGCGGGTCCCCTCGCGGGCGCTCGGCCCTGGGGAAGCGGAGCCCGGGCTCCCTTCTGCCCGCGGCACCCAGTTCGCAGAACCGGCAGGAGGAAGGCACTTGTCCTCTGTTCCGCTTTAGAGTGCGGGCGCACGCCCGCGGGCAGGTGTCAGAGCCACCAGACAGAGCTGCTGCTTTGGGCACCGCCCCCTCCCCACCCCACCCCACCTCCCCCCGGTGTGTGTGTTTGCCGCCGTGGGCCAGCTCTGCGGCTCGGCCAGCGGCCTCGGGCGCGACGACAAACACGTGACCACTCCGAGGTCCCACGCTTCTCAGATCGGTGGAAGCACGTAAAAGTGAGGAGAGAAGCAGCCAAGGGCAACCGAGCACTAACCAGCGACAAGCCCACGGGGCATACGACGCCGGACGCCGAGTCTCGCCAGGACTGCCGGGAGGGGGCGTGAGAGTCCACCAGGCACTGGGCGTCGAGGCCGAGTGCCGGGATCCGTCCTGGGACGCTGCCACCTGACCCCGGGGGGACGCCGGCCTCCGGCCCCACCCATGGCCTGCTCAGCGGGCACAGGCCCAGGCCCCAGGGAACAGCCAGCAGGGGCTGACCGGCACCTCCAGAGACGATGTCCACTGTCTTCACATTCTGTCTGGAGACAGAATAAAACGACCTGGACTGAAACTGCTGGCCTGCCCCCCCCCCTTCCCTCGTGCACACGTCTGATTCTTCCCCCAGCTCTTCGTGTGCGAGGTCTTCAGCCCCCACCACCCCCCCCATGTGCGCACGCCGGCTTGCCAGCCGACCCTTGAAAGGTGACAGGCAACTGTCACTGCGACACTCCAGCCGTGTCCTCACCGTGGCAGCTGTCGTCATCACAACCCACGACGGAGAGCCCAGCACGCGCAGCGCCGAGGCCCGCCCGGGGCGTGGAGCGCGGCGTTTGGGGCTCCGCTCTCGCTGCGGCACGAGGTGTCACGAGGCCCGAGCAGCACGCGGTGTTTCCGTGGGACAACCGATTCACCGTCGTCGTCAACTCGTCCATGCTTTGTTTCCCGCTGCCCCACGGCGGGCTGTCAGCGGGGCTGCGTGCGCCGTGTCCTGTCACCGGGAGGGAAGCCGGCCCCTCCACACCGACAACACAGCCTGCCTGCCCGCCGGCGCGAGCAGCGGCCGGGGCCACACCTCCTCCGAACCGGGAGGCTCCACGCGCTCTTCGGCGGGCGAATGGAACTGTGGTCTGCCCTTCAAAGGCCGACGACAGAAGTGAGCACATCTGGAGTCATTTTTAGGGCCCGTTACCCGGCCTGGCGAGATTATTTACAGCCTTTCCTCGTTCGCCCTCGGCTCCGCAAACTGTGAATCCGTCAGTTTCATAAACGTGGCTTTTCCGTTTGCATCCACGTCACCGATGAACACCCGCACCCGGGGAGCCCACGCACAGAGAACTGCGGCGCAGCCGGAGAACCTGCCCCCGGCCAGTCACCCTCCCTCCCCCCGCCCCCCCGTCCTGCCGCGGGACGGCCCCCGCACCTGCAAAGCCGAGTTTGCAGCGTCGCCGCCCACACGCCCCCACCGTGTTCGCAAGACCAGTCGGTCGGGCTTGCCCGGCAACACACGGCAACGGCCAAGACTGCCAAGTCTTGTTTACGTGAAGTCGCGTCTATAAAAAGCAGAACAAGCAGAACTGGACAAAGAGCTCACTGATAAGAAAGCACAAGGAGGAACCACCCGCAAAAACAAAGGCAGGAACCACCAGCTCAGGGGGCCGCGTGCAAACGGCCGAGAGTGCGAGGAAAGTCTCACCCCCTAGGGAGTCCCCACGTTCCCAGGGGCGGGCCCTCCTCTCCCCTGCGAGTGCTGTGGGGCCACCTCCGGCGTGAGGGGAGCGCACCGCACAGGTGGGCTTGGGATGCGGTCGCGGCCACGATTCCGGAGAAAGAGGCCACCCTGCCCGAGCCACGCAAGAAGTCTTGGTGTGTCCAGAATGCACACAGACCAAAAGTCAAGGGCAGGAAACCACGCAACTCAATCTGAAAGTGGGCAAAAGACAGACACTTCATCCCAGAGAAGAAAGGGCGTCCAAGCAGCACACTGAAAGCGGTTCAGACGTGTCTGCCGCTGGAGGAATGCACAGGCAGCCGGGACGGGGCCGTGCGGCACGGGTGTGAGAGCGTCTGAAACGAAGACCCTCGCGGCACCGAGCGCGGGCGGGACGCGGGGTGGCGGGAGGTTGCCCGCCAGGTCGGGGCAGACTCGCTGTGTCACTCACGGTCCCTCTCCTCGGGTGCTCACCCGGGAACGGACACTCGCATTCACACGAAACCTCCACACGAGCGTGCGCAGCTGCTGTGGCCACGCGTCCTCCAGCTGCAAAGAACCCCAGTGTCCCTCGGGCCGGAGGAGACTGGTGCCGTCTGGAACAGGGGCTCTGCACAGCAGTGGCCAGGAGCGGGGTGCTGAGACCAACGGCCTGGGCGCGTCCCGAAGCAGCTGCTACGAGGTGAGTGGAGCCGCTCTCGACAGGCCGGGTGCCGCCCGGAGAGTCCACCCGTGGCAACGACAAGCTCCGGTCGCCGAGAACAGGTCAGCGGGGCGGGGCGGGGGGTGGCGGTCGGCGGCAGGGGGAGGATGCCATGTGGAAGCCGGAGCAGCAGGGAGGCTAGCAGACGATTCTGGACCCGCGCGGTGGGCCCGCGAACCCGCACGCCTGTCCGGGCTCACGGAACGGCACAGCGACAGAAAAGCCGGCGTCACCGCAGGTTCGCTGAAAATGCTTCGTGCTCTGAAGCAGAAAGACGCACCCAAGGGTGGTCCTTCCCTGCTCCCTCGTCTGTGAAACTGGAGTTTTACACTCGCTCTGCGGGGCTCAACGAAATGCAGACAAGAACGGTTTCAATGTGGTTTCTGCGGTGAGGAGTCCAGCTTCCCCGGGAAGAAGGTGTGGGCAGAGGTACAGGTGTGCGTGTGCGTGTGTGTGTGTGTGTGTGAATTCACACCTGTGACAAAGATGCGGCCCCGCAGGGAACCGGCTTCCGTGGAGGAGCATCGTCCTCCAAACGGAGCTGCTTTCCTGGACCAACTACCAGCACCTCCTTCCCAAGTGCCTGTTGGGTTAAGGGGATTCTGTTTGTGTCCGAGTTCTCCGTGACCCTCCGGTTCACCTCCGTGTCCCACGCTAACTGGTCCGTCTTGCACGGATTTACACACTTTAAAGCTTTTCTAGTCTCCACCTGAAAACGGCCTGAAGTCCAGCTCTTAATGTACAGTATTAACACCATCTGTCTGCAGCCCCTCCAGCTGCTTGACTAATCGGTGCCTGCCCTTGAGAAGTCCCAGCTCACCTCTCACCAAGGCCATGAAAACCGTCTCCTTTCCTCTCCCCTCTGTCTACAGGGTGTCTGCTCTCGAAGACATCTGAAATCTCTCCGACTTTGGGAAAGGAGGGAGTAACCTATTGGAAATGACCTCGAAACCCTCCTCCCAGGGCCGACGCACACGTGCACACCGGCATGTGCTCAGAAAAAGGCCTTTCTGTGCAAGGGGGAGAGGCAGCCGCTTTGCAGATCTGTCACCTGCTGCCCCACGGGAAACACTGCGTGTCCCTGAGCCGCAGCAGAGGAAGCCTCTACCAGCCACTCCCAGTGCAGCAGAGGCACGGCCCAGGATCAGCGACCTTCACGGACGGAAGTGAGAGAGGCCGCGCGTCCCCGAACGTCACCCCTCCCCCGAGGAGCCGCCCGGCCCACCCGCAGGGCCCCGAGGACTCTCGGCAACGGAGCCCCATGCACGCCGCAGACGAGGAAACACGGCACGGCACATCCTCACCCTCTCCCCCTCCCCACTGGGGCGGGGGACTCGGGAGGCTCGACCACAGGACGGAGTCTCTGCGTCTCTGCGGAGGAGAGGAGGTCCCCGGGATGCCTGGGAACGCAGGACCAGCGCGGCTCCAAGGTCTGGCCGGGACTGACCCCGACCCGACGGGGGAACGAGGTGCCTGACCCCAGAGAGCCTCTCGGCGAAGGCAGAGTGCACACACTCACGCTCACGCTGACACACTCACATGTTCACCCCCACACCCCCACACCCCCACACGCTCCATGCCCTCAGCCTGCAGGACAGCGAACCCCACACACGCTCCGCTGTGGTGCTGGAGGTGGGCCCTGGACTGGGCACGAGAAAGGGCCTGACTCCACCCCAGTTTCCTCGCCTCGTCTCACTGTCAAGCCGGCAAATGGCACCCGAGTGCAAGGTCTCAGGCGGGTGGGTGTGGGTCCCCAGTGCCCTCGTGGGCTCCCCAGAGCGGCCCGGAGCCCAGCTGCGTCGGCGTCTCGAAGAACCCGCAGACCCGAGGAGGGGAGGGCCGTGGCTAGCGACAGGAGGGACTGAGGGTTTGACCACCAGTGAACGGCAGCGCAACGAGGGCGGGGAGGAGAAGAAAGGAAACTCCACACACAACAAAGAACCTAAGCTAGAAAAAAAAAAACAAGAAACAAGGACGTTTTTTCAAGGGCTTTGAGTAATAAGTTAACCACCACCTGAATTTGACAAAGCAAGCTCACAAAAATTAAGACCATGAAAAACAGTGTGACATGAGAGGAAAACACTATTCTCAGCAAATACAGCGAGAGCCAAAGCGATGTCATTGGAGATCAGCAAGCGAAGGGCGAGAACGGAGACGCGGGAAGGAGCAGGAAGCAGGTCGGCCTGCGTCTGGGGGGAGACCGTGGTCCCCCGGCCACGCAAAGGCGTGTGGCTGCCGGCGGGTCGCGGGAGAACTGCTCACTCTGAGGCCCACGCCGGCCCTGACGGACGGACGGACGGACCCGTGGGTCGTGTCCTCGAAGGAAAACCACGGGCGCCGGGACCTGCAGTGCAGAGCGAGGGCGGCGCGGCGAGCGGACACGGAGGCCGGGGGCAGAGCTCCCCGCGCTCATGCACGACCCGGTCCCGCCGGTGAACCTCAGGGAGGAAGAGACGAGGACTCAAGCCTCTTGAGGCGCTCGCCCTGCCCAGGGGAGGCATCCAGGCAGGCCCCAGGCTGCCGTCCGCAGGACCGCGCTTCCCACCACGCCAGGGAGCGGCCCGCGGCCCACGGCCGGCCCCCAGGCCCCCGGCGGAGGGGAGCTGCGACTGTGAGGTGCACGCCGGGTCGTGAGGACCCCATGAAAAAAATTCTTTTGAATCTCATTAATGTCCTATGTTCACTACCTGTTACAATGATACTTTGACATAGTGGGTGAAATAAAATATAGCATTAGAATAAATTTTACGTGTTCTACACATTGTTTTTGGTGTGGTAACAGATAAGTTTTAAATTACATGATCTTTTCCATCAGGCAACATTATCTACATGGTTCTTTATGAAAGCGTATAATGGCCACCTAGGACGATTGAAAGTGAGTTGTATCAGTTACACATTTTTAGCATAAAAAGAAACTGCGCTCTTCTCATGAACCTTTGGGGAAGAAGGTGCCAGACGAAACCCAGGAAAGAATCAGAACCGAGGACTCGGGCCGCAGAGGCCGGGCAAGCAGAGCCCGAGGCGGGCGCTGTGCCCCGACCGTGACGGCGCCCCCAGCGCAGGGCGGCCGAGCGCCGTGGAGCCGGAGAACGGAGACAAGTGACCGTGTGGCGGGCTCCCCGCGCTGTCCCCGACGGGCCAGGCCGTGAACGCTCTCAGCTGCCCAGGCAGGTCGATGTCATGGCTGCGGCTCAGAAGCAGGAGCGGACAGCACCGGACGAGCGAGCGGGGCCACCGGGCGGGCGAGTCTCGGCAGAGCTGCACGCACCAGACGGGCAGAGGTGGCCGCCGTCGGCTGACCTGCGGCAGGGGGCGGGGACGGAAGGGATACAACCCCGTCTCAGCGGGTGTCGGAAACCACTACCCAGACCTGAAATGCAGGGTCCGGCAGAAGCAGGGCCTGCGTGAGTGCGGTCGGGAGGGTAATCAGGTGGGTGTGGTCGTCTGCAGTTTCATTTTGAACATTTCACCGGAAGCCTCCTACGGCGTGCTTGAGTGTGATGCTGTGTCACAGAAGGGCATGCTGATGATTTCATGACAAAAGATCTTGTCCTAAAAGCGGGCGTTATTTGTGCCGGGCCTTGCACATTCTCTTTAAAACACACAAGATCCATTTTCAAACTTGTTGAGTATCATTGTCTTTGAAGACGACTTCTCACGGAAAGTACCATCTTTGGAGATCGGGGAGCCAGTCTGAAATTCAGTCATCTCCTCGGTTCGCCTAAGTTTATTTTCTCTATCGATTCAATGCAAATAACAATGAAAAACGTTTTGCTGTAAAACTCTGGCTCACGGAATAAATTCCAAGCTACAGGACTCACACTGTCCTTCACGTCCACCCCACATAACCGGAAAACGTCCGAGTCCAAAGTCAGCAGCTCTGCCCATGGAGCTCTGCCCCGTGAGGGCCAGCCCCTGCGGTTTGCCCCCCCCCCACACCACATTCCCCCCCGCCAGCCCCCTCTGCACCTTCTTGGCCCCCGCTGCTGCTGCTCTGGGAGCCCTCAGCGCAGTGCTCTCAGATAAGCCACGGCCTGGCTCTTCAGCTTCGACTGCTCGGTCAGCTCGGGCCAACCGCCCCCCTGCCCGACACTGTGGCCCTAAGAACGCACCCCCCTGCAGAGGGGGAGGGTGTGTGTGTTTCTGTCCACCTGCCGCGGACAGGCATCCGACCCGACCTCTGACTCTCGGGGTTTGGGGCTGCAGAGCGCTGGGTGAGGACCCTGCGGTGCAGGCCTGTCCAGCCCCCACCTCCGCCCTGGCATCTTGCCAGGAAGGGCGTCCGGCTCTGGGGAGTGCTGTCCACATGGCATGACTGTGACCTCAGCGACCCCTGTCCTCCAGGAAACCAGCAACTTGTAGGAGACCGTTCTGGGTGGCGTGGGCCCCGCTCCCACTCGGAGATGCACAGGACCCACGCCCACGGATGGGTTGTCCCGTGAGTAATCAGGCCGCTATGAGTCTTGCTTTTTGCTAAAACTCCCTCACCCTGAATTGAGGACATTTATTGCAAAGTAACTTCCTAAAATCCACGCTAAACCTTCCAAGGACGAGTGTAACCAGTTCAACCACTTTTTCTGTGATGTGATTAGTGGTCTTGGCTCCTTTGTTTTCTGTGTAAGGTAACCACCTAGAGCGAACCTGTGCGTAGTTAATGAGGACCATCGTGTAATGGGCGGAGGAACCCCAATAAAGGTCGGTCACAGCAAAGGCCGAGGCTTTTGCTCCCCTTGGGAGAGAAGCCACGCCGTCCCTTTTCCTCCACCAGACTCCGCAGTCCGTGTGACTGTCTCATTTCCTCCGTAATGACCCGGACACTGTGGCCGGTGTCTGCATCAGCAACTGAGCCTCGCACACAGTGCCGGGAGCGAGAAACGACGCAGACTCGTTTCTACACGGTGAATCCTTCGCCCGACACATGGTCCGACGTGAACTCCCGCCGCCGCCGGGCCCCGAGGAGATGCCTCCAGCCCAATCCCGCCCCGACGCCTGAGGAACTCGCAGCAGCTCCGTGCGCGGCTGGAACACACGCTGGAACACGTGGGCCAGGCTGCCCGCCGCTCGTCAGACGCCACCGTTTCAACTCCAGTGCTTTTGGCAACTCCTCCCAGGCGTCTGAACACCAATCCACGTAAGACGGTCAGGCCGGAAAGGGAGAAACGACCACCTTTTTCACCCGAATCGCCCACAGCGTCGCCCACCGGTAATGGCACCTCCATCCCCCCGCACTTTCTGAAGGTCACGGTCCCTGTGACGACGGAGCCGGTTTGCTGCGGGACAGCCGGCGAGTCGCGAGGCTGGGCTGGGTCTGTCTGCGCCGCCGGATCTCGCCGCGGCTCCCGGCCGAGTCGCCCTGCGGCCGCGCACGCAGTCGGGAGACCTCCCTGGCAGAGCCACTTTACTCGGGCCGTCCCACTCTTTAAAATTAACTCTCTGACACTCGGAAGAGCCCGCTCTGACGTCCGACGGGACCGCCCCCCGCACCCCACAACAGCGGGCGCGGCGCCAACCCGAGGTCTCCACTGGAACAGCTGTCCCCTCGACCCGCCCGGAAGACCCCACCCCCCAGCCCACTCGCGCTCGGGGCTCCTCGCAGGCAGGCGCCCAGGTGGCCGATCTTTCCGCAGCATCTCCTCTGGTGATCTTCTTCATGGGACGCTTCTCCAGCCTGAAGCTCACTCCCGTTTTGCTCAGAGTCAGCGAGCCTTGCGGTTGGAGATCCCTCTGCCCACACCGTGACTCAGAGGCTCTCACTTCCCCAGAAAACTCCGGGGAAGGGGTGTGGACAGACACGACACCCCTCTGGCAACACAGGAGCCGAAGGGCGTCTGCACCCGCGGGAGGAGCACTGGGGCAGCTCGCGGGCCCAGGGCTGGGCCGCTGCGCGGTGCCGGTGTCTCAGCTCTTCCATAGCGTCAGGAGAAACAGAGGGAGGAAGGGCTGCGAAGAGCTGTGTAAGCACACACACACACAGAGTGCCGGACGGTGCTTTCTGGATTCCCGAGAGAAAGGTTCAGCTGCTAAGGGCTTTCTCATCAAGCCTCCGTTTCCTCCCAGGAGACTCGCGGCCGTGCTCGGGGGAGGCGGCGGTCCTGTTCGCTGCTTTCTCAGCTATGAATAAGGAAGGGACACAGACGGGCGGGCTGGCGTTGAAGTGGCAACGTCTGGCCCGGCCGGGCTCTCGGTGGGCTGGAGGGTCGCCCCGATACGCCTCGGTTGTGAGTTCAGTCCCTGCTCGGGGCACGTCCAAGACTCGACCGGTGAGCGTGGAGGCGCGGAATAAACCGCAACGTCCGAGGTCTAGATTCAGCTGTGGAAAGACTTTCAGGCCAGTCAGTGAAACACGGAGACAATTTACTGGGTGAGGTTATTAACTTCCCACACGACGCGGCTGTAAGAGGACCCTGAGCAGCCACTGGAAAACACCCATTTAAGTTGGACTTACAGATAAGTGTTCGGTCGAGTAGCCTCGGTGGCTCAGTTTCCTTGTCTGTAAAAGTATCTGCCTCAAAAGACGGTCGTAACCATCGCATGGCTACTTTAAGGCGCCCGGTGGAGGCGGGCCCACCGGGAATCGCTGCTGCCACCGTCACGGCCCATCTCACATTCCACGTCTTACAGGACGAAGTGCCTTGTTTATACTCGTTGTCTTTCAAGTATCTTCCCCAAGGTTTTACTTATTTGTTTTTAGAGAGAGGGGAAGGGAAGGAGAAAGAAAGGGAGAGAAACATCGAGGGCGACTGGTTGCCTCTCGCACGCCCTGAACTGGGGGCCTGGCCCACAACCCAGGCCTGTGCCCTCACTGGGAATCGAACTGGTGACCCTGTGGTTCACAGCGTGACGCCCAACCCACTGAGCCACACCAGCCAGGGCTATATCTGACTTTCTTACCGTCTTTATAGGTGTGCCCTGCTATGGAAACCCGGCATAAAGGCAAAGACAGATGGATTATTAAATTCCATTATTCCTCATTCATTCACTCACTGTATGTGTTCATTCATTCGTTCGTCACAGCTGGGGCAAAGGGGTGTTGACTGGGGCGCTGCAGAGAAAGGGGCGTTTAAGTCGCCTCCGGAAAGAAGAGTGAGACCCTTCGATGCAGAAGTTCCTTTGTACCTATAAAGATGCATACCGATGAGTGAACATGCATACACACGTGTGTGTGTATGTATGTATGTACACACACACACACTGCGGAACCCTGCAGACGCAGAAGCAAACACACACCCTCGGCACCGACGAGCGTCATGCCACTGAAGCACATCAATGCCACAGGCCCTGCGGGGGAGGCTGGACAGTGCCCAGGGCGGCCGGGGGAGGGGACGGAGAACTGCACCCCCAAAAGGACGAGCAGCCCCGCTGGGGAAGGGGGGCTGGAGCTCTGAGGACAGAGCACGCGCGGCAGGGGCCCAGGAGCAGCCTCGCCGGTGGGTGGGCCGAGGCCCCGCAGCGGCCGAGCGGACGGACCCAGCGGCGCAGACTCATCCACACGCCGGCGCAGCGGCGGGAGAGGCGGCAGCGGCGCAGCGGGAAGGGAGGAGGAGGAGACCGGCCCGCAGGCTCAGGAAGTGAAGCGGGAGACGCCGCGCAGACGGGCCGGCCCGGCCGAGGCAGCAGCAGCGCCGGCAGGGTGGGCGCCCTGCAGGAACCCCGGGCGGGAAGGGGGCGGGGCGCCGCCCTCCGGCCGCACTGGGCCCAGGCCCGGCCCCTCCGTGAACGGGGAGCTGGAAACTCTGCCCCGAGAGCCTGGAGTGCGGCCAGGGGTCCGCCAGCTGCCTGGGGCCTGGGACGGGCGGGGGCGGGGGGCTGGAAACCCCAACCAAGGCACACGGCGGCTCGAAAGGGCCCAGTTGGCTCCCGCCCCCCTCCCTCCCTGGCATCCCAAACCCTAATCCAAAGCGAAGACGTCAACACAAAGCCGTCCGGGACCCATGAAACCACTGGCAAACGGGCAAAACCGGTATTTCCACGGCCCGCAGCAGAATCAGCCCCCACGGAGCTGACCCCACAAGAAAGGAGATCGGTGAACGTTACACACACACACACACACACACACACACACACACACACACGAGAGGCACCCTGGGGAACAACCCGCCCGTCAAACACTAGTGGAGGCAGGCGTGGGGTTCACACCACTCCGAGTCGGAAGGAGGAGCGGAAACGGGGGGGGGGGGCCGGAGAGCCGGGTGCGGAGGGCCTGGAGGGGGGGGCCGCGGGGGCGGGCACTTGTGTGCAGTGAGCATGGGCGGGGCGGGGCCCACGGAAGGCTGGCATTGAAACTGGACCCTGAGAGGCAGGCAGGACCACACACGTGGGGTCTTGGGTCCCACACTTGGATGCAACTTCACCCCCTGCCTCCACCGTCCCACCCTCAGGTCTCGGGAGGGAGCAGCCTTGGGAAGCCCCTGGCCCGGGGAGGGATGAGAAGCTGTGCTCCGGAACGTTCCTGGGGCCGAGACTGCCGGCGATCGCAAGGCGACAGGCGCAGAGGAACGAGAATGCTCAGGTCTCTGCAGTGGGCCGGACGCCTCTCGTTCCGGCCAAGCATCAGGCGTGTGCGCCCGCCAGAGGCTGTGGCGGCTCCCGGCTTCCGCACTGCGCATGTATGCTGTGCTGTGAGCTGGTGTGCCTGCTGGGGACCCACACGGAGGTGGGGGCGGGGGGCACGGCTCGTGCTTCTCCCCCCCAAGTGCTGGTGGAGCAGCAGGAGAGGCAGATGTGCGACAAGCACCACCGCCACACGGCGCGATGACAGATGCGAGCGGACGTGGGAGCCCGGGGCAGAGGTGTGGTGGCAGAGGCGTCGCAGGGCCAGGGACGTCTGAGTGGGATCTTGCAGGAAGAGCAAGAACACGCAGTGTGGGAGGAATGTGGCAACTGCAAGGGCTCGTAAAAGTGACAGCACGATGATGAAATTTCGGGAAAGGCTTCCCATAAACTCCATTTCTTGGTATGGTCACATGAGTCACTGTGTGTGGAGTAAACAGAGACTAAAACTTGATTGATCCTCACGGAGCTTTTAACCTAACAAAACTAAGTAGGACTCTGATTAGTGTCTGGGGTGCCCCTGGGTTCAAGTGCAGGTAAGACGCGGAGGAGAGGGGATCGCAGGAACCAGGCTAATGGTCAGGGTGGCCCTGCGTGCGCGCCGGAGCCCGGGGGTCCGGGAGGGCGCGGCTGGTTACGCCGGGGCAGTGCGTGAGCCAGGGCACAGCTGGGCAGGTGGGAGGGGGCACGTGGGAAGGGCAGAGAAGCTTGTAACTTTGAGGACCAGATGGGACCCCAGGAATTCTGGAGTCTGTTCCCCCACCACCCCCGCATCTGCATCCCGGCAGGAGCCGAGTGAGCACAGACTCCGCCTGGGCCCCTGGAGCCAGCCCGCCAGGGAGCCGTTCGTGTCGGGAGATGGGGGAGAAACACGCATCTGCGAACCCTGGACGTGCAGAGCCAGCGTCGGGGTTTTATGAAGGACACAACTCCTGCTCACGGGAGGTCAGTCCTCTGCTGGCCAGGGGACCCTCGGGCAGCAGGTGGTTCTCAGCACGTGCTGTTTCCTGGAACAGCTGGTGGTGATGGCGCCTCCCCACGCAGGAGTGCAGGGGAGTTGGTGGGGCTCACACTGCTTCGTCTCTGGGAGGGAGCTGCCTCCCGGCTGTAAACTGCATGTCTCTGCACAGCAAACCTTAGGCCACTGGCAAACCACTGACAGCATGGCTAGTCCACCCAACTCTGTCACCATTCCAATCTGCAAAAAAGCTCTGTGTTCCGAGGAAGAACAGCCACAGAGAAATAAACTCGGGGTTTGGAATGAAGTCAAGTCTGTAAACCAGCCTTAGCTCAGGGCGGGAATGGGGCCCCCGCTCAGGCCAACGCTCGCTGCCACCTGCTTTGTGATCACGTCACCCCCGGACACAGCACACCCAGCGTCCCTGTGTGGTCTGGAACCCCATCCTGCCGCACCGGCCGAGCCAAGTGGTTGTGAAAGAGACCGGATGGCCTGAAAAGCATAAAATACTTACTCTCTGGCCACCTACCAAGAGAGCTTGCCAAGCGCTGGCTACTCTGAGTTTCTCCACCTTCCACATGTGATTAGGGACACTCCCTCCCCACTCCTGCCCATTCCCTTCAGCCCAGCAGTCCCGCTGAGCTCCCACCACGTGGTGAGCAAGTACTGAAGGAGTCACGGGGGCAGGGGGTCAACACGAGGAAGACAAGGCTCCTGCCAAGAAAAAGGTAACACGGTCATTTCGAGCTATGTTCAAAACCAAGAGAGAAGTACCCTGTGATGTCGTGAAGGCAAAACAGGAGAACTTACTGGAAATGAGAAGGCTTTTGAGAGACACCAGACCACAGCCAAGGGGCAGAGGACCAGCAGCAGCTGCCCAGGGAAGGAGCTGGAGGAGTCCCGGACCGACCTGGGTGGTCAGCACCCACCGCCGGACTCTCTCTCTGTCCCTCCGCCCGACAGCCTTGGCGGAGCTAACAGAGGCTGCGAGAGGCTGGGACAGTTCAGACGTTCCCGGGTCCACAGGTTCACTTCACGGCACTGCTAGTTAAAGTCTAATGAAGAAGGAAAGAGTGAGTAACTTTAATTTTCAACTTATGTAAAACGAAGATTTTGTTACCATGAAAGCCAGTCATGTTTTTAAAGCCAGTTAGAGTTTTTCGATAAATAATTCTACTTGCAAAAAATATAAACAAAATTTTTAATGTGCAAAAATCTGGACAATATCCATTATGTAACAGAATATGAAAACTTTTTCTCATTTCTGACTGAGCCCCCAAAACCGCTTCAATGGGAGACAAATAACCTCCTAAAAAACTCTTTGTAGCCCTAGCCAGGTGGCTCAGTTGGTTAGGGCATTATCCAGCCATGCCATGGTTGCAGGTTCAATCCCCCGTCCAGACTCGAACAGGATATCTCTCCCACCAGCCACGGAATGCGTTCAGTCCCGGCCACTAGAGACACCCCCTGGGTGAGCCCATTGTCTCCCGAGGCCACTCGCCCTTCAGGTGTGCACACGTGGCACCTGAGAGCTACCCCACGTCAGGGCCGTTCCTTTCACCAAGATCACTACTGGGATTTTGCTTCCTGATTAGCAAGTGAAAAGTAAACCCTAACGGCCTCAGACAGACAACTCCCAGTGCGGTCAGGGTTTGGGAGGCAGGAAAGACCCAGAGCCTTAGATTCTGCAGATCTAACGAATCACACGGTGTAGAAAAGGCCAGAGAATGAAGGGAACATGCATGGAGCGTACTGATGGAGGGGTTGTTTCTCCACACGGAGGATCCATAACCGGGAGTATCTGCGTGCGCGCATCCGCACCTGCGTCTGTGTGCGTGCATCTGCGTCTGTACGCGTCCGCACCTGCGTCTGTCTGTGTGCGTGCATCTGCGTCTGTATGCGTCCGTATCTGCATCTGTACGCGTCTGCACCTGCGTCTGTGTGCGTGTATCTGCGTCTATGTGCGTGTGTCTGTGTGCATGCACCTGCGTCTGTGTGCGTGCATCTGCATCTGTACGCGTCCGCACCTGCATCAGTGTGCGTGCATCTGCGTCTGTACGCGTCCGCACCTGCATCAGTGTGCGTGCATCTGTGTCTGTATGTGTCCGCACCTGCGTCTGTCTGTGTGCGTGCACCTGCGTCTGTGTGCGTGTATCTGCGTCTATGTGCGTGTGTCTGTGTGCATGCACCTTCGTCTGTGTGCGTGCATCTGCATCTGTATGCGTCCGCACCTTCGTCTGTGTGCGTGCATCTGCGTCTGCGTGCTTGCGTACCACTGAGCTGGTTCGCTGTGTGGCGTTCCTGCCAGGAGGTGGCAGGTGGGCAGTGTGCGCAGCTGAAAACTGTGTGCCTCAGTCCAACCCCAAATTTGAATGCCAGTCGGAAACGGACAGACTAGATCAAGGGCTCAATGACGTCCCTGAAAAGTAACGCGACAGAGAAGCAAGAGAGCAACCCGGGCCGGCAGCGACTTCAGGCCGCTGGGCTCGACCCTTTTCTGAGACCGGCAGGGCCCCCTGACCGCAGTGTCGCGCGGCTCTGGCTCCCTGTCGAGCGTCTCTATCACGGAGCACCATCTGGGGCACCACTTACGTTGCTATTCCTCAGAAAATAATCTCTAAGCAATGGCGCTACAAATATTATAAAGTATGTAGTCATCTAAGGTGCAAAGGTTTTTTTTTCTATATTCCTAAAAATGTAAAAAAAAGTGCTCTCATTTTAAGTTAATAATGTAAAGAAAATATTCTTAGGGCTGCCTTGTCAACAAAGTAGCCACTGGTCACATGGAGCTGCTGGCCATATTTAAATTTAATTTAATTAAAGTTTTAAAATTTAAATGAAATAGAACTGCCACATGATCCAGCAATTCCATTTCTGAATATTTATCCCCCAAAATTAAATTGCTGTCTCCAAAAGATACGTGTGCCGCATGTCCCTGCGTTTTATTCACAGTGGCCGAGACACAGAAACAACCCTCGCGTCCTGGACAGGTGACCAGGTGAGGAGATGTCCAGACGCACAGTGGGAGGTTCTGCAGCCGCAGGAAGGAAGGAGGTCCTCACGTTTGTGACAACAGGCATGAATCTCGAGGGCTCTGTGTTAAAGTGAAATAAGACAGAGAAAGACGAGTGCTTCCTGATGTCACCGAAATGTGGGATCTTTAAAAACTCAGGAGACTGCAAACCAAAGCGTCACAGGTTCGATTCCCAGTCAGGGCACATGCCTGGGTTGCAGGCCATGACCCCAGCAACCGCACATTGATGTTTCTCTCTCTCTCTCTTCCTCCCTCCCTTCCCTCTCTAAAAATAAATAAATAAAATCTAAAAAAAAAACCCCTCAGGAGAACGGAGTGTGGTTGCCGGGGTGGAGGTGGGGGGGGGGGGGGGGGCGGGGGGTGGGGGGATGGACACAGTGGGTGACGGGGCTGAAGCTTTCAGCTACAAGACAAGTCAGTCCTGGGATGCAACGTGCCACGTGACTACAGTTGACAATACTGTTTTGTGTATTTTGAAGTTGCTGTGAGAGTAGGTCCTAAGTGTTCTCATCACAAAGAAGAAGTGTAACTGTGTCTCAGTGGGTGCTAACAAACTTACCATGCTGGTTTCACAACAGGAACATATGTCAGATCATCATGTGATATACCTGAAACTCATATGATGCTAAGTGCCAGTTATATTTCATATTTAAAAAATTAAATACTCAATTTTCCCACCACTCTAGCCGAGGTCTGAGTGTTAAGGAGCCCGGTGCGGCCAAGGGCTCCCCCGCTGGACTTGCGCTGGATTGCGCAAACATGGAACATTTTAATTTTTATAGAAAGTGCGGCTGGACAATACCACTCCAGCGTTTCAGGGCCAGTCATTCCGACCCTGAGAAAACAACTCCCGTTTCTTCTGCATGACTCGGTTCGCAACATTTTAATCCTCAGTGAACGTGAGCTTCATAAAGTGTAACGATACATGATATCAGAAGCTTGTTAGGACAGAGTATATTATTCCTCATTATACAGGCGGGCCACATTCTTTCAATAAGTTTATTTTTAAACAGTGTTTTGAGCAAAAAGATGGGCAGAAATCCAGAGTTGCAAAACTTTTTCCTAGAAGCCTGAATGCCTTTTGGATTCCTTGTAAACCATAAAAAATCAGCACTGGGGGATTTATAATGTCGAGTGAGTGACTTCATGCATTTAGCTTCTTCTCAGAAGTTTTCATGATTTCTCTACCAAACACAATGTACTTCTTTATATCACATTCTTTCCCCATATTTGTAATTTTCACTTCCCTTTTGGATACACATATGTTACTATGTTTTGGCTACATTGTTTGCTGACATGGATAGATTCTAGTGTAAGTACTGAGAGAGAGAATGTTATGGAGTATTTTTAGCATTCTGTTGTCTTAGAGACTAAAAAACTTAGAGACTTGTTAGTTGCTTGGAGCAAAAAAAATGAGTTTTGAATACTTCACAGTTCAGTGTATGGCTCTCCCTCCCCCAGCGGAGAACAAGCTGAATGAATCTCTGCATGAATTCAAGGTCTCCCGCCCTGCTCCCTGGGAACAGTTGGAAGACTGCGGCATCGAAAGCACATCATCGTCTAGAAAAGACGCATTCAAATCTCAGAAATTATATCTGATGTCAAGTCTAAAATGTTCTTTAATTTGCTTGGAGGAGAAAAAGCCTGTATTTAACCTGTAGGTTCTCATTATGACTTTTTTTAACCTTTCAGTGAATTACAGGGAGACTGAAAAGAACTTGTCCCTAACGAGCCACGTGGCCACCAGCGGACCTCCCCCCACCCCAGCAGAGCAGACACAGGGAGGCCCCCCGCCCCCACTGAGAACCCTGGGTCTGGCTCATGTGAGGTTCACAGTGGCCACTGTTGCCCTGTCCTGGCAGTCAGGCTTCTGGAAGTAAACTGCTGGGCGGTAAGGAATGTTATTTTTCGTATGTGCAGACTTTGTATTTTAACCCTTAGAAAACTTTTTTTTAAACGGAAAGGGGTCATTTGCACACCCCACCCCTCCCTACGATGGAAGAAAGACTCAGAGAGGCTCTGGAAAACCGACAGGTTCCACAACGTAGGAAACGCGATGCCTGTTCTCAGGTCTGCCCAGTCCTCCTGGAGTGTTCCCAGGCCCAACCATGCTGTTGGCACAAAATGAACCACACGGGGTCTTAGAATCCAGGAGAGGGAAAGAGGAGAAACAGTTTGGGTAAAATTGGACGGTAAAGGTTGGAATTTCCCTGGAGGACGCAGCACGGGAATAGAGTCGGAGCAGGCGGTGGGAGGGGAGGTGGGGAGCAGCTGTGTGGGGGGCCACGCCGGCCGGAGTCGGACGCACGCACCGGGCCGGGAGTCACGGCCTGCACGGGTGCGGCTTCTGCAAATGCTCCTTGGTCAGGGCCTGAGTCACCGGGCTCCCAGGCCACGCACCGCCGTGGGGACTCAACCGCAGCCGCTGGTCAGCAGCTCCCGGGGGTGACTCCTGTTCGCACTGGTGCTTGGTTAGCTGAGGCTGGCCCCCCCGCACCTCACAGTTGGAAGACTGAGGCATCGAAACCACAACGGTTTGGTCACAACGACCACGGCAGGATTCTGTGACCTGTTCGGCGTCAGGATCCGCTCGCATCTTCCACACGTGTCTTTCCCAGGCTGCAGGGGGGTAGACATGCCTGCAGTGAAAGCGCTCCGTGCTGGGAGACGTTGGGAAATGCTGAGATAGACACGGTTAGACGAGTTTCTTTATCACAAGACGGCCAGAGCCTTCGACACAAGCGTTCATGACGAGCCTTCAAGAGAACTGAGCACCCAGAATGCTGTGTCGCCAGTAACCCTTCCGCTGCTCCTGGAGAAGCTGCCGGGCCCTGTGAATGCAGGCTCGTAGGGTGGTGGTTCCTAAGTCCACGGGTACCACTTGGGTCAGTGTATCAGGTCGGCCAAAAAAGTCTGTTACGTTTTTTCCCTATGATGGCTCTATCAATGGTTAATTGTCTTTAGCTTCATTCAAAACAATTTTGTTAGTGTCCTGGCTAGTGTGGCTCAGTGGATGGGGTGCCGACCTGCAAATCAAAGGGTTGCCAGTTTGATTCCCAGTCAGGGCACGTGCCTGGATTACAGGCCAGGTCCCCAGTAGGGGGCGCACAAGAGGCAACCACACATTGATGTTTCCCTTTCTCCTTCCATTCCCCTCTCTAAAAAATAAATAAATAAAATCTTTAAAAAAAATTACCTTAGATTGTATTGTGACAGGTGTCACATTAGCATGCATTTAAAAAACATCAAAACTGGTGAATTTTTGTGTAGCCATTTTAACATTGAAGATACAAGAAAATACACAACATTATTGCAAGGAAGGTAAAAGCGAAACTGAGACGTGGAAAAAGGATCCGTGCCGTGTGTGGGGGAGGTGCTGCGATGGACCAAACGCGTCGGAAGTGGTTTGCGAAGTTCTGTGCTGGAGGTTTCTCGCAGGACGATGCGCGGTGGTCAGGCCCAGCCGCTGACGCTGACAGCGGTCACACCGAGACATTCACTGGGAACAATCGGCGTTCCAAGCCAAGGGAGACAGCCGCCACACTCAAGACATCCAAATCAGTAAGGTTACCAGTAAAAGTGAAAAATGTGTCTTGGGGAAGGGGGTTATAAGGGGACCAAATGGTAATGGAAAAAAAACATAATAAAGATCATATGTATATTTTAAATGTATCTTGTATTTTACAGGAGAAAACTGAAGGAACTTTCTGGCCAGCCCAACAATTGGTGACCCGAGCTGCAGCGCCAGGCACGCGTCGGAGTCCCCGAGGACGGTCCGGCGGCGACGGGTTAGGGCGGACGCGCGCCTTCACGTCAGGTGGCCGGTGGGGGGCGCGGGAGGGGGGCGGGGGGCGGGGGGGCGCGGGAGGGGGGGCGGAGCGCACAGAAAGCGGGGGGGGGGGAACGCCCCGTTTACTGGACGGACGGCCCCTCCCGCACCGAGGCATCTGGGCTCCCCCTGCGCCGTTGTTCCTGGGGCCTCCCCCCGCCCCGCAGAGCTGCTGGTCCGGTTTCACGCCCGGGCCGGCCACGCTGGTCCCCGCAGCTCGGCCCCAGAGTCCGAAATCGGGAAGCGGGGCGTGTCCGGCCTTTTCTTTCCCAGGACTGTTGGCTACTCAAGTCTTTCTTGGTTTCATCCAAATTTTTGGATGTGTTTTCTATTTCTGTGGGGAAAAAATGCCAGTGAAATTTTGATAGGGATTTCCCTGAATCTTAGGTGGCTTTGGGCAGTAGGAACACTTCGACATATTGACTGTTCCGACCCGTGAATGCGGATCTCGGTCAGGTGCGCCGGCCACCTGTCCCCACAGCCGGAATCAGGGGCGCCCCCCCTCCCCCGCCGCGCCCCGTCTCTGTGGCACGCATCCCAATCCCGGGGTCAGGCGGTACCTGCCCTGTGCCAGGGGGTCTCCCAGCAGCCGTCAGGGCGGCGGGGAAGGGCCGCAGACCCAACCACCCACAGGCCCGGCCAGCGGATGGGCGGCCACGCCCGGGGACGGATCCAAGGGTCCTCCCGCCGACCCCACAGCGCGGCGGCCGCCTCCCGCTTCCAAACGCTGCCGGCCGGGCGGCGGGGCCAGGGCCTGCGTCTCTGCGGCCCAACGCGCCGCGCGCCGTCGAGTGCAGGCTGCAGCCCCTGGTGGCCACGACACAGGGAAGGGGCGAGCGGGGCGAGCGGGGGTCCCGTCCTGTCCCCGCCATCTGCGGGTGGGGGCCTGCCGTCCTCACGGAGGGGGTGTCCTCGCTCTGGGGGCGGCTTTCCTTGATTGTGGTTCACCGCGGAGCAAAGCAGCAAAAGTAACACACAACACCCAGCAAGGCGCAGTCCAGAGCGGTGACTGCAGCACCAGGAAGAGGCATGCTCGTCCCTCCCGGCGCGCGCAAAGACCAGGACAGACTCGGCGGGGGTGGGGGTGGGGGGTCCTCTCTCTCTCCTCTCCTTTTCGTTCCCCCGTGCTCAGGCACGGAATGGCTGTCGTTGGGAGCCGGGGCAGAGAACAGAGGAGGGAGGGACGGGAGCGCACCGTCCGCTTCCCCCCTCCCCCGGGGCGGGGGGCCCACACCGCGGCTCCGCTGCCGCGCGGTTTGCCTCGTAATCTCTCTGCGTCGCGCTCCCTGACGGCTTCTCTAGGAATGGCTGGGGGTCAGCGGTTCCAGACTCTAAACCTGCCTGCCATGACGAAACACTCCAGTCAGTCCCTCCAGGTCTCTGCACTCCTAACACGGGGAATAGCCCGGGCGTTTAGGCCTTGAGAAACTTCCAGAAGCGTGGCTCGGAGGCGGAACCAGCCCTGCAGGCCGCACTGACACCCGCGGGACCCGCAGGCTGTGGAGGAGGCGGGGCCTTGGGGGGGGGTCGCCGCTCCGCTCCACCGGGCTGCTCTTGAGACAGTCTAGGGCGCATCGGTCAGCGAAAGCCGCCTGCTTCCATTTCCTTCCTTTATTGGAAACAGGAAGTCAGACTGGGGAAGGCAGGAACTGCTATTCCGTGAAATGGGTATAACTGTGCACCGTACGTGGTGTCACGAAAATCAAATGTGCAATGTGACAGGTGAAACGCGGTGCGCGGCACCGGTGCGGGGCTGGTGAGAACTGCCTGTCGGGGTTTGCACCCTCGCGGCTCTCACTGGGACCGTGGGTCCGGCAGACACAGGGGGCCCGTGAGTGACAGGCAGGGTTGCCGGCAGGGGGACCACTGCTCCCAGTCATTCAGGGTGTGCATGGGGTGTGCACAGAAAACAGAACGACATTTCAGCGCCTGTGCCAAAGTACAGGTAGGTGTTGCCAGACCCTCAAAAGCACCCTCAAGTTTTGTGTTATTATCCAAAGCGAATTTCAGTGCCCAAACTCCTGTCTGCTCATCTTCAATCCCCACCAGCTAACTGTGTTCACCAGCTCATTGCTGAGTCTTGAATTGTTTACGGATACATAGATGTCAGGTGCACCAGAAGTGCCCTTTAGGAAACCGGCGCACGAGAAACGCGTGGAAAACTCTGGTGTTTGCCCCGCGCCCCGTCCGGCCCCTCACTCTGGGTCTCCTCTGCCCTCGGCCGCCTCTAAGCTGTTCCACGGCCTGTTGGGTCCAGAGATGAGGGGAGAACTGGACTGTGGTGTAACTACCTCCTGTCCATAAAAACGAAAATGGCGTTCCTCTGAGTATGGGCCGGCTTTGCCAGTTCTGCATCTGTTGTGAGCCCATTTCCCATTCGCTGACTATACATGTGTGATTCCCTTTTGAACTGGTTGTAACGTCTATTGGTCCCTCATTAGTTCATTGAGGTAAATAAAATCTTTGATACACATTGCTTTTATATTGTATAAAAATCATAATTTTATCCTCACTGAAAGTTTCTCCTTGAATACGTACATACAAGCTTCAAATATACGTGACTCCCTGAGGAACACATCTGGAATTCAAACACGTTACCTCCCTGGCCAATTTTCCAGCCCGGACTGAGTGGCGCCCCCCACCCGGCCCCCGCCCGCTGTGGCTCCAGAACTGCTGGAACCATGAGTTCCAAAAATCGATCCATTGTAGACAGCTGCCTGAGCCCTCTGAGGACAGAGGTGTGCCCGGGGCATTTCTGAGGAGCATTGTCTGTGCTAGAAAAACTCGCAAACCCTGTGAGGCAACAAGTAAGTTGACCTGAAGGAGTCAGCATCGGCCTGGGCTCAAGCCTCCAGGAAGCCGGGTTCGGGTTACAAGAGGCTGGACGTGTTAGCGCACCTCAGAGGAGTGTGTTCAAGACTAACACTTGGATGTTTTTACTTAACATTTGGTTCGTGTCTTAAAAAACATTTTAAACCTGGCTGCCGTAGCTCAGTGGATTGAGCACGGGCTGCGAACCAAAGCATCGCAGGTTCGATTCCTAGTCAGGGCACATGCCTGGGTTGCAGGCCATGACCCCCAGCAACTGCACATTGATGTTTTTCTCTCTCTCTATCTCCCTCCCTTCCCTCTCTAAAAATAAATAATAAAATTTAAAAAAATTTAAAACATTTTGTTTTCATGTTTTATCCTGTATTTTTAAAAATATAGAAATAGAATTATTGAGCTTTTCTCTATGGATAATGTTGCTAAAATTTCAGGCCTTTCTTTTTACTTTCCTCATGTAAGTATGGGATTGAATATTTTACAACTATAATGCTATTCCAGTTCTGTAAGTAACATTGTACATAATTGAAATAATGACACAGGGCAATTTAGTCAACACAGCTAGGTACCATTCATGTAGGTTATAGAATTACGCAGACATTTTAAACATGTTTCCATGTAAACGTGTAGTGTTCTAACAAAAGAGGTACCAAACTATAATCACATAAGGAGCTGAAAATGATAAATAATGACTGTTTAATAAGTGTGACTAATGATACCAGTGGGTGTTTAATAGAAGAGGGAGCAAGTGTGAGAATTTAAGTGTGTCATCCATGTGGAATATTTCATAAAAGATTGCATAAACCTAATGAGAGCTTTTCAGAATGAACTACATTGTTTGTAACAACTAGTCACGCTTCATTTACTGGGGAGTATTCTGCATATACTGCCTGTCATCAGTCTCCTTGGGAGGTGAGATAACTTCTTCAGTCACTCTCGGGCGGCCCCCCGGCACCCCCAAAACTGTCCTCGCCCACAAGCCAGAGTGCTGGGCCGCAGGGCAGGTGCCACAGGTGCTCAGCGACCCTTGTTACCTGTGGGTCTGCGTCTGTAAGTGTGGCATTCAGGAGACCACACAGACGGTGCAGTCAGATCGGATGTGAATTTCAGAATAACTAATTGCTAGTTGAGGGATCACAGATGAGCAAATAAACACTGTGAACCTCAGCAAGATGCCCCTCACTGTCCCAGTCCTCCCGCGTCCACCTGAGTGCACGACAGCGTTGCTGCTGCGTTGTCCAGATGAAGGGAAACTGCAGGTGGAGCCGAGTCCCTGCTCAGTGGGTTAGACAAGCGTTTCCATCTCTTTCGTGTCAGTAACACATTCTTGTCCATTTCATTCCGCCTTTGCTACACAGCTTTGTGCAGGCTCTGGCAGAAGTGGGCTGCTTGAGTGAGGGTGGTAGGGCAATAACGCGGGTGTGATAATCTGTAGGGTTTTTTTAAAAGATTTATTTATTTATTTTTAGAGAGGGAAGGGAGGGAGAAAGAGAGAGAGAAACAGGAATGTGCGGTTGCTGGAGGCCGTGGCCTGCAACCCAGGCCTGTGCCCTGACTGGGAATCGAACCTGCGACACTTTGGTTCGCAGACCGAGCTCAATCCACGGAGCTACGCCAGCCAGGGCTATAATCTGTAGTTTTAATAAGAACACTTCACGTAAAATGTCACATGGTGTGCTTGCATGTGGTACTGTTACATTACAGAATTACATGCTTATGGTTTTGTGATGAAAGTTCGTAATAAGAGGGACACTGTTTGTGCAGACGCCTGTCTGCATGTGCACGACATCCACCAGATAATGGTGAACGGAAGGCCGGAAAGGACTGCAGCCACAGACACGGTGCGAGCTGCACCCTCTCCCGCACGCCCCCCCCCCCCACTGGTTTTGATGAGTCCTCATTAGTTTCCACGGTTTGCTGTTTTGACACCAGTGTGTGTTTGGAAAAAAACACGAATGGTTGAGCAATTTCTGCCCCTTGCAACACGCTCCTGGCGTTTCCTCCTCATTATTTGCCGAGAGACTAAGGTCCAGCCCCGCCCAGCGGGGCAAACGGCGCTGGTGCCCAGACAGAGCCCCCGTCCCGCCCGATCGCGGAGCCCGAGGGTGGGCTGCGGGGCCTGCGGGGGCTGCGCCCGGCCCCTGGCTCTGCCCCAGCTCACCGGCCGCACCGGGTCTTTTCTAGAAGATCTTCGCAGAATCATCTCCTGTCATCGCAGCCGCCCCCACCCCCCACCCCCGCCCGCGTGGAAGCAGAAGCGATTCCTGCAGGCCGTGTTCCACGTTCCGCTCCGTGGGGCCCCGCACTCCGCAGGCGGCCCCGTCCCTATCCCGGTGTTAACGCGCGACACGGCTCCCGGTGCTGCCGCGTCCCCGGTTCCCACGACAGGGGCCCGTGCAGCCGGCTGTTTGCCCGAAACCCGGGGCCCGTGGGGCGCCCTGTGCCGTTTCGTCTGTGGAATCTGGCCGCTGAGGCGGCCCGAGTCGCCCGTCCGGGGTCACACCAGGGTCACGGGTGCTGCCCAGGCGGCGGCTCCCGAGGCCAGAGCAGCGTCCCGGCCACCGACCCCCACCCACTGCGCCCCAAACGCCCCTGGGACGGGAGCAGGGTTCCCGCTCCATCCACCCGTCTGTCCCTCACGTGGCAAACCACCGCGAAGCTCCCACCTGCCGCGAAGTCCGCTGTGAGATGCGGCGTCAGAGGAGACACCGCCCTCGGCGCCAGGAAGCCCCGGCGCCTGGGGGGTCCCGCCGAGGGGACCGTCCCCGGGGCGGGGGTGCAGGGGGTGCGGGACGGCACGGATGCGGTGCCGCGGGCCGGCCAGGCTCGAACGCCCAGAGGCTGTTCTGTAACCGAATAGCGACGCCGTGACCGTTACCACCGCCCCGGCCACCACCCGGAGTCCGCCCGCTGCGGGCAGGGAGCGGCGGGAGCAAACGCGGCCGCTCCGGCGGCACCGACGTTCGATCCGCGGATCAGATCGGCCTCCTGCTCCGCGCTCGCTCGGACCCGCGGCCGCCGCCGCACCGCCCCCGCGCCCCACACCCCACCCCCACGGCCCTCGGCGCAGCGCGCCGTCCCGGGTGCCTCGCTCCGCTCTGTCCGAGCTTCTCTCTCTCCGTTCGCCCCGTCCAACCCCCGCTGCCACCCCCCGAGGTAACGCCGGGGGCCGGGCGCGGCGCCTCCCCACTCGCCCTCCTCTGCGGGACACGCGGTGGCCCGCGCCGTAACCAGGGCCTGGCCAGCGGCCGCGCGGCCAGCGCGCGCGGGAGAGAACCAGCTGTGGCCGGTCAGCGGGGCGGAGAGGGAGGCGGGAGGGTCCCAGGTGGAGCCCGTTTACCTGAAGCTGCTTCGTAACCTGTGTCCTTTGCGTCCACCCGCGGATCCTGCGTGTTTCCTCAGTGTCTCCCGCTCCGCGCCCGAAGCAAACGCTCGGGGGGCCGCGGGGGGCAGAGGGTGGGACGGTTAGCTGTGCGTCAGCTTGTCCCGGCCACAGGGCGCCCGACTCTGGGAGACACCTCGTTCTGGCTGCTACTGCGGGGGTGTCTGCAGAGGAGACCCGAATCTAAGTCCGTAGAGCGGATGGAGCAGTAGCTCTCCCTGACCCGGGGGGGGGGCAGGGGGAGGGCCTGTCTCCAGCCCCTGGGGGCCTGAACGGCGCGAAAAGGCCGCCCCGCCCCGCACCAAGTGGGACAGAGTCTCCGGACCGAAGGCGGACGGAGAGCAACAGCAGCGGGGTCAGGCCTTGGGAGGGAAATCCACTCCGCCTCCGGAGCCCCGGGCTGACGCCTTTATAATCGCGGGACAGACACTTGTCTTGTAGAAAAACGGCTCGCGGTGCGGCTCAGTGGATTGGGTGCCTGTCTGTCAATGAACGGGGGATCGCCGGTTCGATTCCCAGTCAGGCGCGTGAGAGGCGGCAGCGCATGGATGTTTTTTTCTCTCTCCTTCTCCCTCCCTTCCCCTTTCTCTAAAAATAAATGCATAAAAGTGAAAAACCAGCACACCAGCTGCACGCGGGGTCTCTGCGCGGCGCTTGAGGAGACCGGCGGGTTCCTAGCAGCAGTTCCCCCAGAGGTGGGCACCGTGTCTGACGTCAGGACTCAGCCTCCGACGGAGGCATGACGTCTGCACTGAGCCTTGGAGCGGCCTCCACACCCCCGGCCCAGGAAGCGAGTGAAGTGTTTCATTGTCCTTCCCGCTGGACAGGTGGCACCTGCGTAAGGAGCAGAAAAGGTGAGTGGGGGGCGGGGCACTTGCGCGGGGGTTTCTGGTTCCCACAGACCAGACCCGCCTCCCGCGGTTCAGACGCAGCAGTTTCCGCAATGACACGGGCGCACGGCCGCGGGCGCGCAGGGAGGAGCGTCCTGCTGGGAGACACTTGCGTGAACACTCTCTGGGCAGAGACAAGACGAAGAGCCTGCATCTGCCTGAGTCTTTCCAGGACTTGGGTCCGCTGGTTCGGACGAAGGCCCTCTACCCGATTCCACGCGCGGCGGGCCTGCCCCGCGGACAGGGTCTCAGCCTGGAGCCTGGAGCCTGCACCGGCCCCCTGCGGACGCAGCGCCCGCTGGAGGGCGTGAGATCCGCCCGTCGCCAGATCTCCGCTGCACCCCGCTCTCAACCCCGCGGACCTGCCCCCCTGGCCCCGCCGTGCTCCAGGCCGTCAGCTGGGCCCCGAGAAGCGCAGAGGGAACAGGAGACAGGAGTCCTCAGACCCGCCCTCGGAGGCCCCCGGGCTGCAGGCCCAGACCGAGGCGGCGCTTCTGCCCGAGGCTAAAAGCAGGAAGAGACGGCAGGGTTCCCCCTCGAGGCCTGTGCAGCGGCCTGGCCTTGGCGGTGGACAGGGCTCCCCACGTGCGGAGGGCAGACGGCTTCGCTGCGCCCGCCTGTGCGAACGCAGGTCTCGGGCACAAGCGCCCACACACCCCGCACCCCGTGGCCAGTCCCGCTGGCGCACGAGGTTCACCGCCCCGGGGATGTGATGCCGGCGCCAGGCAGCCAGCCTCCGCCCCCCTCTGCCGCTGCGCCCCCTCGGCCCACATCGGCCAGCACAGCCCTCCTTCGTGGCCGAAAACCGGGGACCCTGACGGTCACAGAGCAGAGGCAGAGGCTTCCTGTCGCGGTAACGGAGTCGGGCCCTGGACTCCCGTCTTCCCAGTCAGAGAAGAAACTTCCAGCGTGTCGGGGCCGCCGACAGGGGCGCGGTGTTCCCGGGCGGCGGGACCGGGTTGTGGGTCAGGCAGCAGAGGAGCAAAAATGCCAGGAACTGGAAGGGGAAACCCTCAGACCTGTGGGGCCCTGCTCTACGGGAGGGGGTGGGGGGGTGTTGATAAAACAACCTTGCACAGCCTTTCATGACGTCATGACACCAGCTCTTTCCCAGGCCAACCTTCTGAGACAGTAGGGCTGATGTGCACCGCCCCCCCAGACGATTCTCTCTGAGGAAAGGCAGGGCTGTCTGCATGGGGCTGGTAACTCAGTGGGAACGGGTTCCTCGCCCTGGACTGTGCAAACGAGTGCAGGGTGAGCGGACAGTCCAATGTTTCTGGTGAACACCAGGTGTTCGCTTTAAAACGTCGTTATGAATGCGCATCAGGCCTTAGGGCAAGACACGATGGTAAAACTCTGTTGTAACGTGATGGGCAGGAAAACGAGTTTGCTAAGTTCAAGCCGGTTTCAGGGGAAACGTGGGGTCGCTGTGGAGCACAGAGGTCTCGGGCGTCGCCGTCCTGAGCTCCGCTGGGTTTGGGGTAACGCAGGTTGGGCCAAAGGCCAGGAGAGGCCCCGAAGCCGGGAGAGCTCTGCTTTCCGACCCACCGGTCCCCCCTTTGACCACGGAACTGCTTTCTTCTCGGAAACACGTAACGTTTCAAACACCGCGTTACAGGAGCACACGGTGGGAAAGGCGCCGCGCCACTCTGCTCCCCGGCCCTTTCTTCTGAAGAAACAAACTGCTGGAGTGCAGGGGTGCAGGGGTGCACCGGGGAGCCGTCTCCACACCACCCTCCCTAGTTAGCATTCCCAGAGTGATAAAAAGCATTTTTTTTACCAAGAGATATACCATGCAGTGTTTGGGACATACTACACAAAAAAAATTCCTTCTTTATCTGATTTCTGAAATTTAATTTTAACGGGACACCTTGCATTTTGTCTAATGACCCCCCGCCTGACCCCGCCGGGGAGGACGGGCTCCTGGCCCCCGGTCCACATTTCCAGACGGGGAACGGGACTTCAGGCCCGGAAGGGGCACGGGACCCACAGCCCAGCCTGGCCACCAGCTTTCCGTCCTAGTTTCTGCCCACAGGACCCTCAATCGTCCCATCAGCTGGCACCTGAGCACCTGCGTTGGGCACATCTCATTGGTTGTGGTCCGTTTGGGGGTCAGTGTATTCAAGTGCCAGCACACCTGTCTCTCTGCACCTGCACCTCACCGAAAATGAGTGGGGGCCTCGTTTCCCTCCCAGATCAGCGACCTGACCGGCGTGTTTGCCATGCAAGCTCCCAGAAACCAGAAAACCCTGGAGTCTGGTGGGCAAAGCAGATGTTCTCAGAACACTCAAGGCACAGTAACGAGTTAACGGTTTAAAAATACATAAAATGTCTTTAAAAAGAAAAGAAACCACCCCAACTCACCCCTGACCACTTTCTTGCCTTTTTGCAGCTAATTTTAACTGACCCAATCACCACGGCGCCCGTGGCGCTGGGGAGCCTCGGGGCCGTGAGTCACATCCTCGGTTACGGGAACGACGGCGCAGCCGGCACACTCAGCTTTTGCTCCGTGTCTGAGAAGTGAGTGGGCGATCAGGAGGCTGGGACAGAGCCGTTTTGCAGGGAGTTTGGCCTTGCCCCGACCTCTTCACCTTTCCGTTTTCGGGACTCAGGCTGAGAGAATACCCAGGCCACGTTCAGGGGCAGAGAAGGGCAGTGGGGGCAGCAGGTCGCAAACGCAGCCTCCTCCCCGAGGCCGCTGGAAGCCTGGCTCAGTCCTTCCGCTCCGAGGTCTCGTCCTGAGTGCTCGTGTCCAAAGGCAGCAAGTGGACGGTTAACCGCCAGACTCGCCAGGGAAAGGCTTGTTTCCCTGCTTGTGTGACACGGGCCACACTCGCTGTCTCTCACTCCCATGGCCTCGATACTCCGCACAGAAAATGATCCACACGTAAAATCATCTGGCCAAAGCCCCCCGTCCCCCACCTGTCCCCGAGCTGCCTCAGGTGTGAGTGGCCATGAGGACCAAATAGGACGTTTGTGGAGTTTCAGAGAGCAAACGGAAGGGATGTGATTTTAACCCTGTAAGTTAAAATTCCTTGAGTGTAAGATGTTTTTCCTTCAGGGAGCATGTGCGGGGAACCATGAGAAAGAATGCACCCCAGGTCCTTACAGCGTGGACGCCAGAACGGGGAGGGCCTTCACAAGGCCTGAGCGCGAATGCCGTGACCCCGCAGGTCAGCTCAGCTCTGCCTGCGACACCACACCTTCTGTGTTCTTCCTCGGTGTGACTGCACCCTCGTCTCTGGTCACCATTCCCTGAAGTGACAACGAGAGGTGCAATCATTATCTGAAGAGTTCTAGTTGCTTAAGAATATTCTCCATCCTCTTACCAGCTCTGGAAACATGTAGGTCAGACTTTCCCGAGTTGTCCTGAGGACACATAATGATTGCTGAGAAATTGAAGCCATCGATGAATTAAGTCTGGAACTCAGGTCAAATAATTTCAAAAGCAAAAGTAATGAATTCCTTTTGCATTTTTATAGGAAGAAGAAGCAAGGAAAGGAAGGAGGAGGAGGAGGAGGAGGAAAGCAGTCACCACTGGTTTGACCCAAGAGCTGGGCCAGGGCAGGGCCGCTGGAGGTCCCCCACCTTCCACCCTTGGAACGTGACTTCCGCTGGCCTTCCCAGCTCCCAGAAGCACCCCCAGAAGTCAGCCTTTGAATAGAAATGCAGTTGGGACTCTTTGTCCTGGGTATGACCCAGTTGAAACCTCTTGGGTGCGTGACTGCACCCACTTAGGGCCTCCACATAAACTTTTAAGATTTGGAGGGTGGATGGGGAAAACTAGTCCTCCTGTCGTGGCTCAAGACAAGCCTCGTGAGTAAGTTCCCTGGCTTACCTCACCTGCCACCTGCCACCTGGAGTGTCCGCCTTCCTGTTAGGTCTCTGCCTGCCCCCGGCCTACGGAGGAATCCCCCTCGAAGGCTGTGACCCAGTACGAGTGTGTGAGAAAGTCTGTGATTTGAATTCCACATCCTTTCAGCCCTGTGTGGTCCCGAGCTGGCGATGTGTCCAAGCTCAGGGACCAGAATGAGCCAGAGAAGCTCCGCCAGGACCAGCGCATAGAGATTGGACTTCTGGCCCCAGGTAACCACATTCTCTCGAGTCTGCATACAGCGAATGGCCCACAAATACCAGATTCTGTGGTAAAGCTATTGCAGAAAGTAAAAGGCAGGGGCGGGGGGGGTTTCCTTTCACTCCACCTCTAAAGCAAGAAGCACGTTTACGTAATACCGGCAGGGTCTTGGTGCCCACTGGGGATGTCCTCCCACATTCTCACCACGGTGAACAGCAGGACTATCGTAAGGGTGTTTGAAGGCCAAGAACTCCTGCGTGATTTTGTGCCACATAAATATTGTGCCGTGGGAGAAAAGACTGAGGGAAACGTGTCAGGTACATGAACGAGAAGGTAAAACTGGTAAGAATTTGGCTCTTAGGTTTCTTTTGGCTACAGAAGTGAGTGATGTTTTCATATTATTAATAAATAAAAGTCTGCTTGAAACACCCCCTCCCCCCGAAATGCTTGCTTTTCAGCCATGAATAGTTTTCTAGAAACAGAAAAGTTTTGGGCTAAGACTAGCAGGGACAGGGAACCCATTTACCCAGCACCTCCTTCACACAACACGAGGAGTGTTCAAATATTTTGACCCTGTTGTCATTTTGATTCTGGCAGAATAAAGAGATTTTGGGACTTGTTTACTTGCCCCGCCCCCGCAATCTTCTGTGAGGGGCCATCCCTGCCGGAGACACTAACGCATCGTGGTCAGTGTCAGAGCTGAGCTGTTTACCTGGAAGCCGCGGTCTGTCCAGGGAAAGGGCTCTGCTGCTCTCCTGCACCCGCAGCCCCGGCCAAGAACGACCTCTGGGAGGGTCGGCCAGCTCCGACTCTCAGCACCAGGGAGGTTAACACGAGGACAAAGTGCGGACTGACAGTATCGATCATGTTTAATGAAAAAGAAGTTACATGAATAGAAATGGACACAAAACAAAGAGATCAAATTGGGGAAATAAGGTGATAAGTAAAACAAGGGAAAATCACTTTAATCCTGAATTTACTTACATAGTTCCATTAATTATTACTGACCCCAAACACCCTCTTAAACCCAAAACAAAGCAGTAGTTGCAATGTTGCCGATGTTTTTATGGGAGCTCACCGAAGCAGTGTCTAAACAACCCCTTTCCGTTCCCCCACCCCCACCCCCGGCACACGGCGCAGGCAGGTGGACGTGAGGCCTCGTCTGCTTCTCACTGTTGCAACCACGTCAGCCCGCGCGCGGGCGCTTCGGGCACAGACCGGCTTCTGCGCGCGCCTCCGAGACCAAGCTCCTGTGCTGTGCGGCCGCGCAGCCTCAGCACGACCCACCGCCGAGGGCAGCTCTGACTCTGGCGGACGTGGGCACGTGGACACGGCGGGGACGTTCTGAGGGCTCAGATGTGAGCCTAGGGGGACCGTGACGATACGACATTTAAGGCACAGCTGTGGATCCGCCGTGAGCATCTTGCTGGTCTGTTCTGTGGCTTGATTCTGTTTGAGGTTCTTAGCGGAGCCAATATGCTGCTTCTGTCATTTTCTGCCCTGATGTTTAGGAGGGTCCTATCTTCCTAAATAAGAAGACAACGCCTTGGAAACTAATTACAATCTCTGAAAACAGATAAGGGTAACAGGTTTGCTTTAATCATCTTACTCAAAGTATAATATCCCCTCCCACCCCCATGAGACTGGACAGCAAGCGCTGGGCTCCAGCGCCGCCGGCCACGTGGGGCGCCAGCTGCGCGGGGGCAGCACCCAGCGGCCAGGCGCGCGCCGAGCTAGGACGAGCCCTGTCGCTTCTGGTACTGGACCCTGAGTTTTTCCAGCTGCTCCACGCACTGGGACTGGGCCAGCTTCAGGGCGCGGTTCTCCTCGGTCAGCGCCTCGAATTCGCGGGCCAGCTGAGCCGCGTCCACCTTCTCCTTCTCCGCCTGCGCCAGCTTGGCCATGAGCTCCTTCCTGCAGACGAGGCAGAAGAGCACACGATGTAATGCGCACGCGCGGGTGCAGGGCTGGGAGCCTGCCCGTTTGCGCCTGCGCACCCCACCCTCCGCGCCTGCCTCCTTTCTTTCACTCCAGCACGTCTGCTGAGACATCCCATAATACTAACCGTTGTCCGGGAAACGCTCGACAAATCCTCCCACAATCAACACGGCTGATCTTTTTAAGGGCACGACGACCGGTAAAAACTGCAGGTAGTTTTGTTGAAGGGGAAAACCCCTAAAAGTCTCTAGAACTTAAGACGCGCTCTCTCGCGTTACGGGCGGGGGAACTGTCCCCGGTCCCCAGCCACCCCTCGCCCTCCCCGGTCAGGTGTCTTCCTCTGGGTTCTGTCTCCGAGTCTAACGGACCTTCGCTGGTCCCTCGAACGGAGAGGTCCACTCCTCCCGCAGGCACTGCTTTCCCTGCCGTCCCCTAACGTACGCGACAAGCCCCGGCACTGCACTGCGGTGCAGACGGAGCCCCGGGCGCAGGCCGAGGTGGTGGCGCGCACGGGCCGCGACAAACTCGCGCAGCTCTCGGTCCCCCCCGGAACGACCGCACTGCTGTAACCACCATGGGGAGGCGCTGGAGACTCGCAGCCCCCGTTTAGATTTGATAAACACGATGAGCCCAAACCGGGCCATTCCCCTGCGCGGGTCAGTGACCCCTGAGCGGAATGCCTTTCTGCCGCAGTATAAGCGCACGTGGCATTTCCTCCTCCGCCGGGAAAAGCGCAGAGACGCCTGAAGGCCGCTGAGTCCAGTGCTCCGACCGGACGTCCCCGGGGCCGGGACGGGGAGACGTCGTCACGGAGCGCGTCATCCTTTCCGCGGTACTCCTGGGCCAAACGCAGGCAGCACGCACCTTCGGACTGAGAGATTGCTAGCTTACACTCCTCAAGAGGTAAAGAACGTATTTAAAGAAACTAAAGAGAAATGACAGCTGAATGAAATGTGCAATTGTGGCCTGAAAAGAGAAATAGCTGTGAAGGACAGGACTGGGAAGTGGTTGCAACTTAAATACGGACTGTGCATTAGATAATAGTTGCTGGTATCGGCGCTAAAATTCCTCCTTTTAACGACTGTGTTGTGGTTCGGCGAGAGAGTGCCCTTGTTCTCAGAAGACAGTCACTGGAGTATTTAGGGCAACGGAGCGCGAAGGTCACGCAACAGGGGCAGTGGGACGCTGTCTCAAAGGTGACGTGCGCAGCACAGAGTTCCCGCGGACTGTTAATGATCTTTGCATCCTCGACGGAGCTTAGAATGCAAAGGCTCCTGATGAATACTGGCTGAATGAACACTGAGGAGTCAGCTACCTCAGAGACAAATGATATATGTTTTAAAGATGAGGAAAGAGAAATTCAAAGGGCTTAATTTAATTGAAAAGCTCATACAGCTAATAAGAGTGAGCCAGCATCAAGCTATTCTCATTTATGGCTCTTTACCTCTAAGCACATTGAAGCAATAAATGTCACTAATTAAGTACTAATAAAGATCCTTATGTAACTACCTTAAAGACATTGATTAGTACAGCATAGGAAATATAGTCAATAATATTATAATAACTCTGTATGGTGCCAGTTGGGTACTGGAAGTATTGAGGGGAAACTTTGTGAAGTATAGGATTGTCTAACCACTATGCTATATACCCAAAACTAATACACAATAATATTGAATGTAAGTTGTAATTTAAAAAGATTTTCAAGAAATTGATTAGTAAAACTTACATAAGTAAAAGAGAGAGGTGCCTCTACACTCTCCATCCACCAGATCTTCTATTCCCGTTTCTTCCCCTTTCAAATCAACTGTATCACACACATAATTCAGGTTAAAACAGAGTTTGCTCTCAAATCGTGGTGGAAGGGTTGGAAATCCTGGGTACAACCATGGCTGCCCCCCTGGATCCATGAGGTCTGACCTCATCTAAAACTCCTGGGGACGTGTTAATAGTTTTGATGGGTAGAGAAAATAAATCAAATACCAAAGATTTTACAATGTCTCCAAAAGGACTGGTCATGATCGTCTGGTCGAATCTTCTTGGTTCAGAGAAAGTCAAAATAATTTCTTCCTTGTTAGAATTAAGAAGACTTAATTGATAGGTTTCTAAATTAGTTCCATGTATTTGAAAGCAATTATCCATACATATATTCAATGAATACTGTCAAAATGTCTATCATCTCAAAGACCTATTTATGCAGACATATTTATGCTCATCCATTAGCAATTCATGATTACTGCTGGCACATCAAGCTGCAGAGACAATCTTATAAATAGATGCTAAGGAACAAATCAGTCTCCCTAACTGGCTAGAACGTGGTCCTGCCCTTCAGTTCCCATTTATCATTTCTGTCAGCCCCTTCAGTGGAGTGGGTGCGGGGCCGAAAACCACCGTCACCAGAAGGCAAGACCTGTGACAGTTTCCACACGCTGTAACCGCCGGAGAAAAGACCGTGACCTTGGGTCTGCCGTAGATAAGCTAGACCATCCTAGACCACGTTCCTGAAAAAGCTTCTACTTGCTAAAACAAGTGGGAGAAGAGAAACTCCAAGTGACTTGATAAAGGAAACACTGAAACTTTGTGGCCACTGAGTCGAAAGTTAAGGAGATTCTTCATGTTGCAGGGATGTGGATTCATCATCAGGCATGTGGTTCTCTGTGTCTAGAAAGACTAACACCGTGGTTGTGGAGACTTTCAAAATTGAGTAACAGCTTTTATTTGGAAAAGACAAAATCCTAGGGAGTTTGGCCCCAGTGAGCTAAAGAGTTTGGGGCAATTTAATAACATACTATCTTGACCACAGGATTTTTATTTTAATTAGTGATTTAGATGACACTGTTGTTTCTTCTTGACAGACGTGTGTTGCAGGACAAGCATTTATACATGGAGAGGAGGAGCAGATGCCTGGAAAGGACACCAGGGGTAGGACCGCCTGTCTTCATTTCCTGCAGGTGGAGGAACAGTGTGTGCGACCGGAGTGGAATGTCCACAGCACCGTCTGGACGGTGGTGCCGAAGGCCGCCGACTGAGTAATGCGCGAGGCAGACAGGAATCTGTCTCCCGGAAGCCACAGGCACCACCGCACCCATGCGGGGGTGGGGTGGCAGGGAGTGCTGTCGAGTTTCTCAGTCTCAGCACCGTCGACCTCTCAGGCCGGACCGTCTTGCCGTGGGGGCTGTCCTGTGTGTGGGCCTCGTGGGAGGTGCAACGGCACCCTTGGCTGGCACCCAGCAGATGCCAGTGTTACCGGTTATCTCAGCAAAAACACCTCCAACCTTGCCAGTGCCCTGGGGGTGAGGGACTGAAATTTTGGCCCAGTTACGAACCACTATTCTAAAGAAAATAGATTTTTCCACTACCACCTCCAAAAGAGTTAATTTGGGGGCATAAATAAGGTGAAAGGTCAAATATTTCCTCACTTGGCTCCCCCAGAAATTGGAGCCTTCTTCCTTAGCAAAGGAGGTAAATGTTTTGTCTCCTTTAACATGGTTTCAAGGGAGAGGATTAGGCAAGAGATGCCAGTTAAATGGATAGACTGCTTGTAATCAGGCAATGGGAGACGCCCACACCATTATGATTGGGGCATTGATGGAAAGTGTAATCTCACAGCCTGGTAAACTCTGGGATGCTGGGATTTCACACAAAACTAAACCCTAAAATGAAAGAATCCCGTGACTCTCTCTCACCCGCTGGAGCAAAGTGAGGAGCCAAGACAGTTCTTTAGTTCTTTTTCCATTCACTCAGCAAGTGCTTATTGAAACCCTGTTGCAAACCAGGACTTGCCCTCGAGTCGAGTCTCGAGGCACATGACAGTCTCGGGAAGCCCCTCTCTGTGGGGTGCAGAAGGATGCAAACCCTGCACCCCACCCAGAGGCCTCGTGCCCACATCAGACATCTCGGGAGGGAAGACAAAACGTTCTCCCCACGTACCACCCGCCCTGCAAACACCTGAGGGGCGATGGGTCCAGGTACTGTTTCTTTAAGACAGTGAAACCCCCTTCTGGGGTCCGTCTCAGTAACTATTTGACAGAATGTGCTTAGACTGTGACAGTGATGTTTGCTTTTCAATATTTTAGAGCTGCGGGGTCCATTTTTCAAAGAACTGAAGCAAGTAAAACAGATAAAATCGGACCCTCTCTGCTTGGCCCTGGTCCGGTCTCCGACCGACACCCCTCCATTCCCAATCTGGAGGGGTTCTCGAAAATGCAGTTTAAAATCCTCTGCCTTTGGGGCCCTAAAGAAATAAATGTTTCTAACGAAACATTTGGAAATTTCAGAATAAGTTAAGTACTATACTACCAACCAAAACAGGGCCCCTTTTGACTACACTTTGACAAATCACATCCGCTCCCTTTCCCTCCCTCCAGACAGGTTCCCCTTGAGGAGACTGCCGTTCCCCCATCACCCTTTTCTGTGTTTAAAAAGGCCATGAAACATGCCTGGCATTGACTGAGGTTAACTCCGTATGAAAACCCTGTTCTACTGTTTTGCATGAACCCACAAAAATTCTATAACTTGTTTCAATAATAAGACAATTTTTAAAAAATGGCCAAAGGAGCTGAATGGACATTGCACCAAGAAGACACAGAAATGCCATAAGCACAAGAAAAAGGAGTCAATATTTTCCACCATGGCGGGGTGTGAATGAAAACCACGAGACTTCCTTTCGCACCCACCGGAATGGCTACGGTCTCAAAGATGCTGTGAGTGTCGGCAAAGACGCGCACGATGAGAACACGCAGATGTTCCTGCTGGAAACATGAAGGGGTGCGGCCACTTCAGCCACCAGCAGCCCCTCAGAAGGTGACATGCTGAGCTGTTGTGTGTCTCAGCGGCCCCACTCCTAGGCACACAACACACGGGAATTAGAAGCTCGTGTCCACACACAACGTTGTGCACGGGCATTGCAGCTGCATCACTCACAACAGCCAAAGGGGCAAACCGCTCGACGGTCCATCAGCTGATGACACGGATTAATAAAACCCGGTCTGTCCATCCCAGGGGACACCATTCGACAACAAAAAGGCATGAAGTGCCGACACACGCTACACGGATAAACCTCACAAACACCGCACCACAGAAATGAAGCCGTTCACAGAAGAACACGTCCCGTCTGGATGCATTTGACAACCCACAGTCACAGCGAGCAGGTGGGCGGGGGCTGGGGGCGCCGCTGGCTGCCCGGGGGGCAAGGGTGTCCTCGGGGACAACAATGCCCTGAAGTCGTGGTGGTGGCAGCACAATCCTGTGAGTGCACGGAAAGCTGCTGAGTCACGTTCTTTAACTCGGTAGCAGGTGTCAGCCTGACATTTCTAGGAGTGTGTCAGTGTTCTGGCATTCTAAGTCTACCGTTTGAAGCAACAGCAGCTAGCACACCTTCTTGCGTGGGACAGTCGAGAGGTTAACCCCTTGAACAAGACAAAGCACACGTACCTGGGGAAAAGCCACTTTCCCTCGGTGCAAATCGAACGGTGCCTCTAACCGCTGTTTAATGGTGTATATTAAACACTTTCCGTCAGACGGTTTAGTCACAAGTTTCAAACGTCACAAAAGGTCCACATCTCACTCCCATGTGCTTCCATTACATGCATAAAACTGCATGTGTTATATAAAAGGCTTATAATTGTAACTAAAAAACCTGTACATATTTCATGTCACTAGATATGTAATTATATAAAAATATTCACCTGCAAAAGGCCTAGACAGAAATGATAGCAGGAATTCTGTACCTCTTGGTAACTTTTATAAAGCTTTCAATAAAATTGTCATTTTTTTTTCAACTGAGAAGAAAAAAAGATCCAATATAAGTATGAACAGGCTTTTCTTACATTATTAGCCAATAGGTCAGAAGTGATCCTTTAAGTTAAATTCATTCTATGCTGAATTTATAATCCCAGAAAAAACCATCTAACACCATGATTCAACATAATGGAGCCAACATTTCTCCTTGCTCCGCTGTGGTCCCCGAACGTGATCCAGGGAGACCTCCTCTGGAGATGCCGGAGAAGTTCAGCCTGCATCAGGCCAGAGACTGAACTCTTCTAAGGAGGCACCCAAGGGTGCATCTCCCTTGGCACCCAGCTGACACTAACTGATCACTGGGGGCAATGCAATCATCCATACTTTAGAAAAAGATCAGGAGGGAACTTTCATCCAAATCATCAAAAAATGGACGGCCAATTATTTAGGTCAAACCCATGTGGCCCAGTTTCTGTTGCTTGGAAACAAGATCTGTTTAGGAAATGCCTGTTGCAAAACGAATTTCTGCTTCATGGAAGTGTTCAGGAAAACAACGATCACCGATAAGCCTTGGAAGACAACCCTCATTATAATTACAATATAACCAAACGTTCTATCTTGACGATTTATCTTAGACTTCATCACAGATGCTGACTCCATATTTAAATATGGACCGCAGGAATTACAAATAAAGCGTCCGCATGGAGGGCATTACAACCCCCCATCATCGCCACTCTCGGCCACTCTCGGCCACTCTCACGTGTGTCGGACCCTCTGCACAGCTCCCCGCTCGGGGGTGGAACCCGAATGTGACAGGGCGTCCGTGTCTGCACACACAGTCAGCAGGGGCAGCACCCGGGTGGGTGACCGCCGAGGGCACCAGCCCGCAGAAAGGGCCAGCTCGGTCATTCCAGGGAGCCCCGCGGTGCTCCAAAGTGTGCGGCCCTGTGGGACGACTGGGGCGGGGGGGGGGGGGCGGGGAGGTGGGCGGGGAGCGGGGGAGGGGCGGCGAGGGACGGGACGGGACGAGGCGAGGTCCGCCTCGAAATCCAGGCCAAGCTCAGGGTGTCCCCTCCGAGCGACGGAAACCACAGGCAGGACAACCAAGGGCAACAACAGGACACCGACCCAGATCTGGAGCCCCCGAGTCCCCCTCCCAAATGGCAGAGGCGGGAATAATGAAAAACAAATTTGGGAGACTATGAAGAAGAAAGGAAAAAATAACTAAAGAATTTGGCCTTTGCCTCCCAGTTAGACAGCTGTTTAGAAAGGCCCGTGAGCAGCTAATCGGGGGTCCGGCCAACATTTCTGTGGTTTGGCGGGTTAGGTGGAGCCACCTTCCCTCCAGAGTCGGCTCTGCCTTCCCGCCCGCAGCCGCCAGCGCTCCCAACAGCGCAGGGGCCCGCCCCCACCGCACGCCAGGCGGGCGGCCCTCGGCCGGTGTCCCGCGTGTTCTGTAAAGGCGGCAGACAAGAACGTGAGCCCGCGGACCCTGTCATGTAGCAGGCACGTCTCCCACCGCCCCCGAATAGAGAGCCTCGCGTCGGCGGAGGTGACGAAGTGCCCCGGCAAGGCCATCGGAAGATAAATACAGACAAACACAGAGCCCCCTGTTCCTCCGTTAGGACATCACAGTCCGCGCACGCACTCTCACACGCACACGCACACGCACACGCACACGCACACTCTCACCTGCACGCTGGAACCTCGCAGCCCTGGTCACACTACCAACCCGCTTCCTGCGTTCCTTTACGAAACTTCTCCTCTCGGGACTCGGACTGCAGGTCAAGGTTCCGCCTGCCCACTCCAGTCAACGGGTGGAAACCCCCAAACACGGGAGTCTCAGGCATCCGGGCAGGGAGCTGGGTTTCTGATCTCGCAAACATCCTCCGTCTTCTGTCACCAGAACCAGGTACAACGTCACGTCTTCAGCGCAACAGAGCGAGGAGGTAAGGGGAGGTCTGCCCCCTGCCGCCGGGGCCTCACGGTGCGCGCGGGAGTCCGGTCCGTGCAGCTGCCGCGCGGGGCTCGCAAAACTCCCGACAACGTCATAAACTTCTCAAAACAATGTATTTCACTTGCTTCGATTTTAAAGTTAAGTAATAAATATATATGACGTGCCTCTTCAGCAAGAGGAAGGGGAGAGGCAGACCAGGAAAGACAGTCTGTTTGGGCTCAATACAGGGTCACTTTCAATGCGCGTCGCTCATCTAGCCGCATGCGCATGCGTCGCTCGTCCAGCACGCATGCGTCATTCATCCGGCAGGCACACGTCACCTTAACCTTGAACAGAACCGAACCCTCTGCTGCGGGAACTCTTCCAGGTAAGCGTTCGGTATGATCCACCTGCAGCCAAAGAGTGCTGGGGCCCGTGGGCACGTTCACGGGCAACGGAGAACGGCTCCGGGTGGCATTTTGGCATGTTTAATTCCCTGAGCTCAAATGCTCATTAAAAACTTTCCTTTGGAGGAAGGGAGCACCCCCGTTCCTCTCACCGCTCGTAAAATGAAACATCGGACCCACAGAGGTGCCCTCTGGGTCATGTCTCTGCCGAGCAGAATAGACCACACGTTTCCTAGCAACCCCGATCCCCTGTCCCCACCCCACCCCACCCCACCCCATCCCCGGCTCCAGCCACTTACTTCCTCTCCTCCAGCAGCGCGATCTCCTTGCGCACCTCGTGGTATTCCTCCGCGATCTGGCAGTGCTGCCGGAAGACCTGCATGGACTCCAGGGAGTCCTGGCAAGGCGGCAGAGGCTTCGGGAACAACAAGAAGTCAGTCATTTTCCTGTATCAATAAGTCACCAACCCCTTTGCGCCCCTGGGGCCTCGGTCCTGCCCCGCGCCCCGCAGGCACAGCCCTGTGTTGGAGGGGCCGCCCAGGGGTGGGTCAGGCTCCGTGACCATGGCTCAGGCGCTCTGGTCCTGCCACCCAGGCTTCTTATCGCTGGCGAGAGCAGCCCTACCAGAAGGGCGCCCTTCTGGGACGTGCCCCCAAGCTGAAGGGCAAGGCTGGGCCACAGGACAAGTGAGGCCCGAAGAGCCCGGCTTCCTGGGCCTTCCGACCCCAGCGAGGGACTGAGACCCCCGGGCAACCCTTCCCGACCGTCACGTGTCGAAAAGTCTACATCCGGCAATCAGTTTCTAAAGAACTAGCTTTCCTGAGTTTATCACTCTAATTTCTAGTTAGCAACACATTATTAAAACCATTACTTTTAGAACCACTAGTTAATAGCCTTTTAAAGAGTTTTTTACTCACTTTTCAATTATTTACAGAGAATGTTACATAATATCTGAGAAAGAGGATTTCACTGTTCAACAGGCTTTTCAGTCTGACCCTCCCTTCACCCTGGTCCAGGCGGGTAGGCTGTGTGTCTGCTCAGATTCTCGCTTTTTCATGTTGGTAACCTGAGAACTAGTGAACTCTGCACTGCTTGCTCCTCTCCTTACGTTCTGCAAAGACACAGCAGCTCTCTGGGTGTCAGGTGCGACTCCATCCAGGAAGCAGTAGAAATCCTATAGTTCATTGTCTGATTGATGGACGCGGTGACCCTTCTCATTTGCCATCAGGCCTCTGCATAGAGGTCTTTTAAAAGAAATAAAATTCAAAATTGATTTGGAGGAACTTTGCCTCCCTGTGGAAAATCTGTGTCCTGAGTCATGGAAAATCTAACAGAAACTGTGTGATGCAGTACCCTTCCCTAGGGCCCCGGAACACACTCAGCGTGTGCTCAGCCTGTTGGGACTGTCGCCCCTTTCCGCACAGCAGCGCACTGGGAAGCGGCGCCAGTCAGCTCGCCGCGGGAGAGGGAGCTCCCGCCAGGGGAATGCAGAGCTCCTGGCTCCTGCAAGTGTGTCCTCGAACTCCCCACCTCACCAGCTCTCACCTGTTCCCCTGGCAGAGCGCCAGGTGTAACGGCAAGGCGAGTGAAACTCACTCACTCTGGGCAGCCTCTGCTAGTCAGTCACCCAGGCCTCGTCACCCGGGCCCTGCGACTTGGCGTGTCTGTGTCCACCTGATGGACACGCAGCCCACGCCCGGCTCAGTCTGTAACTGCCGTGTGGTGGCAGGGCCTGCACCACAGATTCAGCACAGTTACGCCTGTGACAGTCCAGAGCTTCCCAGACTCTCTGGAAGAATTCATGTGCATTAGGGTTCAGACGAGAGCAGCCGCAGTCAAGGGGGGACTTTCCTTTGCTGCTGTCATTAAAAAGGAAAACTGAAAATCAGGTTGGTGCATGATTGTCTTAAAAAGAGGAAGGCCTCTTTCCCCCCTTACCTTTTTATTAAGTGGGAATTTTTTTCATGGGTTCTTTTTTTTTAATCGGCACTTTTTAATAGTGGCAAATTGGAAGACATCATTATGTGTCGGCAGCAGGCCCCTGCTGCCAAGGGTATTTCAGGGTAGGGGTGGTTCCGGATGTATTCCGCATCCTCCTGTGCTCTTAGCAGGATGACCATGCTACACAGTCACATTTTCAAGGTTCCCCACAAGGAAGAAGTAATTCCGGTTTTTAAAGAACAAGCCAAAACTGCTGAGTGCTCAGTGTTTGGGGGAGGAAAGGTGCCAGGTGTCCTCGGCCCCTGAGCCCTGCAAGCTCTGTCCTCACCCGCCCTGGCACGGAGGGTTAGCACCGCTTCAGGGTCTCCCTGTGTGCATCAAAGTGTTAACAGCTAGGGTTTTTTTAAAGCAAGGACGGAAGTGATCTTACACAAGCCACCACAACACTGTGAAGTTGTCGTGTTGGTTGCCAGGGATTGGGGGAGGGGAATGAGGAGTTGCTGCTTAATCAGTAGAGTTTCAGTTCTGCAAGACGGAGAAGTTCCACAGATGGTTGCTCAGCACTGTGAATGCACTTAACCCTGCTGACTGTACTCTTACAGATGATTAAGGTGGCAACATTCATGTCGTGTGTTTTTTACCACAGTAAAAAAAAAGTTAGTGCAACAAAAGAGTGGTCCTTAACCCTTTCTGCTGCCCTGGCCCGTCTTCTGAACTCTCTAAGGCTCCCGGCACTGGCATGCTGCCTTTCTCCCCAGGGAGCTTAGAGCCTCTCGCTGCTTCGTCACCCCGTGCCTCTGACCCCAGCACCACCGGACAAATGGAAGCGCCCTCTGCCCAGCAGGACCCCCCTCCTTCAAGGGCCTCTGATGACATCACTGGACATTTTCTCCAGCCAAGGGGGCTCTCCACATAATTTTTTAAACATATGTTCTTATCCCAGCAGGAATTCTGGTGAATTAGAGTATTAAAATATTTAGATTTCAGACACAAAAACTCAAGATGGAGGTGTGGGTAGATATGCTTCACCTCCTCGCACAACCAGAAGGAGGATAACAATCAATTTAAAAACAAAACCAACCAGAGCTGCCAGAAAACCAAACTGTATGGGAGCCCAACAACCAAGGAGACAAAGAAGAAACATTCATTCAGACTGGTAGGAGGGGCGGAGACGGGCAGTTGGGGCAGAGAAGACTTGCAGTGAGGCAGCAGCTAGCGGACCGGACAGTCCCACATTCGCACGTAAATATTCGTAGATAAACGGAGGAACAACTGGGGAGCAAGATAGACCGAGCAACGCAGGGTTCCAGCTCGGGGAAATGAAGTCTCAGAAACTCTGGCTGTAAAAACCTGTGAGGGTTGCAGTGGCAGAAGAAACTGCCAGCTTTTCAGGAGAGTCCTTTGGAGGAACCCACAGGGTCCTAGAACATACACAAGCTGGCCCTCTCGTGAATCAGCTCCAGGGCAGCACCTGGAAGGGCGCAGTTCACTTGGGGGAAGCAGAGGAAGTGGCTGAAAGCAGGGTAAGAGCTGAGCAAGTGGCATTGTTCCCTCCCTGACCCTCGCCCACACACAGGACCACAACACAGGGACATGGGTTGCCCCACCGTGGCAAATACCTAAGGCTCTGCCCCTTACTATGTAACAGGCACGCCGAGACAAAGAAATTGGCCCAAATGAAAGAACAGATCAAAACTTCAGAAAAAGTACTAAGCAACAAGGAGATAGCCAGCCTATCAGATGCAAAGGTCAAAACACTGGTAATCGGGGTGCTCACAGAAATGATTGAGTATGGTTGCAAAATGGAGGAAGAAATGAAGGCCATGCAAAGTGAAATAAAGAAAAATATACAGGGAACCAACAGTGACAGGAAGGAAATTGGGACTCAAATGAGTGATTTGGAAAAACAGGAAGAAATAAACATTCAACTGGAAGAGAATAAAGAAACAAGAATTCAAAAAAGTGAGAAGAGACTTAGGAGCCTCTGGGACAACTTTAAATGTTCCCACATCCAAATCATGGGGGTGCCAGAAGGAACAGAGGAAAGTGAGAAATTGAAAACTTATTTAAAAAATAGTGAAAGAAAACTTCCCCAATTTGGCAAAGGAAATAGACATACAAGTCCAGGAAACACAGAGTCCCAAACAAATTAGACCCAAAGAGAGCCACACCAAGACATATCATAATTCAATTGCCAAAGATTAAAGATAAAGATAAAATCTTAAAAGAAGAAGAAGAAAACAGTTACCTATGAAGAAGTTCCCATAAGACTATCAGCTGATTTCTCAAAAGAAACCTTACAGGCAAGAAGGAGTTGAAAAGAAGTATTCGAAGTCATGAAAGGCAAGGACCTACATCCAAGATGACTCTATCCAGCAAAGGTATCACTTAGAATGGAAGGGCAGGTAAAGGAGTCCATCATCACTAAGCCCTTACTATATGAAGCGTTAAAGGGACTTATCTAACAAAAAGAAGATGATCAAAACAATGAAGAATAAAATGACAACAAACAACTATCAACCACTGACCCTAAAAAACAGAACCAAAAACAAATTAAGCAAACAACTAGAACAGGAACAGAATCACAGAAATGGAGAACACACGGAGGGTTATCAGTGGGGAGGAGAGGAGGAGACAGGGGGAAAAGGTACAGGTAATGAGGAGCATACATGGTCAGTACAAAGTACACGGGGGCAGGTTAAGAATAGTATAGGAAATGTAGAAGTCACAAAACTTACACGTACGACCCTTGGACATGAACTAAGGAGGGGGGGAATGCTGGTGGGAGGGGGTACAGGACAGACGGAGATAAAGGGGAGAAAAAAATGGGACAAAGCATAATCAATAAAACATACTTAAAAATATTTAGATTTCATTCCTGATACAAAAAGTAGTGCTATAGAGAGGCGACCTGGGGTGTTCTGTATGACACAGAACAGTCTCACGGCTTTGTGATGGACTGTGTGTGCGTGTCTGTGTGTGCGAGCCACATCTCCAGGCCGCCGCCGAGAGTGGCCGTCTTACCCTCTCACGGCCACTCACAACGAGAGACAGCGTGTGGCCCACAGTGGCCATTGATGTTCTTGCCTGAGGAAAGATTCCTGGCATTCGAGGGCAAGAGTCCAGTTTCCAGTGTAAAAATGGAGCTCTGTCACGTGACGTTTAGAAACACTGGTACTCGTGAATTAGCTGGCCTCACATGCGGTTAAGCTACTAACACATGTTCACACCAATAACTAAAAAATCTCCTAAAAGAAAGCCTGTGGTAACTGAATGAAACAGTCTGTTAACTTCTTGGAATAAGAATTAACACTTTTATTTTTGTTTCAGTTCTCGTTGCTTAATTTTAACTATTCTTGTCCAAGAGACCTTTGTAGTTAGAATCCAGTCTGGGAATGAGCCAGCAATAAATAAGCTTTTCATGTTGATGGTGAATTTCCTTTTGCTTCAGGAGGAGAAAATTTTCTTATTTCCTCCATAATCATGCTCCATCCTCCCACACGTTGGATGCATTTATTGCACACTCTTGTTTAAGAGTGAAGTCCTACATTTCGAGGAAAAGCAATGCAAAGACACTGTGTTTGAAAGGACGAGGCGAAGCTGTCCGAGTGCACAGATTTGTGGGCCGTGGAAGCCTTCCCAGGCGCTGCCAGCACCGTGGCATCCGCTCTGCTCGCAGCCTGGCCAGTTCCGAGGTTAAATTGAGACATCCTCCCAACGGCCCCCTCTGAACCACTTTTCCAAGACACCGACGGGGGTTTGCGTGAGGTCAGAGCCCGGGAGGGCACTTCCTCCTGCCCCCCTTCCCCCCTCCGCCTCCTCCAGCTGCTGGGGACGGAGCTTCCAAGGGCCTTAAATTACAGGGCAGCACAGCGAGCCTCTGCTGCCCCGGTCCCCACCCCACTCGTCAGGACCGATTTATCAGGATGAAGTAACAGAGAAGCCACAGGCTCCGGTCCCGAGAATGCCAGCGCGAGCCACGCCGCCCCACCTCCGCTGTCTGCCCGGCCGCCAGCGTGCGGCAGGGGCCTGGCCGAGCGCCTCAAGCGGCAAAGCCGGCTTAAGCGTTTCCGTTTTCTGCTTGGCGTCTTCTGATGCCGCTGGCCCCGGCCACTTCGAAAATGTAAGAAGTTAATTTTCCTCTCCCAGCTTCCCACACACCAGATATATTTAGGGAGCTAAATATTCTACAGTTGCTGAGCAGACTTTGTATTTATTCCTGAAGTCTCGGTGTGACCTTTACATTGGGGGGCAGTCGGGCGTGTCTGGTGTAAATTTATGTTGCACTTCAACACCCCCAAACTAACGAGCACAATTTGTTAAAACTATTAGTGGATAAACGTACTCAGGACTGATTGTGATGTTTGAAAATGCTGTTATCTTAGAATTTCAAATATTTTAAAAACATTTTAAGAACTGACATTTCTATAGTATCTATTACGGTCAAGGTAGGAACAAACAAACATACAGCATATTTTGTACGTTATGTGATGGTTTGATGACTAATGTTTATCATTTCTGTTGGCATAGCCCATAGTACAGGCGGAGGTAACTCGGGAGTGTCTCCAATGTTTCCTACAAGGCGTGTCCTAATGACCACTGGGTCCCCCCAGCCCCCCAAAATTAAAGGTATCATTGTAAAGCTCCAAGGAACTGTATATATTTTCTCTCTGGTCACAGCAGCCAAAGAACACTGTGAGATACTTTTCAACATGTTGAGAGGAAAAAAAAAAAGCAGCCACTTCCTGCTGGATGCTCAGGAACTCCGGGATGCTGAGACCGCTCCGTTTTCTCTGTCTTCCTTCCTGAGCTCCCAAGCGGTGCATTGATGCAAGACCTAAAAGAAGTGTCTGGAGGAGCTGCTCGGATAACAAGACATTCTAGCACACACCTCCAGCCACACACTGTTTATTTGTGGAGGTGACCTCAGTTTCTGCCTTGCCAGACACTGTCTGAGAAAAGGCGAGGTCAGTGTGTGCCACAGAGACACCTGTCACTGTCCCCTCAGATCAGATAGGGGACTTCAGGGTGGACGGGGGTGAAACTATTGCTCAACTTGCTTAAACAGTCAGAAGCCGTGTTGTTTTCCAAGCACCTTAACTTCCTGAGATGAAGAGGGCGTCAGAGCCTCCCTCCTGAACTCGGGATTCCAGTGAGGTGCTCCCCTTGTTTAATTGGACGGATCATTACGACTCCCTCGGCGCTTCACTCTGAGCATCTCGTAGGGGAAGGGGTTAACATGTTGACTGAGGGGTGTTTCGTGTCGCCAAGCACGGGGCTGTCTCTGCTCCTCATCAGCTCCCCCAGCCACGCGAGCACAGCATTGTCTCCACTCCGCAGTTCAGGAAAGCGGGGTTCACAGCCAGGACGCGGCACTCCCCACGTCGCAAAACCAGCAGCTGCGGCGCTGAGCCCGGCCCTGGCAGCCAGCCGTCCTTGTAATTCCCAACAGGAAGTTTATTAGCGCCCTCTCATCAGCATGTTCTTTACCTGACTACAGAAGCATCTTCCTTTCTCTGACTGGCCTATTTCACCTAGCGTGATGCTCTCCAAGTCCACCCACACTGTCGCAAAAACGTAAGAATTCCTTCTTTCTTTCTGCTGCGTAGTATTCCACTGTGCAAGTGTGCCACAGCTTTTTCATCCACTCATCTACTCGTGGGCACCTGGGCTGCTTCCAAATTGTGGCTGTTGTAAGTAATGCTGCTGTGAACATAGGGGTGCGTGTATTCTTTAGAATTAGTGTTTCGTTTCTATGTGGAGTCTAATAAACAAAATAGGAACTGATTCATCGACAGAGAACAGACTGACGCTGTCAGAGGGGAGTGGTGTGAGGAGGACTGGGTGAAAAAGGTGAAGGGACTGAGCAAAAACAAAAACAAAACAAACAAAAACAAAACAAAGAACAACCCCACTGACACAGACAACAGTGTGGGGGTGACCAGAGGGAAGGGGGCGGGGAGGGGACACGGGGATGGATGGTGAGGGAAGGAGACTGGACTCGGGGTGGTGGGCACGCAGGACAGTGTACAGATGATGTGTTAGAGAATGTACACCTGAAACCTGTATACTTTTGTTGTCACCCCAATAAATTCAATTTAAAGAAGATTTTTAGAAAAACCTTTTCCTCGTTCCAATGCCAATAATTAGATCACATCACGGCTTAGCTTTGAACCATCTGTAAGCCAAACCATGACCTCCGAACGCAGCTGCAGTGCTCCGTTCGAGAACAAGCCTGCCGCTGACGGAGACCCAGGGCCTGTTAACGGGCCGCACGCCCTTCAGAGCCCAGAGGGGCCGGTCAGTGCCACCGGGAAGAAAAGGAAGCAGGCCTGAAGAAGAGGGATGGGATGGTTTCTCATTCGGTCTGGGAAGTGGACATAAAACTGGGCCCCCGTCCAGTGTGAAGTAGTGTCACCCGGGCATGCCACTCAGGGCCACGGAGACGCGAAAGCCCTTTCCAGGAAAGAAGCCGGCACAAACAGAACCGGCCTGCCACCCCCACCCCGGTCGAGGAAGGCGATGTCCCTGCAGGCTGCTACCTGGCCCACGGCCTCTTGCCCAGCGGTCTGCGCGAATAGAGACATCAAGAGCCATGTCTGTCACTGCTATTCTTGCATGCGCTTTTTTTGGCTTCTGTGGAAATAGAAGCACCGGGAATTACATGCTCAAACATGTCCACATTCTTGGCAAAGCAACAGAAAAATCCCGGGGGTCAAGTTGGTGATAGAGTGTCCACCAAATAGCTATTTTATGGCTGCATCTTATCAGTGACAAAAGCCTGTGCAGTGGACACCGAAAGCCGGAGCAGATTTCATCAGGTGGCTGTGGGACCGCACTGTGGCCACCTCGCAAACCAGAGACGGCACAGCCCACGCCTGCTGGAGCCACGTGAGCTGCCCCGGGCTCCGCAGGAGGTGTCCGGGAAGGAAGGCTGCCTGGACTCAAGGCCACGGGCCATCTGAGCTGGCAAATGAGTTTGGACCAAAGTCTGACCCTGGTTTCTCATCTCAAACAGGCGGGCAGGGCTGGCGTCACGCCTGTTCCATGGGCCAGGTGTTCGGGCCCCAGCGAGGTCATCGGGGTCGGTTTGCTCCAGGAGAAAGGGCTGTGCACAGGCGTCCACCCGCCCTCGTGACCCACCTCTGGTCCTTCCTCAGGGCAGCCCGGTGGCCAGTGACCCCGAGAGCCCTGGCCGGGGAGGGAGGGGGAGCGGACTGCCCCTGTGAGCAGCCAGCCTGCGCATGGACTTCCGTGCGGACACTGCTGCCGCAGAGCAGCCCACATCCACGGGCTCGGGTGCACGTGGAAATAGAGTCCTGCCCTGAGGTCCAGTGTCCGGTCTCAGCCTTTCCCTCCCAGTCCCCTCGGGCCCGTGCCCAGGGCGTGGGCACAGCAGCAGGGCAGCCTCAGGCAGAGACGGCCCTGACCCAGGGGCCTGACAGCGGGCAAAGGCTGGTCTCGAACGCCGTGCCAGCCCCCCGCCCCAGCAAGCCACTGCCCACGTGCCGGGTGTCCTGTCCGTCCTCGGAGAGGCGCAGCGAGCCTGTTGACGGGCCTGGGATGCCCACGGCCACGAGAGCAGCCACGAGCCGGACACGGCCTCTCAGCAGCCTGACTCATCAAGGGCCCGTAAGGATGAAACAGTCTTGTTGGATTGAAATAATTAAATAGAGTTGATTTCTGAAACAGGTCACTTGGAATTAAAGCCATGGAACGGAGTGCTTTTTCAGAGGAATGACGTGGGCGATGGCAGGGGGCTGTGGCTCCCGCGGAGAAGGACCCCCGACGGGGGCGGCGGGGGGGACCGTCGGTGTCCCCAGGGGGAACAGCGCTGGTGCCAGTGCCGCGCAGCAGAGTGAGCGCCCCCTGCCGGGCGGCGGCGGGACCGACTGTGCTGCTGCTGCGGCTGCTGCTGTGTGGGCTGCAGAGCCGCTCGCTCACGGCTTCCTCGTAACCCCAGGAAGCGCGACAGCTTCGAGGTGACCGTGAAATACAGCAGGAAAACCGTGGGCACAGACACACAGTTATACCCTGGTGTGGGTCCGGGGTCGTCCTGCACAGCAGGGGCTCCCGGTCGGGTTCCGGGCCAGGGCCCAGGCCCGGGTGGCGGGGCCTGGTCCTCGCGTGGGGCGCGTGCGAGAGGTAACCAATGGATGTTTCTCCCCCTCTCTTTCTCCCTCCCCTCCTCTCTCTCAATACATAAAATCTTCAAAAACTTTACTTAAAACATAACATACTCATGTTCTATTAACAGCCGGCAGAACCAGAGAGGGTCGGGGTGGAGCAGGGAAGGGGAGAGTATCCGGGCGTCGCCCTGCATGGCACGCCCCCCTGCCCCCACCCCGTGTGGGTTTTCCCAGACCCCTGAGCCCCCAGGCCCCGTGGGGGCGCTGCAGAGACTCAGCAGCGAGCAGCAGCGCAGGGGGCAGAGCCGCCCGCCCAGGCCCCGGGGCTCCCGCCCGCCTGGGGCCGGGCAGGCGGGGTCTGTGCGCACCAGCCCGCAGGCCTGCGCTCCCTCCGTCTCGGCCCCCCGGGCGGGCTGCTCCTCGGCTTACCCGAGCCGACGAGACTGAGACGGAGAGAAGGGAGACGAGAAGACCCTCACCTGCAGCTGCTGGTCTAGCTCGGGGAGGACCGGCGGGGCGGCGTCTTCTTCGGGAGGCGAGTCATCTGAAACAGCGGAAGGAGGCGGCTTTCACTGCGGAGCCCTTGGGCGCACGGGAGCCGCCCCGCGGTTCAGCCGCCGCGGCCCCTGCCCCGTCGCCCCCGTCGCTCGGGTTGCAGACACCCAGAGCGCAGGAGACCGTCCTGGTCCTTTTCCATGCAAACCGGGGGATCGGGAGCTCCGGCCGCCAGGCCGAGACCTCGCAAACGGTCCCGGGTGGCTCTCCGGCTCAGAAGCGCCGCCCGGCCGCCAGCACCCCTGCGTCGCCCGGAAGCGAACACGTGAGGTCCGGGGAAGCGCTTCGACGGGCGCCAGTGGGGTGAGCGGACCCCCGCGGGTCAGAGGGCGCGCGTGAGCCACCACGAGGGCCTCACTCGGAAGGGCCAAGGGCCGGGGCAGCCGGCTCCCACGGCTCTGGTCTCCGCCCCTACGGCCCCTCCCCACCCACGGGCAGTTAACCAGCGCGTGGCTCTGGGTCCCCCGGGGACAGGGCAGACACCCGGCCGGGGCCCGCCCGCTACAGGGGTCCAGGAGAGAGGGGCACCCCTGCCTCCGGGCCTGTGGCCTGGCAGGTGTTGCTGGGTGAACAGAGGCAGACCCCACAAGTGTCGGAGGGAGCCTGAGAGGAGTTTGGCCTAAAATGCCCCAGTCGCCCCTGACCCCTTCAAGAGCGTCCTGCAGACAAGCCATGGCAGGAGGGGTCCGCTGCCCCGCCAGCAGGGCCTCCGCAGCCCAGGGGACACAGGCTCCGCCCTGCGGCGGGGATCCCCACTCGCGCTCCCTCCTGCTGACAGCCCCTCCGAGGAGCACGGGACGAGGAGACTCAGACAGATCACAGGCTAGAGGGTGACGGAAACCCAGAGCGGTCGTCCGCGGTGGTGAGGAAAAGGAAGACGGCGTCCTTGCTCTCTCACCACTGCAGTCCGGCCTATCTGTGCCGACAGCTGAAGCTCAGCGAACGAGAGGGGCGGCGGGCCGTGGGCGCAGCTCCGGCTGCAGCCGGCGCTGAAGACATCGCCGGGAAGACGACCGAAGTGAGGACGCGCTCACCTCGGCCGCAGCCTCACCCGGAACAGCCTGAGCTGTGGGTGCACACGAAGAGCAGCGGCCCGACAGCCGCCCGCCGACGGTGGCTCAGGGCAGGAACCGCGGGTCCCAGTGGGGACCCTGCCCACAGGTCGGGGGACAGTCTCCAGCGGAAGCACGTCCCTGGGCCCCTCCAAGGCTCCCTTCCCGCGCAGGGCGGAGGGGACAGCTTCTGCCCGGTGCTGCGGGCTTCAAACCCACCTTGGTTGTTTGCCAGGACTCGACCAAGGACAGAGATGCTCGCTTCTGGCCACCACCCTGTTAGAGGTGGCCTTCGTGATCAAACCTCCAGTCTTTTCAACCGATCTGGGTCAAAGGTACACTTAAATACACTTCAATAAAATATCAGCTTCCCAGACATCATGATTATTTTGGCTCAGTGAGTTCAAGGCCAGAACACTGTGGGCAAACGGGAACGCCTTATACTTTGGTGTCTGAACCCCGACGACACGCACAGGGGAGCAGGCGTGTGGGGGCAGAAGCCAGCTGTGGGAGGAGCGGCGCGGGCTGTAAATCGAGGGTGCCGAGGGCTGGCAGGGAGCGGCGCTGGGGCTCCCCGGCCTCCGTCCACCCTGCGCCCCGAGAAGCCACGCTCCTTCCCCCTCTGTTACGGACAAGAATTCATGCGCTTTGCCCCAGCAAGGGAGACAGCAGAGACCTGGCGTGACCCCGAATTAAGCAGGCCCATGCGTCGTCACTGATGGTCACAGCACATGCGGGCACACGCGTGAGGCCACGCCGACAATCTGCAGGTCAGTGAAGGCTTCCCATGGGGTTCCCGGGCTGCTAGAACGCCCTGCTTGGCTGACAGAGAAGTAAGTATGTGGTTCCTGGTTTACAAGGACAAGCAAGATAAACGTAGGACTCTTACTAAAAACGAATCGAGTTGGATTAATCCACACAGGACAGGGCGGCGGAAACAAGGGACCCAGAGACTGACATCAGGCGCCGGCTGAGCCTGCGGCCAGCCCTGCCCATCCCGCCCGGCCACCTGCTGTGGCCGGCACCCCCGCCACCCCCGCCAAGAGTGGCAGCTCACAAAGCTGCTCACTACTCGGCCCACGCCGGTGTGTGGTGTGCTTGCTTTTACACGGTGGCTACCTTCCGTGGCGGGCTTTAGAAATAGGCAAATGCGCTAAAAGCAGAACAGTGAATCACAGGATTGGGCCAAGAGGAGAGGAGGGGGTGGGTCAGGCCTCGAGGACCACAGCTGGGCCGTGACCGGCCAGGGCGCCACCGGACGTGCGGTCGGTGACACAGGGTCGGCCCCCGAGCGCCGTGAGGTCCGCTCCGGCGCTTCCAGAAGCATGGGACAGCCTGTGCAGCCGCCGTGTGGGGGACACCCCCCTCACCCCCCAAGCCTGCCCCTTTTTAAAAAAAGAGCAGCTGCCAGACGGGTTTATGCAGTGACAAAATCAGATGCAGGTGCATTTTATTAAAATGCATTTATTTTCCGAATGTGCTGAAGGCGCTGACAGAGGCTCTGTGCCGAGTCGGTGGACCCTTCATCCTGTCTGCAGTGTGTCAAGGGAATAATAACTCGTCGGCGTCCTTCTCACAGGGGTGCCGCGGGCTTGACGGGCTCTGCAAACGGAGCCCAGAGACTGTTTGAAGGGTGGAGCGTAAAGGAGGAATTAGGGACCGATGCAGAAACTCCTCCCGCCGATCATCGGTGTCTCTTCATGGCAGAGAGAACACTTTCCTACTTGAGCCTCACCCGGGGACCGTGTTTTCATTGCTGTGTTTTTGTAGACAGGAAGGGAGAGAGGGTTTCCAGGGAGGGGAAGGGAGCGAAGGGAAGGGAGAGGCACATGGATGTGGGAGAGAATCATGGGTCGGTGGCTTCTCATACGGCCGGTGACCAGGGACCCCGCCCCTAGCCCAGGCCTGTGCCCTGACCAGGGATCGAACTGGCAACCTTCCGCTTTGCGAGATGATGTCCAACCCACTGGCCCATACAGCCAGGGTGACAGAGAACATTTTAACACCAAAATCAGAAGACAGATGTGATCTTAGACCGGAAGAGTGTCCGCTGCAGTGGGTCCGTTTAGCTTCATGAACAGAACAAACCCTGAGAAGCCCTCGCCGCCGCGCCCTGGTCCCTTCCCCTCCGCAGCGGAGAGGCGGGACCTTCCCAGGGCCAGACCAGGGGGTGAGCCAGCGTCCCGCAGCCACCGCTCCGGCGGCATCCTGGCTGCACTCCCGTCCCACGGGGCCTCCATCCCAGACGCAGTGGGGGCTGGGCGGGAAGACCGAATCCACGCGGAGGGGCTCCTCAGGCTCCTCCCCCTCCCCGGCCAGGGACCGGAGAGGCCGCCGGCTCAGACTCCGTGCCATCTGCCCGCTCGTCCGGCAGTCGGGGCCGGCCTCCTGGGCAGGCGCCTGCGCAGGCGCACGGAGCCCCTGGCCAGGCGGCTCACGCGGGAGTCAGGCGGTACCCAGAGGGTCTGCGGAGCCGTCGTCATCTCTGAACAGGGGCCCCGCCGTGCCGCACGGCCCCTCCATAAGCGGCGAGCCGGTTCTGTCCGGTCTGACCCCGGGGTGCGCGTGTCCCACAGCCCACCCTCCAGGGTGGCAGGGGTGAGCACACGGAGGGGGCAGGTGGGCTGGGGCTGCGGCCGCAGCGCCCAGGGTCATGCAACAGCTGTCCCTGAACTGTCTCTTCCCACTGAGGGCACTGCGGGGCTGGAGAGCATTCCGTGGGACAGACCTGCACTGGAAGCTTGGGGAATGGGGACCGTCTGCATAACCTCTCAGAGACTCAGTTTTGTCCTCTGCAAAATGGGTATGACGTTCGCTGTCTCAGAAGGCAGGTATCAGTAAAGGAACGCATCTGTCAGTCAGTTCTCCTAAAGCCTGGCACCTAGGAAGCAGTCGGTGATAATAGTAACTGTTTACTACAGTCATGTCTGATTTCCATTCCTTTTCACCGTGAGTCAGATGGCGAGGGTGATGGGGAGGCAAAGCATCTGTCTGTGCGAGTGTGTCTGTGTGTGTATGTGTATGAATGTACTTGTGTGAGTGTGTGAGTGTGTGAATAGTGCATAAGCCTGTGTGTATATGTGCATGGGTGTGTTTGTGAATGTATGAGTATGTATGTGTGTGAGTGTGAATGTGTACGAGTATGTGCATGTATGAGTGTGCATGAATGTGAGTGTGTGTGAGTGTGTGTGTGTGCACGCAGGAACCACGACGGAGGCTGCCGGCACTTCTGCTCTTCGCCCGAAGGACGCAGAGAAGCCCCAGCCCCTGATCGCGGCTCCTGGTGCCCGTCCCGGGAGGCCGCCTGGTGCGGCCACCAGCTCGGGGCCGGCCCTGTCCATTCAAATCTCCACATAAAGGTCGTTCCCTTGGACCTTCCTGTCCAAGCAGACTCCCTCCGTGACGCACTGCCCCCAGAATGAACCTATGCACGAAGGGGCCTGGAGCACTTGCACTGCGAATCTAAATGCAGATTAATGTTTCATTCATAGAAATAAAACAGCCGCCCTGGCTGGCGTAGCTCAGTGGATTGAGCGCGGGCTGCGAACCAAAGTGTCGCAGGTTCGATCCCCAGTCAGGGCACACGCCTGGGTTGCAGGCCACGGCCCCCAGCAACTGCACATTGATGTTTCTCTCTCTCTCTCTCTCTCCCTCCCTTCCCTCTCTAAAAATAAATAAAATCTTTTAAAAAATAAAAATAAAAATGAATAAATAAAATCTTTAAAAAAGGAATACGATAAGTGATACAAGGCTGCTGGTCCGTGTTAACAATTTGTCAGAGAGCTCCTCGAGGAAGCGTCTGGATACCTAGCTCCTCGTCAGAACACCACGTCGTTTCGAATCACCAGAAGCTTTTCTAACTCTGTTTCCTGCTCACTAAGCGTTGGAGATGTGCCCCTTTAATTCACACCAGGCGTTCTCAGCCATAGAATTAAAAGTATAGAAACAGGTATAAGTGTGGACACAGGTAGAGATTTGGTGTGACCCCGGGCAAGCAGTCAGCTCTTCGTGATCAACATTAGTTGGTTATGAATGTTAATCACCGCGTCGCCCGGACCCCGCCCCGCAGGCTGTCCGAAACGAGACCGCCGGCCCCGCGGCCCGGACGGTGCTTCTCCGCGCAGAGTGTGAGGCCGTGCGAGGGCGGCGGGGTTTACGCTCCTTAGAGACGCTCATCTGGTCGCCACTCTCGTGATCCAGATTCTGTGCGTCTTACCGGCTCTCCTTCCGTAAGGGCATTTTTACTTACCCAGCTTACAACACCCCCCAGAAACATCTGCTTCAGAGCGAGCCTGCGGAAGCCCATTTTCCACCCGACAACACTGGCCCCACTGTCCTTCCCCACAGGGGGTGCCTGCGGGCGCTCACCGTCCCCGGCGCTCCCGCGGCCACGGGAGGCTCGGCTCTCTCAGCTCTCTCGGGACGACGTCCCCGCATCTCCTCCACCCGTGGGCCCTGCCTCCAGAGGGGGGGCGAGGGCCTGGCTTCGGCCCCCGTCTCGGCACTGTTCACGACGGGCAGTGGGGGCACCACGGAACCTCCCCCGGCCTGGCGTCCCACCCGTGGAACGGCACGACCGCGCTCCCCTCTGAGTCGCTGCCAGGGCTGAGCGGATAAAACGACACGACTCAAAGCACCTGCCTCCTCGCTGGCCTTCTTCAAGGCCTCAGGCAACAGATTCCAGCCAGTAGATGTGGTGTGTGCCATAGAACCTGCCTCTGAAAAGGATGGTGGTTGTTCGCACTGAGTCCCTGATTTCACAGCATGTGGTAGCTAAGTTCGCGCCCTGGCACCCGCCCTGCTCTGGAAAGGGTCAGGGGTTTTCTCAGATGACGGCCGACGAGGGAGCCATCCGAAGGAGATGACCCCCAGACGAAGGAGCCCTGGATCCTGGGGCCCGGGGAGGAGGTGGAGACACAGCCAAAGGGCAGGAAGAGGTGGAGGAAGGGGTCAGTGGCAAGAGACCCGACACCTGCTTCCCAGTCTCGCCAGGAGCCCGTTTGGCACGTGACACAGAAAGACATTCACACAAACCCGGTTAAATCAGACTCAAGGGCAGCCCTGGCAGCTACACCACACAGTTGCCATGGCCACACGCGCAGCTACCCTGGCGTGGGAGGAGAAAATAGTATTTCTTAAAACAGACACCAACCGAATGGGTCTTGGATTTTTTTAAGCTGAATGCCTTGTGATTAATTTATGCCTAGCTATGAAAAATCCTGACAGCTTGCAAGATTTTTTTTTAAAACAAAATGTTGAAAGACACCAGCTCGGGCTCGTATCAGTATCCTTGACTTTTTCTAGATAAAAACCGAAAACTTTCAAAAAAAGAACCCCAAGGCGAAGGTGTACATTTACACGTGAGTGTGCCAGGTTTTAGCTACAATGGAGACGGAGAAAACTCAAGCGATAAACATGAAACCCTTAGGCCGGCGCGACCCTCAGCGCTCTCCGGTTGAGAAAGGACCCAAGAGGCGGGATCCCGTTTCTCTGCTGCACGTTTTCTGTTGGGAAAACTAACCCATCAAGGTCCTAGCTAGAAAGTGGACTCCTGAGAGTTCCCAGTGTGGACGCTGCACCCCTGGTTTATCACAGATGCAGGTTTCTGGCGATGGGCTCGTCGTCACGAAGGACTCCACTCTGCCCCCTGACAGCCTCCTCCCCTCCTCATCTCGGCCCCCGGAGACCTGTGGTCTGTCTGCAGCCTCGGGGCTCCTGCTGCTCTCCTGACTAGGGACCGACTCCCGGTCTCCGAGGGGTGGCCTGAGCCTGGGGCCTTCCTGCCCCGTCCAGAACACGCTCCGAGTCCAGCCATGGCCTCCGCGGCCCCAGGCCGCACCACACCGGCCCTGCACCACCGCAGAAAGCTTCTGCCACCTCTTCTCTCCACCTTCCAGAAGGCTTCGCCAACTGAGCACTCCACCCCCCCCCCTGCTTTCGTCACATGGCTCCCTCGCTCACAAGCTCGCACCCTTTGCTGCTTTGATCAGGTCCCAGCTCCTTTGCTGAACTTTTGCGACTGGCTTGGTAGCCCCAGCCCACTGCCGTCTGGGCAGCCACGGGTTCCGGGCGAGGCCGCGGCGCTGATGCCCAGCTCAGAGCGGGCCGGGCAGCTGCCTCTTCGTCCAGGCCCCCGCTCCAGGGGAGGAGACCTTGCGAACATACGGACTATGCCGTGCTCCTCCTGACGCAGGCGGTGCTCCTGCTTTGTGTTTGGAGGGAAAGGTGCCACCAGCAAGGGCACCGTTTCTGCACTGCCTTCCGATTCCCCACCCCCCCTCAGGCCTGGGCTGACGCCGCGTCTGCCAAGAGGCTGCGGCGTCTGCTCCGCACGTCACAGCCCCCCCACCACGCTCTCTGCCTCGGGAACCCGCAGCAGGAGCCCCACCGTGCCCCCCTTTGCGCACCTCGCCCACCTCGGGCGAGCAGAGTCCGGGAGCGCAGAGGCTGAGTCGAGCTCGGAGCACGATGGTGAGAGGAGAAGCCGGGACACCCACACCCACCGGCTGCACGACCAGTCCCCAACTCCCCGCCGGACCCTGGACGGCAAAGTCTGTGTCCCCGTCGAGGAGAAGTGTGAGGTGCGGAGGACGCAGGTGCCCGCTGAGCACTCGGTCAGAGTCGAGTGCTGTATTTGACGCCTGGACGACCCTGGGGACGACCTTCCCCATCTTGTGGGGAACTGCAGCTCAGCAGAGTCGGCAACTCACTCAGGGTCGTACAAACGCGCCCTGGCTGGCGTGGCTCAGTGGATTGAGCATGGGCTGCCAACCAAAGTGTCGCAGGTTCGATTCCCAGTCAGGGCACATGCCTGGGTTGCAGGCCATGATCCTCAGCAACCGCACATGGATGTTTCTCTCTCTCTCTCTTTCTCCCTCCCTTCCTGCTCTAAAAATAAATACATAAAATCTTTTTAAAAAACAAACAAAAAAACTGGCTTTAAAAAAAAAGACCGTAGAAACAGTGATGGAAACGGGAGTAAAGACCGTGCCTTGCCGACGCTGCGGGTCTGGTTCACCTCCGCCCCGCACCGTCGCGGAGGAGCACGCAGGAGCGGAAAGAACCGGCGCCAACCCGACTGGGGAGCGCACGTCGCATCGGGCCCCTGGGACGCGAACAGGCCGACACCCACGGGCAAAAACGGGCCCCTTTCTCGCGGACGCCGCTCAACAACACGTGCGGCACGACGGAGCCCCCCGCCCCAGGCGTGCACCTCAGTGGCCCCGTTTCCCGTGGGCGTCTGGGGGGGTTCCCGGGAGCGCACGGCCTGCACCCGTATGCGCGGCGCACCACACTCCCCCGACCCGAGCCTGGGCCTCCGGCCTCCGTGTCTGCGAGGCGGGAACGCGGAGACCCGCCCGGAAGAACGGGGGCCCGAGGCCAGGACAAGCGCAGCTGAGGCCAGTCGTCATTTCCGCGTGGTGACGGGTGGGGGGGGGGTGCCTGGGGGGAGGGTCCCCTTCCCTCCTGTCCTTGGAGGGGACGCACTGGGGACGCACACGGGGCGGGAGTGGGCGGGTGGGCGCGAGCGAGCAGCCGCGGGAAGGCCAGATGGGGCCGAGGCAGGCGGTGTCCCCGCTGTCGCCACCGCGGTCCCTCCCTGGCACAGCCCAGCCCGGTCCCCTCGGGCTTCCCGGGCCCGGCCCCGCCGCGCTGCGCTGGCGCGGGAACCTGCCCTTCCCCGCCGCGGCTGTTAGAGCAGCGCCCGCGCGGCGCGGCGGGCGGAAAAGGCAGAGGACAGATGGTGGACGCAGACGACTGACAGGTGTCAGGTCAGCCCCGGGGAGCCCCGAGGTCCCGGCGGCGGTGCCGTCGGAGCGCCCGTTCCCAGGCGACCTCAGGCCAGGGAAGAGGTTCTCCCCCGCCCCCCAGGGCCCCCGTCAAAGCGGCGCCGGCGGGAAGAGGCGGTGAGGGGCCTGGCGCGGCCTCCGCGGACAGAAGCCTCTGGCCCGGCCACCCCCGCAGGCCGCCTCCCGTCCCCGCTGCACCGCCCGCGGGGCGGCCGGGCCGCAGGGGCCGCTGCGGGTCCCAAGCCCGCGGCTCACGCCCCCGCGGGCGGGCGGGCGGGCGGCCGGCCCTCCGCAGGGTCTCCTCCAGACGTTCTAACCGCGTTAGACGCGGGGGCAGCCCACGGGCTGTAGCACAAAAGCTGAAACGGGCTAAAACGACCGGCGACGGGGGCGGGGGAGCGGCGGCAGAGGCGCGTCTGGAGGCCCCGGGCCGGCGCCGAGTCCCCGCAGGCCCCCCGGGCGCCCCCCTCCCGCCCCGCACAAGGTACCTGGGGCGCCGTCGAGGCTGAAGGCGATGCGCACCGGCCGGTCCGCAGGGACCCTGGCGGCTCTGATCATGTGGGCGCCGGGGCGGCGGCCGTCCCCCGGGGCTTCCAGCTGCGGGGACAAGAGGCAGCGCGTGTCACCACCCGCGTCGCCCGCCCCGCGCCCCTCCCCCCCGCCGCCCCGCGGGCCTGGAGCCCACGGTTACGCGGGTCTTCCTCCGAGACCCGCCGCGGCCGGTGACCAGCCCTCCTCCCCTGCGTCCCCGGCGCTCTCCGCCGGGTTAGGTCCTTACCCTGGCTCACAAAACTGCTGCTGTGGAAACACACGCCTGGAATGGCAGGGGCCGGGTTTTTGGGCGGCCCTTCGCCCCGGCCCTTCGGGGTCCGGTCTCTGGCGGAGCCGGTAGGGAAACCCTCACGGTTCTCCAGGCCGCCTCCCTCCCACGCGCCCGCTGCGCGAGCTGGGAAGTCCGCGCTGGACGCGAGCTCCCGGCCCGGGGTGGTCACCGACCAGGACCACGGGGTCACTTGAAGGACACCAAGACCCCGTCAGAGCATCCCACAGCAGGAACACCACGGGCCTCGCGTATCTGACCAACTACCTGCGAGTCTGCCGCCGCCCCTGAGGCCGCGCGTCTTAAGGACGGGCGGTACGAGCAACAGACAAAACTCGGAAACGTGCTTTCGGTGCTGCGCCTCCTCTGCTAAATTACCGTTTGGTTAACAAACGGGGGTGGGGTGAATGGGGACACACCTATGGATGACATGGGCTGGGGCGTGCAAACACACAACTGTTTCTTTGTTGTAGTAAGAGAGTTTAGCCCAAATACATTTAAACCAAGATACGTGACCATTTTTGTTCACTAGGAAAAGATATTGTTATAAATACATCTTTGTTATTTAAATACGTCTATTTAAATTCTCTATTTTTAGTCATGTTTTCCCTAAACCCTCTACTTTCCTTCTCGTGTAGACTGTAAACCAAAAACTCCGAACGATATTGTAAGGAAAACATCTCTAAAAATGGCAAAACACGGACCGTCTGTTCTGCCGTCTTTAGCGGGACTCTGGGAACGGCCTCGGGGGGACAAGAAGGTCCTTCTCACAAGAAGGTCCCTGCGTCTTTCCCACAGCTCCTCTCGCTCTAAAAATAGTGGGCAGAACACTGGGTTTTGTTTGCATAGTTATTTATAGCTGAGGGGCCGACGCATGTATGTGCACATGTGTGCTCAGGCAGAGCGCATACGGGCTCGTCTCCCGCGGCGGGCAGCAATCGGGCTCACGCCGGACGCTCGGCTGGGCTTTGGGGGGCGGCAGCTGTTCGGGCCCCAGTTAGAACGCTGGTCGCCCGCTCACTGCGCACTGCTGACGGCCGGCGGCCGCCCCCCGCGCTCCGAGGTGCACCGTCCTGAGGGAGGAAGGGTGGGAGCGCGGCACCTCCAACCGCGGGGCAGGGTGCACGCAGACTGCGGCTGCTCGCCCCGGGACTGGCTCCTCCCGGCCCCCGAGAACATTTCAGCGCAGCCCCATCTGCTCAGAACCACCTGTCCCCGGGGAACAGAAGAGACTCTCTCAAATTTAGCCAAGCAAACAACAAAAATCCCTTAATGTTGTAGCAAAAAGAAAATATTGGCACACACAGTGCCATCAGCAAGCCGTGTTACCAACGGTCTGAGGGCACGGAGCCGGGCTCCAGCTCTGCCGGAGGCTCGCAGCTCCCCGGCCCCGGGAAACGGGGCGCAGAGGGGCCACCTGCCCCCAGGGCTCCGGGAGGTCCTCGGAGACAGACAGCGAAGCGGGTGACGGACACGGGCACAGGCGGCAGCGCGGCTCCCCCGTGCGCTGCGACATCTGCCTGCCTGGACAGGGCGGCAGGGGCCGAGGCGGGTGCAGCTGGAGCCCCCCCACCCCACCCGGCGCCGACTGCAGAGCCCGACAGCGGCGTGCCCTCCCGCCCGCCCCGGGCCGCGGCGGGCCGTGGTGAAGCGCCCGCACCCGAGCAGCTAGCCGGGCGCGCACCTGTTCCTCACCTCACTCGGTGGAGTGTGCGCCCGTGTGTGATCGGGGCCAGCACGGCCTTGGCCGGTCGTCCTCGCTGCGAGGCAGAGGCTCAGTCAGAGACGGCTGCACCTGCCGCGTGGCGGCCGCTGACCGTCTGAGGGGCAGTGACAGCTGTCAGGCCGGCTCCGCTACCTGCTGTCCCCAGACCCGCGTCCCACGGGCCTCCTGTTCCGCTTCCCGCTGCCACCCTCTCCTGCCCTCGCCTCTGCAACAGCCGGGATGTGGTCATGCTTCTAGAAAAAGCAGGCGCGAGAGCAGCCCTCCTCCTGTCAGAGGCATTGATAAACAGCGAGCCGCGGGGAGTCCAAACGCTCTAATTCATCAGTCCTGGCAAACCGAAAATACGAGCAGCTTGCTTCACACGGCAGGAATGTCTTCGGCGTGACCCGGCCAGCGTCTGGCTATTCCAGCGGACTGGCACACACAGCTGACCCCAGTCAGCAGAAATGCCGCGCAGCCGGCTCCGGGACACCGGGCCAGCTCCACGGGCCGCAGGCCGGGGGACCGATGACAGCAGCAACCACCCCCAGGAAGGACTCGAGGCCTGGGGTCAAGCACCGGTGACTGGCTCACATCTGGAGACGCCACCAGCTGCAGGACCCACCCGTGGTGCACGGGAAGGGGGTGTCAGCGCTCTAACAGCCGTGAACCCGAACGTCCACAGTGCTCTAGCCCAGCTGGAGGGGGCAGTGAGGTTGAACAAGGAAAGATACACACGCATTGAGAGAACGCAAAGGCAAGCCACAGGCTGGGAGGCAACCTTTGCAAGAGGTGTGTCCGACAGAAGCCGGGCTCCCAGAGTGCAGACTTCTGAACACCCACCACCAGGAAAGCAGACAGCCCAACTGTTCAATGGGCAAAAGCTGTAACAGGTGCCCCATCGTCGGGTGCAGGGATGGCAAGCACCACGTGTCCTTAGGTGACTGCAAATTAAAACAGGGAGGTGCTGCCACACACCTGCCGGAACGGACACCTCCCGGCACTGGGAGGACGTGGGGCGGCTGGCGACCCCGAAGACAGTCTGGCAGCTCCTCACTCGACCAGCAGTCGGGGGTTTGCACCGAGGGCACGGACACCCGTGTCCACACACACACACACCTGCGCGTGCAGCGCCGTGCGGTGACGGAGACAGCGCCCAAGCCACAGACAGACACGGAGGAGACGGCGTGTGTGTCACTTCCTGAAGGAACCCAACATCAGAGGCTGCGTGCCGCGTGGTTCCAACCGCACGGCATTCTGCAAAAGGCACGAGCACGGACACGGTGCAAAGACCCGAGCTCGCCAGGATCCAGGGGGAGGGGCAGGGCCGAGGACGGGGAGGGCAGGGCCCTGCAGGGCAGTGACGCTACTCGGGGTGATACTGTCCGTCGGTCACAACCCAGAGGGTGCACAACCCCAAGAGTGAGCCCTCGTGTAAACTACGGCATTCGGTTCGTGGTGATGTGTCAGCATTGGCCCAACTGTAACAAAGTGCAAGGTGTTACGACAGGAGACATTATGGGGGAGGGAATATATGGAAACCCCATGCTTCTTACTCATTTTTTAAACCAGTCAGCCTAAAACTGCTCAAACAGATGTCAAATAAATGAGTAAAAGAACTTAGCAGGCCCTGGCTGGTGCGGCTCAGTGGACTGAGTGCCAGCCTGTGAACCACAGGGTCACCAGTTCGATTCCCAGGCAGGGCACAGGCCTGGGTTGCAGACCGGGTCCCCAGTAGGGGGCGCACGAGAGGCAACCACACATCAATGTTTCTTTCCCTCTCTTTCTCCCTCCCTTGCCCTCTGTTAATAAATAAATAAATAAGTAAGTAAGTAAATAAAATCTTTTAGAAAAAGAACTTAGGTTTCCGAGAGCCAGAATGAAAAGCTAACACGTGTTGTGCAACTCAGTCAGTGCGCAGATTCAGGAGACTGGTCACCCGCAGGTGAGCCTACGTGCGTTCTGACAGAAAGCCTTTCCGGAAGTTATGACCGTTACGACTTTATTTGACAGTTGACGACATCCCCTCACATATGCATCACAGTTTAACAAAGGGGTCTCGCCACGGCCCGGTCTCCAGCTTCCCAGCGCCCTGGCGGGGGCGTGGCCCACACCGTCTGTCCCCCCACCCCCACCGCACAGACGAGAAGCCGAGATGCAGACAACGCAGGGGCAGGCTGGAGCCGCCCCCACCGCAACGGGACGCCGTCTCTCCCAAACAGCAGGCCAGGCTCCCGGCTCAGAGCAGAGCCGGGGCGCCTCCCTCGGTGTCTGGCCTCCAGGGTCGTCTGGCCCCGGCCGTCTTCAGGGCAGAGCCCCGGGCAGCCGCACAGGCGTCCTGGGCGTGGGGACAGCTGCGTGCAGCCCCGTGGCCCCGGCTCCCAGGTCGTCCGCCCCTGGGTCCGCTTCAGAAGAGCTGGTGGTGACCCTGATGTTGCCAATGGGGGCAGTGGCTGGAAGCATCTGGAGTCCGGTGAAACTGACCCCTCGGAACAGGAAGGGCCAGACAGAAGGAGGCAGCCCTTCCCTCCACCACCCAGACCCCCAACGCCCTTGGGGACCCCCAAGGTGGGAAGGGGCCGCCGCACACAGAGCACAGTGGGGGCCGTCACCTCTCGGGAGAGTGAGGAAAGCGGCTGGCTGACTCAGCCCAGGTCCCTGATGGCCCGGGACGGCCTGGGGCACGGGCTGCGGGGCCGATGGCACCGTGTCCTCGTGACAGCGAGGGTGGCACTGAGGGTGACAGCGAGGGTGGCAGCGAGGGTGGCAGCGAGGGTGGCAGCGAGGGTGGCAGCGAGGGTGGCACTGAGGGTGGCAGCGAGGGTGGCAGCGAGGGTGGCATCTCAGTGCTGCGGCGCGGGCCCCGCTGGGACAGAGCTACGAAGGAAAAGGCCCCATGCAAGGGCCATCTGGCAACAACGGGACAGAGAGAACACGACGTCTAGACGGGCTGTGTGTTGTGCCGGCTCCAAGGGTGAGTGTGTGAGCTCCAGGTCTCACACCACACGTAGTGCTCACCAGCCCCCTCCGGCTCCCACGGGGGGAGCAGCAGCGACCGATCTCCTTGGCTCCTTAGCTCGCCGTTCCCAGCAAAGCCACACATCTGAGACGCAAGTGGAGCCCCTCCAGATCCGGGACCCACACAACCACGCGGTGTGTGGAGGAGGATTCAGTAGAATCCCAGCGACTCCACCAGAAAGAGCTGTGTGTCCGTCAGAACACTGATGGACTCACAGTGTGTCTCCTTCCACTCCATCGTTCTCGGCAGGAAACGCAGTCTGACCGCTGCGCAGACACGGATCTTCCCGGGACGGAGGGACCAGGGGCTGCTCCGACGACGCACCGCAGCCGTGCTTCCGCAGCACGGCCGGCAGGCCCCCAGCGGCTCAGGGCGCAGCCTGTGCTCGCCGCTGACCTGACCTCACTGGCCCGACGGGCATTCTGGGGAGACTTCGTTTGCTCTGCACTGGTGCTCCCCAACTCCGCCTCCATCCTGGGTTGGTGCCCCCTGGTCACACCAGGCTCTGCCGTGGCGGGGCCTCTGTCGGGCTGGGGGGTCTGCCGGTTTGCGGCGCACAGGAGACACCGTTACCTGTGCGCGGCGCTCACAGAATGGCACACAGACGCGGCCACCGGCTCCTCCCCATTGGGCCCCTGCTCCGTGACGCACGCGGCCTCCACACAGGGGCCCAGTCCACGGCGGTGAGCCGATCGGCCTTCCCCGCGGCCGTCGGTCGGTTTTCCCTGGAAAGAGCCGGAAGACGTGTGTTTTGCACGGGGACCGCTCTGGTCTCCCAGGGCAGCCCAGCAACGGGTGGGCTCTGACTCCGTTTCCAAACACGGGCGACGAGGGGCGTGGCTGTGCGACAGTAAAGCTTTCTTTACAAAGACGGACGGCTGCCTGGGTTCAGCCCCCCTGAGTCCTGCCGCACCTGCCGCACCTGCCGCACCTGCCGCACCTGCCGCACCTGCCGCCACCTGCTGCACCTGCCGCACCTGCCGCACCTGCACGCGGAGGTTGACCTGAGTCAAGTGATCGCAGCGATGCGGGAAGACGACGACACCACGCAGGTAGGAACGACTGTCCCAAGGGGCAAAAACAGTGGGGAAACCACACCCAAAGGTGTCAAGAGAGCTAGAAAAAGCCGGACGTGACCTGGGATTCGGCTTCCCAACTCCACAGGCGTGCAGACCAGACCCTCGGACCCCCGAGCCTCGGCGTCTCCTCCGGGGCTCCCCTCAGCACCTTCCCGGCGGCACTCGAGGCTTCCCAGGCCAGAGGCCTCGTCGCAGCCGCCCGTCGCTGCCCCTGCAGCTGAGGAGCGAGCAGCCGGCAACTATCACCGACAGGCGGATGGACTGCAGGAACCGCACCCGTAGAAAGGGGGCGACGGGGCAGGCGTGGTGGCCGGGCCCCGTGGGACCGGCTGCTGGGATGCACTTCGGCCTGTGGGTGACGGGCACCGCGAGGTGGTCTCTGCACAGCGCCCCCCCCGCGGTGATGGAGCCCCCCGTGGTGGAGCCCCCCGTGATGGAGCCCCCCGCGGTGATGGAGCCCCCCCCCGTGGTGGAGCCCCCGGTGGTGGAGCCCCCTGGTGGTGAAAACAGGGCCCAGCGCCCGGGGTGCGCAGATGCTGGTCTCTGACGTGTGCCTCCTCGTTCACCACGTGACCCCGACACATGCCTGTCAAAGTCAGGCCCGAGCACACGTGTCCTGGATGCCTGTCAGACACTTCTCAACGAGCTCCAGTTTCCAGGCCCTAACGTCACTGAAATCATTCAGAAAACTCCTGACACTGTCTCTCGAAGTCCCAAACACGGACCGGCCTGGTCTATCACGTGCCGTGGGCAACTGTCCTTCTGCTGCGAGTGTCTTTCCTGTGACACCTGCTGCAGGGGGGCCGGACGCCAGGCACACCTCCCCTGGGAGCGAGGGGAGGGACAGTGAGTCTCAGCTCTGAACGAGGGTCCTGTCACTGCAGGAGTCGCCCAGTGCACATCAGCTCGAATACCCCAGCGCATCTGTCTGCTGGCCCCTGAGACTGTGTTACAGAGCACACGGGGCCGAGGGGGGCTGAGGGCAACGCACTGTCACCGAAAGGAGCCCTCAAGGTCCACTATGTCCGCCGCCAGAGGAAAGACGGCTCTCAATGCCAGAGATTCATGAAAAGGAAAGGAAATGTTTATTTGATGCTGCACAGACTTAAAGTAGTGACCCAATGTCTTCATCAAAATCCCCAAGTCCCTTAAAACACCCACAAACACACACAGTCCTTCCTTCCCCTTTGCCCAGTCCGGGGTACCGTATCTCAGGGAAAGAAATAGAAGTCCGTGGCTCAGGCAGCCCCCGGTTCTTCCCAGTAATCCATCTCAGCTGGGAGGCCTCCCTCGGTTCCCGGCACCATCAGGGATCTCTGCTAAAGCCGGGTGGTGGTTCCCCCTTCTAAAGTTGTGGGGGTCCCCTCTCTGGCAAAGCCACGAGGTTCTCTCTCCACTGCCCCAGCTGTGTGGTCCTCTCTGCACAAGGGCCAAGGGAGTCTCCACTCGGCCAAAACCGCATGGTTCTCCCTGCACACTGGCTGCAAGGAGCGGGGGTTGCCGCTCTGCCAAAGCCGAGTGCCGATTCTCTGCTAAAGCCGCACGGTGATTCTCTCCCCCAGGGCCACGGGAGTCCCCACTCTGCCAAAACTGCGTGGTTCTTCCTCCCAGGGCGGCCTGATCTGGGTTTAAATCCCTGCGCCAACCTTCCTCTGCAGCCTCCCACACTCGGCTACATTTGCCATCAGTCATATTCTTCCAGCTTCACTGGGCTGCCATCGTGAGTCTGGGCAGGTGTGGCCTCATGTCATGGAGCCAATCTTCTCCAAGCTCCCACGCAGGTGCTGTAACTCGGGGGACCTGCCTCCCAGTTCCATCTTGGTGGGGAAGTTACTTCCATTCCCCTGGCTCTGAGCCTGGCCACAGCTATTTAACATATCTGTGCAACCAGTTAAAGGTTACAGGTATGTTAAATGACCACGCCAGAGGTTAGCTGCAAAGCTGTTGCTATGTGAAACAGCTCTCAACGGCCCTGCTCCCTGTGTGGCCCTGCTCCTGCACCTGGTCGGGGCGGGGGTGGGAGGGTGAGGACATCCTACTATTTCCTGGACACCTTGAGTTCTGGACCCCATTCCAAACCCCTATTTGGGGTCCCCCCTCTTGGCTGCACCCTGTGACAGAACCACAAAGTCCAGGTGCCGCTGGTTTCCGGAGTGGATCCACCCAGGGGCACAAAGACGTCAGGAGGTGGTCTTCCCGCACCTTCCGGGTCAGCAGTCCTCCGCTCTCAGACGGAGTCTCCCCAGGAGATGGCCACTCGCCGCCTGAACTCACAGGTCGCCGACTTTACAAGCCCGAAGCACAGAGAGCGGCTACCCCTCCGACTCCTGGACTGTGGCAGCCACTGGCCAAGCTGGAGCTGCAGGTCTGTGCTGTGAGCAGGACTGGGGGCATCTGGACAGTGAGGCCTGCAGGGGCCACCCACGAAGTTGGGTCAGGGGTGCAGGGCCATCGGTCCTTGCACAGCATTCGAGTGCATTCGAGTGTCCCGGAGAGCACCCGTGGGTGGGTAGCCTCCATCTCCAGCAGCTCTGCAGAAGCTTCCAGCACTGCTAACCAAGCCCCACACACCTGCTGCCAAAGAACTTCCAGGTAAAGGTGGCGCTTCATCGTTGTCTCGTCCTAAAACCTACTAAATGATGAGAGAGCTTTGTTGCTGTAATTGGTTTTTGTTTGTGTTGTTTTGTTTTGCTTTTAGGCATAAATCCACACGGAGGGAGAAACTGGGAAAAGACCAGTTTCACGGCCTGGAAAGCAGATGAAAGAGTGTAAAGAAGGGATTATAGACCAGGGGGAGGAGAAGAATCGTAAAGCAGACAGAGCCGAGAAGTGAAACGGATCGCATGCCACACGGGAGGAGAAAAAATAAAGGAACCAGCGGTCAGAAATGCGTTGGGAATTCTCAAGAACCACACTGGAATCCACAAGGACAGGGAGCCGGTCGTCGTTATTCCAAAGGAAAAAGTATTTTCGACCTGGAATTCCCGACCAAACGATCCATCGAGGCTGAGGATCAAGGTCTTGGAAAGTATTTGCATCCTGCGCACGTTTCTCAGAGAGCGACCGGAGCAAACCCGGAATCCTGGACACGGGAGACAGAGCAGTTCGCCAGGAGAGGCAAACCAGCCCTCGGGCGACAGCAGAGGAGACCACAGGGTGGCCCTGGGCCACGAGGAGAGGCGGCCACCTCCGGTCCCCACGGGAGCATGTCCGCAGGCCACGCACGGGGCGGGCTCCTCAGGGACACGAGTGGAGAGACTTCGTTGGACCGAACGAGAAGAGCCTCCGACAGTCGGCAGAGGAGTGAAGACAAGTACATGGGAGACAGAACGGCTAACGGACAATCCAGGAGCGACTACATCAGCGTAAGTGTGACTACAGTGGACTCTGTGCTGTGGCCGTGACCAGCACCGCAGGGCCTCGGCAATGTAAATGCTGAGTGTGGGTCTCACTGCAACGCAGGATGGCACAGCAGTGTCCTAGGAAGGGTGCTTGGGGGGAGGGTGGCAGGCAGAAACGGCCGGGTCCCCACCCTCCACGGTGGGAGGCCAACAGGCAGTGGCCCAGACCCAAACCAGTGAGAAATTCTAGTGCAGACGCATCTCGTAGGCGTGCAAGGTGAAGGCCTGCCCGATCGTCTAGGAATGAGGGAGGCGGGCAGGCCCCCCTGGGCGTCCTGGTGACAAACCTCTGTGGGTGAGCGGGCACATGTCCGGTCAGATGGAAACACATGCTGACCATTTGCTGGCCCCTCTGGTCAGAGGACGATGCTCGCGGTCACAGCCCCTCACGGCCGGTGCCCCGCTGCTGGCCCTCCCTGCGGGGGCCCACGCTGAGCTCCTCCCGGCGCCCCGACACCACCGCCCGCCCCGGGCAGCGGGTCCCTTCGCAGACGCAGGCCGTCCAGCAGCCCCCTCCTCGCGCTCCCAAAGCCCCTGCTCCCTCCCTGCCAGAGCCCAGTGCCTGAGGCGCTGCTTCTGCCTCAGTTCAGGTTGCTCCCCCGCCACCCAGCCACCTGGGCGGAGACAGGAGCCCCCGGCCTGGTCCACGGGAGGAGTCACTCAGTGTTTCTGGACGTGAACTGTGCCTGGACAGGGACGTGCGGCGCGGAAGGACCCAGGGAAGCCGGAAACACCGGCCAAGTCAGGAGACCTCGGTTTACCTCGCCGGCTTCTCTGTGTCTAGTGTCAGCCTGGGCTCCAGCGCAACCTTCCGACTTTACACCTGCCTTTGTGGGGAGGCAGCAGCCACAGAGCCACGGGTCTGACCGCAGGGCCTGAGCCCCCACCCCGGTTGGCACCTCTGGGCCGCGGCTTCCCGCGCTGGAAGGCACAGGCCTCGGACTGACGCTCTCGAAGTCTAAAGCTTTTCGTTTTGGGGGGTGGAGCAGCCCCAAAAGAAAAAAATTATCCTCAGGATCCTTCCCCAGTTTTGACTCAGTAGAGAGCCCACGGGTTTGTAATCAACCCGAAAACACACGTCACTGCCAGTGGCGAGAAAGGAACAGAAGGAAGACCCTCCCGCTTCCTCCTCCCCGCAGAGGCCGGTCGCCGGCCGCACCCGTCGCTGCGCCGCCAGAGCCGCTGGGTCCCTACGTGCTGTGCCCGAGCGAAGCCCCTTCAGCCCCTGGTTGTGCTATGGAGCCCAAGGGCATCCAGAAAGGTGACAGGAGATCGTGTTTGGTTCATCGGGACGTTTTTCAAGTTGAGCCATAACGCCCGGACACAGCAGAACGGAGGCCCCGGGCGGGGCCTCTTCCTGCGGGCACGCAGCACCGGTCCTCGTGGGGACGCCGGTGTCCCCCCGCCCCCCGCGTGCGCGCGCACAGAGGTGACTGGTCGCGAGGCCTCCCGAGGCCCCTGTCCCGTCCCGTTTTCAGCCGAGGCGCTTCCGGCCCCCAGGAGCTGCCCGGCACGGAGAGCTGCACGGGTGCCCGTCCACCTCTTAAAAACGCGCCGTGAAACCCACGGTGCGGACCACGAACGGGTGGCCGCCCAGCTGCTCAACTGAGACGCAGACCCAGGGTGTTGACCCCACCGCAGGTGGGGGGGGGGGCGGGCGCGGCTTCCCACCTGGGCGGCGCGGCCAAACGCGAGGGCAGGTTTCCTAGGAGAGTCTGCAGATGGAAACTGCCCTCTTCCTGGACCCGAGGGATCCGGGGGAGGACAGGCGGTTATCTCCTCCCCGATCCGAGACCACGTTGAACCCACCAATAGCCCGGGGAGAGTTCACACGAGCTTCATCACGCAGCAAAGAGCCTCGCTCAGGGGAACATGACGCTCGAGAATCAGACAGGCTGCGACGGGCCGCCCTTTCCCGCGGCGTCCGCAGACGCAGACACTACTGTCTGTCCGGGACACGTCCAGACTCGAGGACGGCTCGCTGCTGGGGAGGGCCCTCTGGGCCAGCTCGGCTCGTCGCTTCCCCAGCTGCAGTCCTTCACGTTCAGGTTGTTACGGGACCCTCTGCAGAGCCTAATTAGCTGTTCTTCAGACTCTCCTTCCAAATCTAGAGTCTGAATTAACTATGAGCAAGAATGACATTCCTCTTTACTAAGAAGAAAGGAAATGAAGATTAATGAAAATATACACCGAATAGTAGTTTGTACTCCGTCTGGGTCTTCAGACAAAGATTTCAAGATGATTGTGTCTGTCATCGGCCTGGGATGTTTCGATGGTTTCCTGTGGGGCACAAAGAGGAGAATAGTTTCAAGTGGGACTTTGCTGGCGTGCCCACCAGGGCGGCAACGAGGAGCTGCTGCACCTGTGGTCCGGCTGCTGACACCAAAACCAGGTTTCCTCAAATCGCCTAACTCATCCCCTAGTTTAACCCGAGGAAATTAGTGCGCCAGTTATACTTACATCTATCTTTTAAAAATAACAGAAGCCCCAGTGGCCTAATGGACAAGGCAGTGGCCTCCTAAAAATAATTTACACTTGTGCCCTGGCCGGGTGGCTCAGTCGATCGGAACGTCATCTCGGACACCTGTGCTTGTACGTCTGCGTACAACTGCGGTTGCAGGTTCGAGTCCCGGTCAAGGCCAGTACAGGAGGCAGGTGATGGGTCTCTCTCTCTCTCTCTCTCTCTCTCTCATATTAGTGTGTGTGTGTATGTGTGTGTCTCTCTCAAACAAAATCAATAAACATATCCTTGGGTGAGGATTTAAAAAAATTTTAATTAAAAAATAATTGACAATTGAACGTTCTGTCGTTTGTTTGACTATCTGAAGTCGCACGGCTGAGTGAGGTGAGAGCCTGCGGCCAGCCGGCCGAGGGCGGGCGAGGGCGGGCGAGGGCGGGCAGAGGTCTCCGGGAGAGCGCGGCAGTGCCACAGACAAAGGACGGGCAACAGCAGGTGGAGCTCGGTGCGGGGCTTTGAAGCCACTCGGAGTGCTGACTGGGTGAGGGCCTGTCCTGGGGGAGAGTTCGGCACGGAGACTTGCTCGTGCACCACTGCGCAAGGAGCCACAGACACAGCCCTGGTTCCCCGAGCTGCTGACAGCCTCTTCGGCTCCCAGGGGACTTGGTTTTTTTTTCACTAGCGTTCATGAGGACCGCACCTGTGCCAGGCACCAGAGCCACTCGACCTTCAAACAACGCTCTGACCAAGGCCAGCGTCCTCGGCACCGAGCGGCGCTCGCGCGGACCCCCCGCTGGCACCCAGGCTCTGGTGTCGTCACCCTGAAACCGGAACAAGGCGTTCCACATTTCCATTTCATCAGGATTTGAACGAGGGGCCCCGCACACTTTGTAACTGGTCCTGTCTGTGAGGTCAGAACTGTTCTCGCCCCCATTTCCCAGGTATGGAAACTGAGGCCAAGAGCAGGTAAATAACTTGCCAAGGTCCAAGAGCCAGACCCTGGAGCCGGGGTTTGCAGCTGCACCCATGGGAGACGTGGGAGCCACGGGCCCAGCCCCAGCTGGTTTGCAGCTCCAGCTGGGGTCATGGGCTGAAGGAATGTGGATTCCACTCCTTCCTCCTTCGGTCAGTGCTTTTTATAGATGGGGAGCTGCAGTGGATGAAGAAAAGGAGATTTTGCATTCACAAACAAGCCAAATGTGAAAAAAGAACTGCTTAGCCAAATGAAAGATGAGAGGTTTGAAATGGTCGTGGCCGGGGCTCAGCTATTTAAATGACAGGCAAGCAGGGCCACTTTTGGGGCCGTTTCAGCTCTGGTCCCCGAATTAGAGCTTTTAGGGGTGGGCTCCAGAGGCCCGTGCGGGGGAGACGGAGTCAGCAGCCTGGCGATGTCGCAGCGGAAGGGCGACATCAAAGGCGCACTGCTCGCTCACTGCCTTTTATAGCTGCGAACGAGAGCGGACCCGTGTCCAGTGGGCCAACAGAAATAAAAGGCTTGCATCAGCTGAGGATCAAGGACTGAAAAGAAGAGTAAAGACTTCCTGCGGGCTAGGAGTCAGAGGTCGAGCCCCGTGGAGAGAGGTGGCTGAGCTGAGCTCCTGCCGGCCCTTCCCCTCCAGCTTCCACCTAAGGGCCCGGGGTGTGTCCTGAGACTGGAACACAGGTACAAGGGTGTCTGCTGCAGCGTTGTTGGATGAAGCCTTTGTGTTTCTGAGCTTCAGCCTACCTGTAACCAAAGAGAAATAACAGCAAGCCACCCTGCATACAGTAGTTACGAGCATTACGAAATCTAGCTCAGGGCCTGGCAAATGATAGTTTCCTCATCAGCTGAGACAGTTTCATTGGCCATTAGAGAACACTCAGTAGAAAATGTCTTAACCAATGGACAGCTATCTTCTCACAGAACAAAAAGTCCAGAAGCAGAATGGGTTCGTTTTATAGCTCAATGAAGTCAGGGCTTTTTATTAGTTTCCCTGTTGTTCTTGTACTTTCATATCCTCATGGTCTCGAGATGGCTGCTGGAGCCCCACACCCCATGTCCCACCACGACACCTTCACAGGCGGGGATGGGGAGGGGGAAAGCCGCTTCCAGGAGCCCTCAGCAGATTGCCCCACGGCTGGGTCCCATGCCTGCCCTCAACCACTGCAAAGAAAGTGGACTTCTGTGAGTAACTCAGACCACTGCGCGGTCTGGGCAGAGCAGTGACCGGAGAGGAAACCGCTGGTGCACCGGCCATCAGCACTTTCCACGCTGTTCCCTGCCCTTCCCGAGAGTTCACCCTCCGGGTCAGGCCAGTTTTCTGTAAGCAGAATTCGTCCCATCCCAGAAGTTGAACAGAGCCACCTCCTCCTCCCAGCGGACAGCCCGAAAGCCCCACACGGGCCCAGCTCCTTCCCTGGCCAGAGCCGCAGCCGGGGAGGCTTGGTCAGAGCAGTGTCTACGGGCCCTCCCGGCGGCTCAGGGGCGGGCAGCAGGGCAGCCGGTGCCTGCAGCAGAACGGCCACAGGAAGGGCCGGGGTCTCAGGACCAGCAGGAGGGGAAGTAGCCTGGGGCACGGAGCCAACCCCGGCTGGGCAGAGCCGAGTCATCTGGTGGCCACGGGGTTTCGGTCCCGGGAAGTGGGGTTCTGGACTCTGCAGCTGGGGGTCACGGTCCAGGGCTGCCCCTGCGGTTGTGCAGAGGGTGTCTGTGTCCCGGACTGGGGTGGGCGGTCAGGGCACCCAGCTCAGCTCTGCTCTCCAAGCCCTGAGCCCACGGCCGAGCTCCACCTGCCGGAGCAGGGGCACCTTTTCCTTCAGGAGGACCACGTTCGGGTGCTCACGGAGGAACCGGGGGCCTGCCCCTGCCCGGACCGCCCACAGGAAGCTGCTTTTCTGGTTCACGTGGAGACCTGCAGCCTGTTGGCCACGTCCCAGACACGGGGCCTCGAGTGGCGAGAGGACGGGGGGCCCGGAACCCAGGTGCAGGCAATGAAGGCCGAGAGCGGGGCAAAGACGGCCTAGGGCCTGCTCTGAAAGCCACCTTCAGCAGCATCTTCCGGGGCAGAATCTCTCCCCGTCCCACCCTCTGTGGACCCTCTGGCAGCAGGCAAGGGTGCGGCCATGGGCGCCCCAGCCAAGGGGAGGCTCTGGACAGGATGCACGGGGGTGTGAGGTTGACAGGAAGCACTCTGGAAGGTCACCGCCCCTGGTTCCCCTCTGAACTCATCACTGAGCTTCCCGAACAGGAGACGGGGGAGCAATGAACCCCGCCAGGGTTTTCCGCAGACACAGGCCGTCCGCTCTCCTCCAATGCACGGAAGGAGACTTGTTGAGAGAAACGGCCTCGCACAGTCATGGAGGCTGCGCGGGGCCCGGAGGTCCTGCCTCCCACCCCAACGATGCGCTGCGTGACGTTCGGAAACATCCGGAGCCCACGGTGCCCAGCAAGGCCGCACCCAGATTCCTGACCCGTAGAAACTGAGATGAAAACGGTGGCTATTTTGAGCTGCTACATCGTGGGGCTCCTTTTTAAGGCGGCCGTGGCTGGTATACTCTTCTCGGTGATTGCACTGGATGTCTCCAAACCCGCAGCAACCAGCAACCCTGCAGGCTGAGCATCAGCACCCGCCGTGGACGGACACGGGGCAGCTCGGGGGTTGAAACGACTCTCCCGAGTTTAAAGTAGCTACTGGGTGACAGGGTGAGAATTTCAAGCCCAGCTGGGCTTCCCAGGCCACCCCGTTTTCCACAAACAAGTTATTCCCTTTTCCAGGCCTGTGACCTTGGACTAACGACCTCGACGTCTGCTACTCAGTTTCCCCGTCAGTGAAGCCAGGGGCTGAAACAAATGACCCATCTCTCATTCTATAAACCCCATCCCGCCCTCTGCTTGCTCCACAGCACAAGAAGCAAGTGTAAGTGATTTTTGTACCAAGGAATGCTGAGGATTTGAAGATCGCTCGGTTTAGCTGAAGAAACCCACTGAGGTCACAAAGCACTGCTGCGAACATTCATGGGCCACACAGCGCTGCCGGAGCCCCCCGGGCCCGGGGCTGTGCTCGGAGGCTACAGGGGCCCGGGAGTCTGGCCCGGGGACCGAGAGGCTCCACTCCACCAGCTGCGGCGGGGCAGCCTCCTCACAGCGCGGGCACGGCAGTGATAACGCCGACTCTGCCGCGGCCCTGCACACACCCTCGACCCACAGTGACAAGGGAGGGAGCGAGGGGCCCCCGGCCAGCCGTGCGATCAGCCTGGACGTGTTGCCGTTTTACTTTACTGTCCTTTGTGGCCATAATGACTGGCTTTCTGTGTGCGCTGTTTTGAAATTCTCCATCCTTCAAGTGTGCCTTCAAAAATGCTAAGTTTAAGCTGCATCTCAGACCCAAAATCGTAAGAACCACTACCCTAAACCGTAGCCCAGCAGCCCAACTTGGTGAAGGAGGGGACCCTTTTAGGAAAAGCCACGTCGAAACTCCCCCCTGCCGCTTTGGCACCTCGGGGTGAAGGGAGCAGAGACCTCCCACTGCACCCTGATGAGACCGCCCTCCTCCTCAGCGGCCACGAGCACGCAGACCGGGGAGACCAGGGGGAAGCAGCTCCTTTTCCACAGGAGGAAGCAGCCCGAGCACAGATGCCCTCAGGGTTTTGTGACGTCGGGAGAGGCAGCCTGGCTGGAGCTCACGGACTCTGCTGTCTAACCACTCCCTCACCCTCCTCCTCTACGGCTCTGCCGCTTACCCGCTAGTGAACACCAGTGAGCTGCTTGCCTTCACAGAGCCTGGATACCCCCTGTTATTGTGAAGATCAAAGAAGATAGTTTATTTGGGAAAAAAAGTGCAGAGTGGTACAAATAGTGGGAATTCAATAAATGTTCAGTTTCCTTCTTTTACATTCTTTTTTTCCCCCTTAATTAATTTACTCTGGCCTTGGCTGCTGTGGCTTAGTGGACTGAGCGCCGGCCTGCATACCAAAGGGTCGCTGGTTTGATTCCCAGTCAGGGCACAGGCCTGGGTTGTAGGCCGGGTCCCCAGTAGGGGTGCTTGAGAGGCAGCCACACAAGGATGTTTCTCTCCCTCTTTCTCCTTCCCTTCCCCTGTAAAAATAAATAAATAAGATATTTAAAATAAATGTACTCCTGACCTGTGTGTTAAAAGACCGCCCTGATGCTCACTGGAGAACATACATAAATGGAAAGGAGAGCAGGTGAGTGGGACCACTGCGGTTGCCCTGGTGAGGGCGGGGCCCAGGTGTGCGTGTAATAAGGCCCCCAGGGGACTGTCGAACTCGAGCTTTGGAGAAACACGGCTCCTGGGGAGGGCGTCTGGAGCCCAGCGCTCATGACATTTGGGGACAAATAATTCTTTGTTGCGGGATGTGCTGTGCACTGCAGGGTGTCTAGATGAGCCTCTGGCCTCAACCCACTGGGTTCCGGCGCCGCTGCGGTAATGTGGCACCCCAAAAACATCCGGCCACCGCCAGATGTCCCCTGGGGGCAGGGAGGACAAAGTGTCCCCAGCTGAGGACCACAGCCCTGAGGGCAGGGGTGGGCCGAGCCTGGCTCGGGGCCCCTGACCCGTCACGCTCACTAACACAGACAGCCACGTGTTCACAGAGACGTGGCACGTCCACGAAACGAGGGCGGGAACAGTGCTCCCGTTTCCAAAGCGCTTTCCCATGAGCCATTTCCTCCTCTCGTTAATCCCAGGAGAAAGGCTCCTTCGTTCTCCCGTTTCCGGTCAGGAGCCTGAGGTCCAGAGTGGCTACTGCGAGTGTCCACGCCCGCTGCCCATGAAGGAGCGGCTCGGGAGCCCACGTCCACCTCTTCGTTCCTCGTGGGGAAAGAGAGTTGTCTTGCTAAGTGGGTGATGGAGGGGGTGTTTCTAGCCCTGAACAAAATTGTCGCTCTTGGAACAAATATTAGCTGGGAAGTTATAGTTGTAGGAATTCTTCAACAGAGCGTTCAATAATAAAACGCATGCCCCGAATCCAGGGTTAGAGTAAGCCTGTGGCTGTGGCTGTGGCTGTGGCACGAGCTCCTACTGGGAAATGAGCACTGTGTGAGAGTCGGCCCAGCTCCGGCGGGAAAGGGGAGCGAGGAAGGACGCCCGACCCCTGCAGGGCCCAGCTCCTCCGACCCGCGGCTCCCAGGGCGCGGGCGCGGGCGCCGCGCTCCCCGGGCTGGGCCGGGCCGGGGATTTCCGAGGCACAGAGATAGACCGGATTCCGAGTGGCCGCCCCACCGCCAGCAGCCAGCTCGCTGACCTCTGATGGTCCTCCGACCTGGCCACGCTTGTTGCAGAGCCTAAAACTGAACCGCTAAGTATAGATCAAGGCCGAACCAAAGTCACGATGAGACAAGTGACCCCTTTTGATATCAGTTCTTTTTTGGCCTGAGAAGAATTTGAAACCTCTCGCTTCCTCTTTAGAGAGGATCGTTAATGGTCCCGTAAGCTGGAGTTTAAAACTGGAAACATCTCTACGCCTGGGTTTGGGGTCAGGAGGCCTGGGTTCCGGCCTGGAAACTCAGCAGAGAAGCCGCTCATTCTCCCCTGGCCTCCGGGTTGGGTCTTGTTTTCCCTGTGAGACGGAGAGCTCCGATTCCAGGAACTCTGGGATTCCTTCCGCGAGGAGAATCCCGCTCTTTACCCACGGCCTGCACCTGCAGGCAGTGCGCCCCCCACTCGGGACACCGTGCGGGAAGGTGACGAGGCCGCAGTCCGGTGTCCTGCAGCCCAGCACGCACCCCTCACTCCGTGGGTTCCTGCCGAGTCACGCCGGACCACGCCCGGGCCCTGCGCACACTCAGCGTCCTCGTCTCTGAAGTACGGGTGGTAATGACGGTGCCCAGACGGAAGGGCTGTCTTGACTGTTAGATGGAAACACGCAGATGAGCAACTATCACACAGCCCTGGGCACACAGGAAGTGAGCGCTAGAGAGAGGGCCATTATCACCATGTATTTGAAAATGGGCACAGAAATAAAATGGCAGGTTTTAACACCTCTACCACCTACTGAAACGTAGGGAACTAGAGCCACTTAAAAACCGACGGGCTCGGACCACCGTGCACATTCTGTTAGCAAGCGTCAGACCCAGCAGGAGACGGTCTCTCCAGGGCGCACGCGCTCTTCCTCGGGTTCGCGCCCAGTCCAGGTCGGTGGATAAAGGGACGTACAGGGCCCCTCCCCGCGGGCGCAGCGCCGCCCTGCGACGCCCCGGTGTCTGTGCGCCGCGCTGGCGGCGGGGAGCCGGGGGGAAAGAGCGAAGGGGCGGGGCGCTGCCGTCCGGTCACGCGGGGCTGCGTCCGCCGAGACACAAGCCCCAGGGGACACCCGCACCAGACCGGGAAGACTTCGTGCCAAAAAGGGAACGTAAACTATTTCACGGCTGTTTTTCTTTTTGGCTCTACGTAAAAATGATGACAACTGGGTAAACTGGAGTAAATGCATGTGTTTTAAAATTAACTTCTCCTGTCTGTGGACCACCAAAAAGCTTTGACATTACATATGCAGTTCACAGTATATTTCCATTAGACAAAGGGGGGGGTGTAGAGAGAGGGAGGAAACGCACGCGCGCACACGCGTGAGGAAGGAGGGGTCCCACGGGTGCAGCCAGCCGAAACCCTGAGTCCCCGCGGCAGGACGCGGGGGCTCCAGCTCCGCCTAAAGGAGAAGAGTCAGCGGATCGGCTCATCCATCAGCGAAAGAGCGGGAGGAGGCCGCGTTCCCTGTGCCTTTTCCACCTCCCGTTCCGTAACCTCTGGGAGAGGAAAAACAGGGCCAACCGCACCCCTCCAGGTCCCTGGGTAACAGTTTCGGTTCTTGCAGAACGCCTGGTTCCCCTTTCGGTGGCTGGCCGGAAAGACCAAGGTGGGGAAAGTGCGCCCTCTGCAGGCCCCGCGGTGACACTGGGAAAGGACGGCGGGCGGGCGCGGGGAAGGCGGCTGCCGGCGGAGCAGCAGGTTCGAGCCCCCTTCCGCGTGGCTGGGAGTGCAGCTGCCACTCAGTGACGCTGCAGCTAAAAGCAAGGAAACGGGGTTGGCGGCGTGGAACCTGCTTCTAGGTTAGATAAGCCCCTTCTTCTTCTCTCCCCTCCTCCCCCTCCCTCCTCCCTTCTTCCTCCCTCCCTCCTTTCATTCTTTTTGTTCTTCCTCTCTTCAAACTGCCCACACACCCTTAAAAAAAGTAGTAAATCCTATATGAAGACAGAAGCCACAAGGTCAAATTCAACTTCAAGACGGATGCCGCTTAATTCTGTACAATGACTTTCATGTCCCTAAGCCCCACCTGGCAGACCAGGTCACAAATGGTGAGACGCCCACAGACTCAACCACGTGCAGTGTGGTGCGCGGCCGCCGGCCTCGGCAAGGGCTGTCTCCCCAGAGGCAGTTTCTGTGCCGGTTGCTTGGCCCCTGGAAACCTTCTCCTCCGTCGTTCCCAGGCCAGTTTGCGAACGCACGAACACATGCCGGCCGCTGAGGTGGCGGGGACGGACCACTCCTGACAGCACTGTTTCCACCCCACCGGATGTACCGGGGGCAGCACCCAACAGTGTTTCCGTGGGGAAGGACAGACGGCCCGACTTGGATGCAGGCGCCTGCCTCCCTCCGTGCCCAGCTTCCCTCCGAAAAAGGAAGCGGGCCCCTGGGGCAGCCGCACCCCAGCCTTTCCGAACTGGAGAACGAAAGGAAGTTCTCATTACCATGGAATCGGAAAAAGCAGGTCCACAGGGCAGGGGGGTTGTCCCTGCCTCCTCTGACACCCACACACACTTCTACACGCACACAAGCCCACACTCACACTCACACATGTTTACACTCACACACTCACACACACACTCACACACATCTTTTGCTGCCAAAACCCGTGTCATGTGGGTCCGGTGCAGGCGAAGATGGCGGCAGTGGTGGTGAAACTGGGCTTCTGTGGCCTCCAGCATTGGTGTTATGGGACGTATTTCCTGTTGTCATTTTTATTATTTGCAGCATAATTTTTTAAAAACCAAGTTAATTCCTTTTAACCTACCAAATAAAACCAGCCTAGTTACATTAAACTGCAGGGCGTGAAATAACTTCAGGCGAGCTTCTGAAAAGGAGCGTGGAAGAACTCAGGAGTTTTATTTTGTTCCTTACACATCATTCAAAATGTGATGAAGGTGTAACGCAATCCTCAACCTGTGTTTTCTCTGTCCACTACGGGCCACACGCTTCACCGTGAAAGCAGGAGAGCACGGCACCGAGCGGTAGGGTCTATTAGCTGCTGTGTCGTATGCTCACATTTACACCTCCTGGTCGACGCTGTGCACGGCAGCCTGAACGGTGTGTCTGCTGAAGCTTCGCTCCTCACCGTTCAACTGCTGACAGAAACAAAAGCGTCGATCTTTACCCGAGTTATGAGAACGTAAGTGAACTATTTCGCAGCTCTGCTCTCTCCCGACGGCACTGCAATATCGAAATTCAGCACTTTTGAGAAATATGGGCACAGTTTAATGCACAACAGTTCAATACAGAAGCTCTTTCCCACTCAATTAACTTAGAACATTAAAGCAAAACCAGAGTGCCCCACCCGCTTTTTGCTGAAGTTTTCATGACAACCTTTACAGGAGCCCGGATTTGATGGGGACAAATCTGTCAGTGTCCCCTCAGCACAGCCGCAGCAGACACCACAGAAGGGCATAAACGGCCCTATCGCCCCGGAGCATCCTCGGGCAGGGGTGGGGCCGCAGGAGGGCAGGTGGCCACGCGGTTTCCGAGGCCTGGCGAGGAGCCGGCCTACTGCCCAGGGCGGTGGGTGGCAGACACAGACCAGGCTGGGCTGGGAGCGTCCGGGCCCGTCTCCCATCCCCGGTCAAAGCTCACAGGGACATTGGGGCGTTTCCCGCCCCCTTCCCGGCCGGCACCTTCGTGTGCCCCCAGAGCACCATGGGAAGCAGCCCTCACTCTGTGGGTCATCCCGTTTACTAAATCATGGTTTATTTTTTCCCCAGGATATCACATGCTATTTTAGAGTCAGTTTTCAAAAGGCCTTAAGTGACTTGGCTTGAAATTGGTTTTGTATTAAGGGAAAGAACTGGCGTCCCAGAGTTTCAATCAGCACCCTGACCAACAGGCGGCTGACCTTCTGCAGATGGCCCAGGGGTGCCAACAGCAAGCGTCCGCCAGGAGACGGCCAGGGTTTGTGTCTCTCTGCTGCTTTTGCACATTTTTTCCACGCTGCTTTCCGTGGAAACAGGACTGCAGTTGATGGTCTTATAGGAAGGGGTAGAAGAGGGGCGGGACGGTGAGATCTGCTACAACACCCCACAAACCCACTGCGGGCGCAGAGATCTGAGCCACGAGCCACCGGCTCGCCGTGACGGAAGTAACTCAACTGCCTCTGTTATCTCTCGCTGAGAGAGAGTTAAGATTCTGCCTCGAAGCCATCACTAGCTGCTTCCAATAACACAGCAACCGTGGGTAGCATCCGATGAATGTTAGGTATAGTACAGTAGCACTGCAGTCCTCTGTAAGAGCAGGGGAAGGAAGTTTCCTCTATAGATGGGTTTTTCAGGCTAGTGAAGCACCCCCCCCCCCCCGCACTGTCAAGAACCAAGAGATGTTTTAAAACATTAAATCATTTTTTCACTTTTTAATTTTGTTGATTATGGTGTTACAGTTGTCCTGATTTTTCCCCCTTTGCCCCCCTCCACCCAGCACCCCCACTCCCTCAGGCAACGCCCCGCCATTGTACGAGCCCACGGTCCTGGGTGTAAGCTCTCTGGCTGCTCCCTTCCCTAGACCATCCTTGCATCCACACGGCTGTTCTGTAACTACCTATTTGTGCTTCTTAATCCCCTCACCTCTTCACCCATTTCCCCCACACCCCCCTCCCACCTGGCAACCTCCATATCTTCCATATGCCATATCCCCCATATCAAAACACGCTCTCCATATCCATGATTCCACTTCTGTTCTTCTTGTTTGCTCAGGTTGGTTTTTGGATTCAATTGCTGGTAGAAAAAATTATTTATTGCCATTTTATTGCTCACAGTTTTGATCTTCTCTTTCTTAAATAAGTCCCTTTAACATTTCATGTAATAATAATTTGGTGATGATGCACTGCTTTGGCTTTTTCTTGTCTGGGAAGTTCTTTATCTGCCCTTCATTTCTAAATGATATCTTTGTTAAATAGAGCAGTCTTGGTTGTAGGTCCCTGCTTTTCATGACTTTGAATATTTCTTGCCAATCCCTTCTATCCTGCAAACTTTCTTTAGAGAAATCAGCTGACAGTCTTATGGGAAGTCTTTTGCAGGCAACTACCTTCTTTACCCCCTGCTGCTTTTAAGATTCTCTATCTTTAACCTTTGGCATTTTAATTATGACGTGTCTTGGAGAAGGCCTCTTTCCATCCATCTTGTCTGGGACTCTCTGTGCTTCCTGGACTTGCATGTCTGTTTCCTTCACCAAGTTAGGGAAGTTTTCCTTCATTATTTTTTCAGATAGATTTCCAATTTCTTGCTCTTTCTCTTCTCCTTCTGGCACCCCTCTGATGTGAATACTGGATTGCTTAAAATTCCACAGGCTACTTACACTATCCTCATTATTTTTGGATTCTTTTTTCTTCTTGTTCTGATTGACTGTTTTTGCTTCCTTATGTTCCAAATCATTGATTTGATTCTCAGCTTCATCTACTCTACTGTTCTTTCCCTTTAAATTGTTCTTTATTTCGATTAGTGTCCTCTTCATTGCTGACTGGGTCTTCTTTATGCTGCTGAGGTCCTCACTGAGCTCCTTGAGCATCCTGATCACCAGTGTTTTGAACTCTGCATTTGACAGATTGCTTATCTCCATTTCATTTAGCTCTTTCTAGAGTTTTGATCTGTTCTTTCATTTGGGCCATATTTCTTTGTCTCCTCATTTTGTCAGTCTCCCTGTGTTTGTTTCTATGTCTTAGGTAGAGCTGTTTTGACTCTGTGTTTTCGTAGTGCGGCCTAATGCAGTAGGTGTCCTGTGGGGTCCAGTGGCACAGCCTCCCCTGTCACTCAAGCTGGGTACTCGAGGTGCACCCTTCATGTGGGCTGAGTTCACCCTCCTCTTGTGGTTGAGCCTTGGTTGCTGTTGGCAGGTCAATGGGAGGGATTTATCCAGACCACTCAGACACAAGGACTGGCTGTGACCACTGACCACCAACCTCCACCTTCTGTGGAGCATCAGCTGTGCAGGGCCAGAGTGGTGATGATCCAATGTGGTCTGTAGCTGTCCACTGGGTGTGCTGGCCCTGGGGTTTCCCAGGTAGTGCAGGCCAAGGTCAGCACCCACCTATGTTTTGCCCAGGGCCACCCTGCCTGAGCTATAAAGCCATCTGAGATGGCTGCTGCTTGTGCTGGGCTTGGAGATGCCCGGGTGAAGCCAAGCTGTGACTCTAAGCTGGCTTCTGCTGCTAGTGCTGGGCCTGGGGCTCACTGAAGCTAGCTGTTGCTTGTTTGAGAGGATTTAGAAAGCTGTGCACCTGAGCCAAGACCAGCCATTCTTACAGAAAAGCAGCTTGGGTGGGCCTGTAAGTTGGGTGGGGTATGGTCTCTGGGGATCTCCAAGGCAGGTCTAACAGTGTTAGCCAGGCTGATGGAGTCTCAGATATGGCACCAGTCTGCTGGCTCCTTGGGCGGAGGGTTTACAAAAGGGACAAAGGCCTCTGCTCACCTCGATGCCAGACACTCCAGTCTCTCCCTATAGACCACTGGTGCCTTTCAAGCTGCTACCCCGATGCTGGTGCTCGGAGGGAATGAGTCTGAATAAGTTTACATGTGGGTTTGTTAAGAGGGACTGTTTAGAGTCCCAGAAGTTTCTTTCACCAACTCAATTCCTTCTGGTTTATGCAGCCAGAAGTTGTGGGGACTTACCTTCCTGGCACTAGAACCCTGGGCTGGGGGGCCGGGGACTCCTCACTCCTAAGATATTCCTCCCAAGTTTGTATCCACCACACACGGATGTGGGACTAGGCCATTCCTCATCTGCGCCCCTCCTGCCAGTTTGAATGGATGTCGTTTCTTTCATTCCGTAGTTGTCAGACTTCCAACCAACTTGATTTCTGGAGGTTCTGAGTGACGTTCTGAGTGACAGTTCTGACGGTTGTTCTATATTTTAGTTGTAATTTTGATGTGTCTGCGCAAAGACGTCAGCCGTGTCTGCCTGTGCTGCTATCTTGTCCAGAAGTCAAAAAATTATTTTTTATTGAATTTAAATATATTTGAATTCAACTATAGGTGGTCATTGAACATGACCACCTAAAAAGATGCAAAAGCCGCTATTATTTTACTCATAGCCAATGATCACCTTACCTGCAATTCATGGACACAGGCGATGGCCATACTGAAGAGCCCCAATCATGCTTCTCCGGTTCTTCAAGTCTCTCTGAAGTGGGTGTGGCCCTTCTCTGTCTGGTTATCATCTGTCACTTGTACTGTCAGTCGGCCTGACGGTTCTCATCTGGGCTGTGTGAGGAATCAGACATAAAGCTTCCGGGAACGCGTGGCGTTACCTTACAGTTCCTGGTCCGAAAGGCCCCACCAAGGGCCGCACCGTCTTCCCACATCACCAGCAAGAAGAACATGCATTGTGTGGAGACGGGCATTTTTCTTGCCGACTTCTTTTTTTCTTTTTTCCTCTGTCATTTTTTGGCAAAGTTTGAGAGTCATCTTAAGATGAGTGACTGTGTACCATTACACTTCTCTAAACATATTTTTTTGTATCTCTTATTTCTCGAATAAATATTCTTTTTCATCTTAGAAAGTTAATTTCCAATTGTGGTTAGGTTATACGTTCCTAAATTGTCCAAAGTCCTGGTATGATGATGCAGGGGCAAAACGACCTTCTAGAAAGGGTTTTCCTGCCAGTACCTCCTCCCGCCTCAGGATCCCTGGTGGGACTTTGCCTGCCACAGTGGGGCAGCCGGGCAGAGAGGCAGAGCAGTGAGCATCTGTCACGGAAGAGAACAGCTAAACTGGATGGCAAAGAGGAGACGCAACTGCTCCAGCCAACCACCACATAAATAGACCCTTCCTTAATTTTATTCCCCTGAGACTAATGACTGATCCTAATGAAAATCCTAGTGGAAATCATTTTACCAAAAATAACCAAAACGTCAAGAATAGGACAAGTGAGGGTGACAATGGCTGACAAGCATCTGAGCTGTCAAGCACCCTTACTAATCCAGCCAAAAATAAGTGCTGGCTCATGGGCTGAGCACCTGAAAGAAATCAGGAACTTCCTATATGCATCAAGTAGCAGTTTAATTTAAGGAGAAAAATTCTGCAATGATCTTTTATTCTCCCTTATTGTTTTTAATCCACTCAATGTGTAGTAACATAAGACAGCCTCAAGCTTGTTTCATATTTTGGCATTGTACTATTTGTCCTGTGGTTGTGTTTCTAGCAAAAATTACAAATTCCTCTTCCTAAACCAGTTTAAAAAAATCAAATCAGCTCTAGGTAGTGTGGCTCAGTGCATTGAGTGCCGTCCTGTGAATCAAGTGGTCGCCAGTTGGATTCCCAGTCAGGGCACATGTGTGGGCTGCAGGCCAGGTCCCTGGTAGGGGGTGTGCAAGAGGCAACCACACTTTCTCTTTCTCCTTCCCTTCCCCTCTCTAAAATAAATACCATGTTTTTCACACTGTAAGACGCACCTTCCCACCCCCCCCAAATTTGGGATGGAGGGTGTCTTACAGTCTGAATGTAGCTTACTACCATGGGGGGGTTCACTGTGGCAGCGGCAGTGGCGGTGGTGGAACGGGGTCACAGGAGGCAGAGCAGGGTCACTGCTGCAGGAAGCCAGCAGTGGCAGGAGTGGGGTGATGCGTCTCATAGTCCAAAAAATACGGTGAATAAAATCTTTTTAAAAAGTAAGAAAATGACTTGCTGGTCATTATTGCTTTTTAAAAAATCACTGTGAAGTGAGGCTTCAAATCCCATTAATCATCCCCAAACCACCTGTAAATTTATAAACTAGAACTTTAAAAAAACATATTTACACCCCACCTCATTCCCTGAAGGATTTGATGTGGCTTATAAAAACAAACAAGATCAATGAGGATTCTTTTTTAAGCTGAGAGAGTCTGGATGAAATAAGAAAGAACAAGCAAGAAAAATAATAAGCCAGGAAGTGAGTACTATACAGAAATATCACCCCATTGTCCTGTATAGTTGTTATAGCTGGGCTCTACGTTTGGCTCAAAGTTTCTAGTAGTTTAAGAGAGAAACAAAAAACAGTGTAAGAGTAGAGAGACCTTCGAATAAAAACACTGGTCGAACAATGGAGCACGTTTTCCCCTCAGGCCATATAAAAAAGGCTCCGTGCAAGGAAGCGTTTGACAGCCTAGAGCAGAGTCAGCAGTCCACTCCACTTGGCTGCTCCACTCGCTGTCCCTTTGTAAGACGCTGGCACAATACCAACAGGCGTCTGTCAGACTCGAGTCTCCAAAGAAGTAGAGCCCCCATTGCCTGACTTGATCCAGGGGCGACACTTATTACCTAAATGAGAGTGTACTGTGTGGCATTGAGGCAGCTTCCCTCCAACATAAATTTTTTCAATTAGGCTTCTGATTACGGTCGGATAAGAGATGGTTAAAAGTTATATTCTCAAAGTAGAATACCTCCCTGACAGGCATGGCTTAGTGGATTGGGCACCGTGCTACAAAGTGAAAGGGTCGCCAGTTCGATTGCCAGTCAGGGCACATGCCTGGGTTACCGGCCAGGTCCCTGGTTGGGGGCCAGTGGGAGGCAAATGATCGGTGTTTCTGTCTCTCACTTTCCCCCTTCTTGTGGAGAGCAGGACCAATAAGATGGCATTGGTCTCGTTTAGACAGCTTAAAGTATGTAAAACAAAGTGGAGTCACTCATGTCAACCAACAGGGCCACCAGCCAGCCATGACACTTCGGTTCAAGAGGGAAACTACCTAAGTCAGAGCAGACACGTCTGACAAGGAAACACACCCAAGATATCTGCCCACGTGATCAGAGCAGCAGCGGGACCCCCCACAGATAGGCTCCTGGGGAGACTGCCCACTTGGCATCAGGGGTGTCAAGACATTTATTGAAAAGACCTAGAAGGATGGAGTCCACCACTCTCCAGGTACAACTGAGGCTGGCTCCAGACCCCTGCAGAGACAGCAGAGCCCCACACCCAGAGGGCTGTCCCACGCCACGCTGGCCTCCCTTGGCATTGGCTGCAGGAGGCTCTGCCTGCTGGACAGAGGACGTTGCCGGCCCTGCTGCCCCGTCCCCCTGGCTCCAGAGACCCTTCCTCACAAGACACCGTCGGGTTCACTGCCCGCCATGGAGTGCTGTGTGTGTGTGTGTGTGTGTGTGTGTGTGTGCGTGCGCGTGCTATTCTCTTAGGTGGTCGGACTGTGAGTAGGATTCTAATGTGTTGATGTTCTGCTCAGATGCAACTGCATTCGATAAAAGCTGAGTGTGCAGCGTAGTTCCCGCGTGTGACTCTCGTCTGCTCCTCGGTGCCGGGCTGCTCTGCGGGCAGCGAGCCGAGAGGCTGCCCGGCTGACTTACAGGAAACAGTGTGTCACGAACATACACCCGTGACACACGTTGGTGGAAAGTACGAGGGGCTGGGGACCCCAGGCACTCAGCTGGTGGCCGTGTTCAGGGACAGCCTTGGACGGCGGGAGCGGCACAGTCCCACAGGTCTGCAGCCCTCACCAACCGCCTCCCCAAGGCACCTCGCGCGTGTGGGAGCAGAGGGGAACAACTTCGACGGATTTCACTTCTTTCCATTTCCCATTTATTAAAATTAACGTAAGGTCCATTTTTATCACAAACTTTTCATGGGAATTTGATTTCTCCATTGTTGACTCTGGTTTAATTTCCCATGGTCCTTATCCAAGTTTGGTTCCTTAGTCATTTTTAGATAAATCTTGTCCAGTGTCATCTTAACACCTGTCACTTCCAGCTAGTGTTCGCCGTGACACTCCCTCGGAGTCCGACGTTTTCACTCCCACGTCAGTCACTCAGGAGAGAAAGAAACCTCGTGTCGTTCTGTTTGGGGCTGACCTGCCGCGGGTCGTGGTCTTCCCCTTCCGTCTCAGGACCCCTCTCCTGCCCAACACTGCTGGGGTTCTCGGAGGCTCTTATGGGGGTCACAGCTAATAATATTATCCTACTGAAAATTGAAACTGACTTTAAAAAATATGTATTAACTTAAGAACACAGTAATAAGCCCATCACGCTAACATACTTTTTATTAAAAAATAACTCTACTTCTCAAAACAAGTGAAGAACGGGAAGAGGGGCACTGGTGTTTGGCGTCCGCCTCACTGGAAGACAGCGGGCGTCTCTCGCCCCGCGCGCTCCAGCTGCGGGGTCCACACGCGTGGCGCGGCCTCCCCGAGGAACAGCAAGGAAACGCCTTCGCTTTGCTGTGAAAACAGTCTGGTCCCGGTCAGCACGGCTCGGGGTCCGACCGCCCTGAGACCTGCTGACTTCTCCGTGGAGACTTCCCAACAGGTGTCCACAGACCATTTGATTTGAGGTGGCAAGGAAGCATTTTTATTTTAATAGGTATTTTTAAGGAGAAAAAGGAGAAAATGTTGTAACTGATCGTAGACATGACGCGTGGTTATTCCTTCAGGGACAGCAAGCCTATCCCACGTAAAGAAACTAACTCCCCTGGCTGGCGTAGCTCAGTGGATGGAGCGCGGGCTGCGAACCAAAGTGTCGCAGGTTCGATTCCCAGTCAGGACACATGCCTGGGTTGCAGGCCACGGCCCCCAGCAACCGCACATGGATGTTTCTCTCTCTCTCTCTCTTTCTCCCTTCCTTTCCTCTCTAAAAATAAATAAATAAAATTTTTTAAAAAGTAAGTAACTGACGCCCGCCCGTCAAAGAACAAGAGGGGAGCCCAATCTCCGGCTTCGAATCTTTGCGTTTTCCACGGGGACAGTGGGCTGCGTCCCGCGGCGACGCTCCTCCGGAGAGCACTCAGCTGCCGTCCCCGCCCGGCTAACCCAGCCCCCGAGCGGGAGGGCGACACGGACACCAGGTGGCTCGTTTCCAGGAACAGGCAGAGAAGGCCGAGCGCGCGGTGCGCCCCGGGCGCCAGGCAGGTCCCCGCCGGCGGTCTCCGCTTCCACCGGAAGGAGGGCGCGTCGTCGGCTGCCGAGACCGGACCCCGCCCGGGGAGGCGCCGCGCTCAGCGGGGCCCTCGCTCAGTCGCGACCCGCACGGGCCCGCATCCTCCCGCGCCCAGCCCGAGAGCCCCCGCGACGGGCTCGGCACGTGTGAGGACAGCGAAGCATGCTCGGCCTTGTCGTGGGCCTGGAGCATCACGCACAAACCACTCAGGAGGCGGGCACAGCTTCCGGCTCAGAAATGGCCAAAAGGAGACGCGCCGACCCTCGCGCCTCCACCGCGAGGACGGTCGGGAGCGAGCCCGACGGCCTGGGCCGCCTGCGCGTGCGCAGCCCAAAGGCAGCTGGCGCGCTCTGCGATCCGCCCCACCCCTCGAGCTGACCCGCGACCCTCCGTGCGGTTCTGACTGCGAGAACTGTTCTATCTCGCGAGGCTTCAGGCCGGCGGCTGGGAAGGGGCGGGTCTAGCTGCAGAGAAAGGCGGAGCGTGAGGCCGCGCACGCTGCGTTCCCAGGAAGCTGTGCGACCCACGCTTCTTCTGGGGTGCTGCGGACGGCGCGCGAACGGCTTCCCCGGTGCAGCCATGGCGCTCCACGTACCCAAGGCCCCGGGCTTCGCGCAGATGCTCAAGGAGGGAGCGAAGGTGAGTGATGCGGGCCGGGGAGTGGTGCAGGAGCGGCGGCGTGGGCCTGACAGCGGACCGGCGTGCTTCCCGACTCCGCGGTCCGAGGGAGAGAAGGTTCCAGAAAGGGAGGTGGCCCGGGGCGGGGTGGGGGACGCGGCGATTTCTGTACTACCGCGACCCCGGATTCGCGTCCGGTGGGGGCCGGCCGGGGCGGCGTGGCGCCGCCGGATGCCTCCGGCTCAAGGCCCGGGGACCCGATGGAGGAGGGCGGGGCCCGGCGGAGTCCCTCGGCGGAGGCGGCGCCCCGGCTGTCCACGTGGGTCCCGCTGCCCTCGGTGAGAGGCCTCGTGCGGAACGCGGCCCTCCGGCCTCTCCTTGTCTCTGATGGAGCCGGGGTGGGGGGGGGGCGCGGAAGGTGGCACCTTTGAGTTGGGACCGGCAGGCTACCTGACACCCTGGCCGGAGTAAAAACTTTCCGGCTAGGCCTGGGGTGTCCTTTCGAGAGCATTGCACTTTGAAAATGTCTTAGTTCCCTGCCGAGGAGTGTGTTCGTTGGCTGTTGAGCAGCGGTGTCGGTTTTCGGCCCCTGCTTTCCTAGAACCAGCGAGGTTCAGCGTCAGGAGCTGGTTTCTTGCTGGCAGGAGCGCCTTTGGGACGGCACGACAATAACTGAGTAGCTGTCTGGGTCTGATGTAAACGCTGATGAAGCAGCGTTGCTAAAAGTGACGCCAGACTGAGCACTTCACGGTGTTTATTCTGAGGCAGGAATGGTGGCCGATCACAGGGAGGCTGGTTGCCTGTGATAAAGGAAACCGAGAGCGGGAGAGTGGAGAGTGACAGGGCAGGAAGCCCAGCCTGTGTGCGGCGGTGGGAGGGCCCACCGAGGTTAGAGGTGAAAGTGTCCAGGCTGAGGGGTCAGAGGGCATAGACCCCCGAGGAGGGTCCACGTCCTGTCCTGAAGGTCTCAAGGGGTCTGGCTGGTGGTCAGAGGTGCCCGTCCTGCAGTGGGGAGGGGAGGGAGTCTGGGTGGTTGCTGTTCTGCTCACAGTTCAGCAGCAGCGTCGCCTGGGACCTGGGACAGTGTTGTCTGAGGCTCTGTGGTGACAGCCGCCCTGTCCACGTCAGTGTCCCCTGCACACCCAGTTGCTGGGCACACGGACTGTGGCCCTGCGTGCAGGGACTGCACTTGGCACTGCAGTTGCATGGAGTGGAGGCGGCCACCGTGGCTGCTGGGCTGAGCGGAGCAGCCCTAGAGAAACGGTGGTGTGGACACTGCTCACGGAACACGAGGCCACAGTACGTCCCACGTCTGGAGTCCAGAGTAAAACAGTCCAGCTCTGTGCGGGACTAGGGAACTGTCAGCTGTGTGCACTGCAGTGGGTGTGCTCCGGCCCGTGTTTAGCTTGTGGCCAGAACGGTGCTTTCGCCGAGACAGCACGTGTGCCTCCTCGCTGCTCTGAGCCTGCGGCGGGCCCTCTGGCTTGAGTGAGCAGGCGCCAGGGCTCCCGGGCAGTGCTGTGCTTTGTTCGCTGCACTGGGGAGCGAACATCTGGGGCGTTTATGGACACGGGGCACTGTGCTTGACCCACGCGAGTCTCGCCTGGTTCTCAGGACAGTCCCGGGGTCGGTGCTGAGGTCGCCGTTGTCACCGTGGTTCCGCTGCTCAGAGGCAGAAAATCCCTGCCCTGCTGTCCCGTCTAACCCGAAGGCCTGTTCACAGCATTTCTCAGGACTGGAGGAGGCCGTGTACAGGAATATCCAGGCCTGCAAGGAGTTAGCCCAGACCACGCGCACGGCGTACGGACCGAACGGTAATGTCCAGATCCCCACTCAGAGGCACGGCTCTGAGCTGCGCCTGCTTCTCGCCCAGACGCCTTTGGGAGGGCCCTGGGCACGTTGGGTTTTAGCCAACACGGCACACAGAGTGGCTTTCCAAGTTACTTCCCAGCTCCCGACACTAGTCAGGGCTTCCAGTTTTTAATGAGAACTTAAGATCATCTTCAGAAACATAGGAATTAAAGTATTACTTTTATTTATTCTATCAAGAGGATAGAAAAATCATGGGCCTTTCACCACCGAGACAGTAGCTGATGTTCGCTGTTACAAACGGCCCACGCTTCCTGAAAAGTAACACTGTGATTTAAAGGGGAGTTCTCTCTTGCCTCCTGCGTGAAGGGAACTTAATACAGGTTTATGGAATAAGCAAAAACCAAGGTTACTTTTAAGTAGATAATTCTGTAGTTTATGTTTATCCAGCACAAAGAAGGCAGGATCGGCATGTCCTGAGTAACCCAGAGGGACACACGCCCGCCCGGGTGGGGCCGTGGGGGGGAGGGCGGTGTGTGATGGGCTCTCCCAGAGTCACTGAAGAAGTGCGTGGAAGCTTGTGTTTTGTAACTAGATTGTCCTGGGTGTTTGGAAGAGGATTTGAGTAATGGTGTCTGTCTATCGTTTTTGAGGAATGAACAAAATGGTGATCAACCACCTGGAGAAGCTGTTTGTGACGAATGATGCAGCGACTATTCTAAGAGAGCTGGAAGTAAGTCCTTCCTTTTAAACAAATGTCGGGTGTTTTGCTGACATCAGAAATTAGTTTCAACATTTTAGCCACTCAGAAAAGTCTCTTAAGTTACTAACTTACAGGAGGATTGATTGTGATAAATGTGTATTTGCTGATAATGACACCCCATGGAAGGTGTTGTCTGGTTCTGTGGTGTGTGACACTGAGGTGACTCAGTCCCAAATGCAGGGGCAGCTGATACTCAGAACAGTGGCTTCAAGGAAAGACAAACCATCAGTTTGACTATGCGATGGTGAAGCCGCGGAGTTCTGATGCCACAGAGTCTGGGGCAGGAATATGCCTGCGCGCCAGCACCTGACCACACACAGGACCATCCTCGTGTCAGCACCTGTCTGTGAGGGCTGTGTGACCCTGAGCACTGTGACCAGTCAGTCCTCCTCAGTGGAGCTCCCGCTGTGTCCGCGTGTCCCTGACTGGGTTGAGGACACACTGGGACTTGCCCTGTGAGTGGGGTGTGCTGTGCTGCCCGCCCTCCAACACAGCTGTCCTGCTGAGCCTCCCGTTTCCTTGCCGGCACTTGTCAGTTGCCCCTCGCTTGTCCCTAACAGAGAATCTGACTCCTTGGGGGAAATGCTTAAAATCTTGATCTGCTATTTTGGAGGAAGTATTTTATGTTTCCTTTTTTTGAACCACAGTCGATAGCCTTACAATAAGAATATTCATAGAAAGACTAGTGGCCAACTTAAGTGGTAGCGATTGCAGCTCTCCCGAAGGTCACATTTTTAATGTCTAGATTTAGTGATGGGAATTACTTTGGTTTTAACTGATGGACATACCATGATGGTCTGAACCTGCCCTGGGGAGAGTCCGTGCTGGACGGCTGCACATGGACAACATACGCACTTGGAGGTCGTCTCCCTTCACCGTGGTCACGTGTGCTTGTGGGCCCTGGGGGCTCGGCTGTCCCGTGCGACCACAGCGTCCTTGGTCCATCGTGGGCCGCAGTGTGACCGGGGAGTCAGAGCCTGTTGACCAAGAAGAAAGGGGAGTAGTGGCTATTTTCATACTGCTTCAGAGGCTAGTGCTTTATTAACTCGGTGTTCACACTCACAACCCCCCGCCCCGCCAGGTCCAGCATCCTGCTGCCAAAATGATCGTGATGGCTTCGCACATGCAAGAGCAGGAGGTCGGAGACGGCACAAACTTTGTGCTGGTGTTCGCGGGCGCTCTGCTGGAGGCGGCCGAGGAGCTCCTGAGAATTGGCCTGTCGGTCTCAGAGGCAGGTGTTTGTTGTGGAATGTCCTCCCACTTCACTTTTGTCTGTGTTTGTGTGCACACGCAGCCTCGCACGCCTGCTCCAAATGAGAGTTGCCCTCACAGCAGCAGTGAGCGCGGTGCGTGTCCCCTGCACTTGGCACCGGGTGTATCTGCGAGACGTGCCCTGTCGGGTCCCTGCTGGAAGCCTGTCAGTGGGGCTTGTGAGCGTTACCCCGTTTTATTTTACCTGAGGGAGGTGAGGCCTGAGTTAGAAAAAGGGCGCTGGAGATCTTGCAGCCAGCAAAGGGTGGTTTGGACTCAGATCAGGTCTGTCACCCAGCCTGCACTTCTGACTAGTAGGTTCTGCCTTGAACGTTACTCTGGACGTGTGCTTTGTCGTTCACATTGAAAATGTGTACCTGTATTCACTGGATTGTCACAGTTGTGTCTTTTTAAAACATGTTTTTGCACTTCATATTTAAGGTCATTGAAGGTTATGAAATAGCCTGCAGAAAAGCCCATGAGATTCTTCCCAATTTGGTTTGTTGTTCTGCAAAAAATCTCCGAGATGTGGATGAAGTCGCATCTCTGCTCCACACGTCCGTGATGAGTAAGCAGTACGGTAACGAAGTCTTCCTGGCCAAGCTCATCGCGCAGGCGTGCGGTGAGTGAACACACTAAGTGTGGGGACCCACAGCAGAGTGTCTGATCGTGGCCGAGACATTTCCTCTGGTGTCCCATCTATACCTCCTGATGTGTCTTGTTTTCTTAACAGTGTCGATTTTTCCTGATTCCGGCCACTTCAATGTTGATAATATCAGAGTTTGTAAGATTCTGGTAAGTTTAAAAAATGCATTGACATTATCAAGATAGGTTGTTGGTTTTGGGAGGATACATTTCGTGTTAATCACACTAAATCGGACCCTGGGTTCTGGGCACTTATGACTTCTGCCTTTTGAAGCATCGTTTATATAATATTTTGGTTTTGCTAGGCTGTTACAAATGCTAAATTTGAAAGGGTATTGACATCTTGTAAGTCACCGTTTTTCTTTGACAGTCTGAAGGGTGAGAATAGAGCATAGACAAAATATTCTCTGCGAGAGTATTTTTGATAAAAACGCCCACTTGACAGAGTAAAACCTACAGTTGTAATGGTTTCCCATGGCACGTGACTGTCAGCGTAGCTGGGTGTTGCCGACATTCATCCGTGTGCTGGTTGTGTGTGTCCACATGTACACATTTGTGTGTGGACCGAGTTTTCTGACTCGCTCCATCCACTGCCCTCCCTGTGAAATGGTAAACTTGGGAGATCTGAGACTGCCCATCCCAGAGCCTGGCCAGCCCTGACAGCAGTGCTGGGTCCATCAGCAGCCCGCATGCGCAGGTGGGTGAGTGGGTGGCTCAGAGGGGTGGTTCTCAGTCTTTGGTGCTTCCCTCTGTGGAAGGGCCTCTCCCCTCCCCCACGCCAGTGGCTTGGTCCCAAAGTGGGCTCTTCCCTGCTCTGGCGGCCACGTGTCTGTGCACACCACCCCCTCCCCCTAGGGGGTCACTGCCTGGGGTGTGTGCTGCTGCAGTCAGAGAGGGCGGTTTGAGGAAACTGCAGAGTCAGCACTTCAGCCCAGGTGTCAACCTCGAGAACTCACGGATGGTTTTGCTGTCACTCCTCAGGGCTCTGGCATCTGTTCCTCTTCGGTCTTGCACGGCATGGTTTTTAAGAAGGAAACAGAAGGCGATGTGACGTCTGTCAAAGATGCGAAAATAGCAGTGTACTCTTGTCCTTTCGATGGCATGATAACAGAGACCAAGGTGTGTGGACCTCGGGACCTCGGCATCAGGGGTGAGGGGCGGAGGCTGGCCCCTCAGGCTGTCACAGGACCCTAGAGGTCTGAGGGGGGGTTTCCTCTCAGTCGGAGATTCTGTGTGATTGTTAGACACTCTGGGTCCTGTTTGGTGTTTAAAATCAGGCTTATGTTCTTAGAACTGGAACTTCCGCACGGGGGCAGTGTCGTTGGCACTGCGGCTCGCAGCCCTTGCTTCTGATGGAGCTCGTTAGCAAGTCAAGTGCTCGCTGAGGAGCGTTCCGGCACTCCTGTGCTGTTCATTAAACAACAACAACAAAATGACGAGATTCTGTAGAATCATAAAACAAAAATACTCGAATGTTATTTGAAATTGATGAGTTTGATTTTAAAGAAATACGAGTTGTATGAAGTTTGGAGTTTATAGATTGCTGCTGACTTTTTCCCTAGAATTCTCGGAATCTGCGTTGTTGATAGTTTCAAAAGTGAGGTTTGTGGTGGGGGGATTGGTTATTTAGTCCACGTTTTAGAAAAAGTTTGAACTCCAACATTATTGTTTTAGTGACACTACTTGACATTTGTCAAAAGTCAAATGCCAGATAGCTGCTGGCATCTCTCAAACTGAGGTGTTTCTCCAGCTTCTCTACCAAGGTCCCTTCAGAGAGAAGGTGCATCGGTTTTGGGAGTGGGAGAGTCCAGGAGTGCGCCGAGTTCCCGTTACTTTTGTAAAGATTTTGTATTCTGCCTCATGGTGCACTCACGTCTGTCTTCATAGTTTCTCCCAAGTCTTTGTGTCTTCAGTAAAATGCTGTCCTGTGACTTTGAACACTAAAGTAAAATGGTTTTAAAGAGAATGTTTGCTTGCTTGCTTGCTAGGGAACAGTGCTGATCAAGACTGCTGAAGAACTGATGAATTTCAGTAAGGGAGAAGAAAATCTAATGGATGCACAAGTTAAAGCCATTGCTGACACTGGCGCAAATGTCATCGTCACGGGTGGCAAGGTGGCGGACATGGCTCTTCATTATGCAAACAAGTACAATATCATGCTGGTGAGGTGAGAGCCGCTTCACTCGTTTGCCTGTGTTGAAAATGGCTTTTGTTGGTGACACACCAGACAAAGATTTAGAAGGGGCAGGGAGGGAGGTAGGTAAGGTGTTAGATCAAAGAGCAAAAGGACCTACTTGGTCTAGGCAGGCAGAAGAAACACCTCTAAGAAAACATTCCACTCAGAGCTGCAGGACGAGCCCTCAGCAGGCACTGGCACTTGGGGAGGGGGAGGGAGAGGCAGTCTAGGCAGGCTCAGTGCCAACCCTCGGGTGGGGTTGGGGACACACTTGCAGTCCAGGAGGCCCTCCAGGCAGCGTGTGGACCCTCTCCCACCCATTGTCACCCCTGATGAGACGTGCAGGCACGTCACCGTTCTCTTCCTCGCACCACTGTCTGCCCAGCGGACAGCAGGAGAGCCCTTGTGCCAGGGCTCCCGTCGCCATTCACAGCTCCAGGCCCTCGGCGTCTGCAGGGGACTTGAGCTCCCGTTCTGGAATGACGCTGTGAACCCCCGCGTCCGGGCTGCGTAGTGTGGTCTGGACCTTTTCCGAGCCTGAACCTTCCGGTCAAGCCTTGTGATCTAGGGATCATTGCGCGTTTTCCTGTTCAGTCGCTGCATTTTATTCTGTCTGATAGAGTTAAAGCTTCTGTGAAGGGTTTTGCTCCTGTTTTTGTTTTTGTTTTAAAGGCTGAACTCAAAGTGGGATCTCCGAAGGCTGTGTAAGACTGTGGGTGCTACGGCGCTGCCGAGGCTGGTGAGTGTCGTGGACGGTGCTAACAGGGAGTGGCGCCTGGCTGTGGTTCCTGTTACAACAGTGCCTTTCTTGCAGACTCCTCCTGTTGTGGAAGAAATGGGACACTGTGACAGTGTGTACCTCTCAGAAGTTGGAGACACGCAGGTGGTGGTCTTCAAGCATGGTGGGTAGTGCTCGTGAGTGCGTGCACGCCCGGGGGTTCGTTTTCCCCACTGACCCCGGGTGTGTTTGCTGACAGAGAAGGAAGACGGCGCCATCTCGACCATAGTGCTCCGAGGCTCCACAGACAATCTGATGGACGACGTGGAGAGGGCAGTGGACGATGGTGTGAACACTTTCAAGGTTCTCACGAGGGTCAGTATTAGGGTGACCTGGATGGTGGTGGCTTGCGAGGCCTCCGCAGCCCAGTCGCCAGACTCCTGGACATTCTAGAACTTCAAAATGGTGGTTCACATAATAAAGCAAAGCGCCTTTTTTACTTAAGGTTTCTTTATCTGTCTTGAAAGGATAGGTATGAGCACTGTTTTAGTGCTACATCTAGAAAAGCAGGTAAGCTCCTGTTCACTTCCTTCCTCACTTTCCGTGTGCCAGACGCCCAAATCACCTCACTTGCTCACCACTCGTACTTAGCATCTGACCGAGAAACTGGGGTGGAGTGCTGGCATCAGAGTTTAGAAAACGGGAAACTGCTCCTTAGTGACCTTCTGTCATTGCACATTACAGGACAAGCGTCTGGTGCCTGGAGGTGGAGCCACAGAAATCGAGTTAGCCAAACAGATCACGTCGTATGGAGAGGTACTGCTTTCTCTCGTAAATTGACTTTTTTCTCGCCCCCTGAGTCAAGTGGAGTAATGAACTCGTTTCTGCTTTAGACGTGTCCTGGACTTGAGCAGTACGCCATTAAGAAGTTTGCAGAGGCGTTGGAAGCTATCCCCCGGGCCCTGGCAGAAAACTCGGGGGTTAAGGCCAATGAAGTCATCTCCAAACTCTATGCAGTGCATCAGGAAGGAAATAAAAATGTTGGATTAGACATTGAGGTATTTGGGGGGAAAAAAACACTGTGAACTTAAATGTTTTGTGAATGCAAAACCTAAAAATAGAAGTGTAGAAAGAAAATGAGTGAGGATTTAGCAGTTCCCATTTTTTTTATATAACCTTTTGTAGGGTATATAGGGTACTACTTTCCCTGTTGCTTTTGTAGTGTAAACATGTTTGCATGAGAATTTGAAGCAGAAATGAAAATCGCTGTTGACAGGCTGAAGTTCCTGCTGTGAAGGACATGCTGGAGGCTGGCGTCCTAGACACTTACCTGGGGAAATACTGGGCCATCAAACTGGCTACGAACGCTGCCGTCACTGTCCTCAGGGTGGACCAGGTACGTGGCAGGGGGCGTCTGGCTCTTCAGAAACGTTTTTGTGGCTCAGTGGCGTGCCCAGACTAGACAACGCTGTGCTCCTTTGGCTCGGAGTAGCGTCCCCCCCTCACCTGACAGGTGCTACAGGGCCCTTCGAGTTCTCATTTTTAATCTGGAATCTGAGTGAAGATCCCAGTGTTCAGACTCATTTTAGCCTAAGAACCTCTTTGTGGGTGGTGGTGAGGCATCCGTGAGGACGGGGCTCCTGCCGCTGGCCACTGGCCACTGGCTTACAAGAAACAGGTCCAGCCTGTGTTGTCCCTGGAGATGTGGGACCTGGGTGTGACGGATCATGTCTGCAGGCACTGCTGGAAGATTTAAAGGTATTAAAGATCAGCATTTCTGTGCTTTTCTTTCTTTTTAAAATTAAGCAAAGAGGAAATATGGTAAAGACTTGTTCTGGGTTAAGAGACAAACCGGAATTATTAATTTTTCAAGGTGTTACTAGTAAACTGAATGAAACTCATTTTTCAACAAAATTCTAGAAATGACTGTTAAGCAATGAAGTATTTGTAAGTACATAAAAAATTTAAATCCTAGGAAAACAGCATAAATGTATTAAGTGGAAATCAAGTAGGACTAGTAAATGAGGTGGAATTAGACAGTCTGAGGGCATGAGGACGGGGTAGTGGCGTTGCCAGGGATACAGAATCCACCTCATGAAAAGAAGTACTTTCCCCGCTGCAACACGACCAAAAATGGAGCTTGTGTTTGTGTGCTGAATTTATTAATAGGGTGTTCTTATGTTGGTGTATTGGGTAGTTTCCAGTGGAAGAATATGTATTTTCCAGTTTTTAAGTAAAATAACAGAAGCCTACAGAAATGCTTGTTCTGAAAGTGAGGACCAAAAATAGAAAGGGAAGGAGAGATGAACTGGCAGAAATTCTAACAGTGGAAGTTCTTTTTAACCCAGGTCCGTTGTGAACTTCCACTGTCCAGGGCCCTGCTGGTCCCAGGTGCGGGCGGGACACTGAGGCTTTGGTTATTCGATGCTGCCTGCCCTGGTCTGCACTTGGGAAGACGGGTGTCTGACAACCCGACAACTGTTAACGTTAACCAGCTGGCGTTACTGTAGCGAACTCACAGTAACGCCATTGTGAGTGGCTTTTGTGTAGCTTGTAATCTGGGACAGGACTTGCAAATCACATTGTAAGCACTGGATAACATAGAAGGGCTGGATTGATTTTAGTCAGATGCTCATTTCACTAGGCCTCAGATTATGGTCCACAAGTCAGCAGCGTCAACATCATGTAAAACTTGTTAAACATACAAATTTTGGGGCCCAGCCCAGACGCTCTGAAGCGGACACTCTGGAGGGAGGCCCAGCAACGTGCTTTAAACGAGCTGTGCAGGTTGTTCCGCTGCCCAGGAAGCCTGAGGACTGTTCTAGGTCTTTTTAAAAAAATCAAGCTACACTTTGATTCTAAATTTGTATTGAATGCCTTTACTTCAACCTGCACTTAACTCTCAATTAATGAGATGGTATTCCAAGAATTGAAGGTTTAGATTTCTTATGGAAGCTTATGAAAGGGGTGTGGAATCTGCCAGCGTGGGTAGCAGGGGAGGGTTTTACAGCTTGTGCGCTTTAAATAGAAGCCGAGATACAGAAGCATTTCCAAGAATACTGTTTCCCATGGTGAGCCTCAAAATGCATGAGTTTGAGTTCTACTTTGAGGAAGCCCAACTAATTCAGTTTAATTTGGCTTCTCCCCCAGGTTTATCTGAGCCCAAAACTGCTGCCACCCCCCCTTTTTTTTTGTTTGCAATCATGAATCCTTTAAAAATGCTAGGTGGTTGTGCTCGAGAAATTCTGGGTTAGCATTTTGTAGAAACATTGGAGGCTTCTGGTGGCTGGGTGTTCATGGACACACACTTCTGACACTTGAGTGGTTCTCGGGTACAGATTCCAGCGACTTTTGTGCTGAACTTTTTTGTGTGTTTGTGCATCAACCGCTTCAGATGCTAATGGCAGAACTGGCTGTGGACCTAAAGTTCCTAGCCCTCAAGGAGGGGGGGATAAAGGTGGTTGGCAAGACAAACCTCTTGTGTAAATAGCAAACCAGGTGCCAGATTGATTCATGCCAGCGGTGGGTGCACGTTCTCCTCTCTCACAGCTCCTTGCATTACTGACACGTGTGGAAGGAGTGGATGCCCTTCACCAGCATGTGTGGATGTTGCTGCTGTCAGTGTCCAGAAAGCAGGAAACTCACACTGCTGAGTGTCGACAACCTCTCTGCTAGTGTTTCTTACACTCTGCAAATCATTTGGTTCACTCCTCGATGATGCTTAATCCTCAGTCAGGCTAATAGGAGAAAGTTCCTTTTCGTCGTCCTATGGGTTATGTCTCTAAGTAGGTTCTTGACGTTTTGTTTTGCAGATCATCATGGCAAAACCAGCGGGGGGGCCCAAGCCTCCCAGTGGGAAGAAGGACTGGGATGATGACCAGAATGACTGAGTGGGCGGCTCTCGCGTGGGTGCTGGTGCTCTAAGAGTTGGCGGCTGGTTTCCTGTTGAATTGTCTCCTCGGCTGCATTATATATTAAACGTGTTGTTAGCAAAGCCTCGTTGTCTGGTGACTGCTGTCCTGGGGTCTAAGTGATCTGACTCAGCCTTGTTCATATGACACACAGGCAGGTCACCATTGCAATTAGGGACCTGCTTCCAACGTATGTCTGGCCTGCTGCCTGTTCTTACGTGTTTCAGGAGGACGTGGCTCTGCTGCTTTCCACGGTGAAGGCAGGGTTGAGAGGTTGTGACAGATACCACGTGACCCACCCACACCATAAAGCATTTACTGCCTGGCCTTTCCTGGAAGTCTGCTGATTCCTGAGCTACATTTTTCGGTGTCTTTTTCCTCACAACTCAGGAAATCTAAGCGCCTGAGTAACTTATGAGCAATGAATGCAAAGGACAAAGATGCAGTACAACTGAAACCGCACCTCCTGGCTTGTGCAAATTAAACAAGTCAGGATTCACAAAGCAGATCTTAGGATCCGTAAAATTGATTGTAAGGACATAGAACACCATATGTTTTAGAGAGCACTTTGAAATTTTATATTGGTATTCCAAAGGAATTTTGGAAGCGCTACAGTGGACTGGGTTCAAGATGAGCTCAGCAAGTTGTGAAGGTGACGGGCTTGTTGTCATCGAAGAGACCCTCTGACTCGGAGTCCACAGGCCTGGTGTCCTTGCAGCGCTCAGGCTGCATTGGACTCAGAAGTGCTGGCTGCCTGGTAAAAGGCGTTTCCTGGGAGAGCAGCTTGCGGGCTCTTTCTGGCACAGTGGCATTAAAGGGACCTGGTGCCCCGTTAGTCTCACGAGTGTGGCCTTGGTCCAGCCCATCACGCAGAGCGCTGCAGTCGGCCTGCGCCCAGCTGTGCACACAGTGGCCTTAGAACTGCAGGCGCATGTTTTCTGCCAGAGAGACATCGCTGCCAACATCCAACACCTGTGCTTATAAAATTAACACGTGAGTGGTCAGGTTTGATCAGCCAGTACAATGATACCTGGTAGGGTCAGTCGATACAACTTTAAACATCCTAAGTAATAAAGCAAGGTTTGGGGGTAAGTCAGTTTATTGATGCGTGTAACCCACCACCAGACACGTTACCCGGAACACTTGATTCAGAGTCCTCACAGGACCGGGAAGCAGGAATGAAAAGCCGCTGACAGAACAGCGGTCAATCTGCAGGTACTTTCCCTTCGGTGTTTCAACACATACGACTGCTTCTGGCACGGACTTAATTCTAAGTGAACATGATTGAGTCTTTACTTGTTTTTTATTCTTACAGCTCTTGTAAAAACCCTGAATGCGTTTCCAGAGAAAGCGCTTGCTGAAACTCAGAGGATTCTCTCATAAAACAGGAGGTACGCCTGTGAGTTCAGCACTTTATCTGTAGACACAGCGTGTACGTGGGTGTCGCTGATGTGAAACCACTGCCCTTTGGTTGATTCCATTTCAAAATCTGTCAAGGAAATGGAAAATGAGGTGTAAATGGAGAAATTCAAGTTCACTGTGGCTTGGTTTGCTGCTTGTGTGCTGAGTGCCAGAGCCCTGCAGGCCTCACCTTGTGGGATGTCCCCATGGAGAACGAGGTCACACAGGCGAGTGTTTGCCGCTCGCGCCTTACTGTAGGCAGTGTAGTGCCCGGACCGCATGGTGCCGCTGTGCTCCACGACTCCGTACAGGGCGTACAGCACCCTGGTGCTTTCTTCGGCAACATTCTGCAGGAACAAACAGGGTTCAATCGTTAGTTCTCGTCCCATTTATGCAGGAAACAAGGGCAAGACGCGTTTACCCTACACAGTCTGACCTCCATGCCGAGGGCCCACGCGTCTGGACTTGCCCTGCCTACCTTGTCTCTGCCTGCCGAGTCTCGTCCCTCGTTACTACCAGGCAGTTGTCACTTTTTCCAGAGGCCACCTGGTGGAATCTTAGTCTAGAGACTTCTGTAACAACCTCCCTGAATGTCTTGAGTGTCAGGCTCAGATAACTTCAAAAGACCTCAACCATTCTGGCACCCTGGTTTCTGCTCAAAATGGAAGTTAAACTTGCTACAGCAGGGAGCCAGCACCCAGACTGCATTTCAAAACCCACCCTTGGGGTCTGTGAGGGGCGCTTGGCCTGGCCAGCCTCAGCCGTGCAGAGTGGAGGCAGCCTGCTCACCGCAGGGCTGTGTGGGCGTGGACGGGCCCTTCCCGACAGGCCCCCTGCCCCGCGGTGCTGCTGTGCCTCACCCTGCTCCAGCCGCTGCCCCATTTGCTGAACTAGATGCTGCTTCACCCCAAATCCAGTCACCCTCCTCGGGGACCCCAGCGTCCACCAGCGACCCTCAGCACTGTCACTGCCATCCATTTCAGCCGCATCACTCAGAACTGTTCCAAATGCCCACTGGTGTCCAGGCTCAGTTCACAACTCTCCCACCCTCCCAGCCCTCCGCCCCCTCCCCCCAGCAGGATCTCCGGCCTTGTTTCCTCTCGACCTCCTTCCCGGGTAACACCTGGAACCTCAACACTCAGAGCGGAGTGCAACAGCAGCACTGGGGTGACCACAGAGCCTGTCTTCTCCGCCCCGAGCCCTTGTTCTTTCTCGACAGCTGGCCTCAGCCCCCACTGCAGGAAACGCAGGCACAGCCCACCGACAGCAGGCGCCCGTTCTCCCGGTTCGTGGATGATGCTCCGACCTGGGGTCATCGGGTCCTTTCCGCCTCCTCCCGGGTCTTCCCCAGTCAAGTACCTTCACCTTCTGGACTTCGTCTTGAACTCTAAACCCACGTAACATCTCTCAGACTTTAAAAACAAGTGTGCACACATCTGCCACTTTTCCTTTTCAACAAAATCACTAACGGCGGCGTCCCCAGCCTCTGGGCCACGGTCAGAGCCGTCAGAACCGGGCCGCACAGCAGGAGGGAGCGGCAGGCAGGTGAGCAAGCAAAGCTCTCCTCCCGTTACTGCCTGAACTCCGCCTTCTGTCTCCCCGCCTCCGCAGCCCGGAAAAGACTGTCTTCCAAGAAACTGCTCGCTGGCACCGAAAAGGCTGGGGACTGCTGCTCTAACCTGTGTTATCCCCAGTCCGTCACTCGTGTCTCCACCCGCACAAGTAACCAGCACTTTCTGAAAAATTTGCCATGACCTCTGTGCTGACTAGTCTTAACTATTTTCTGGTCTTTTTTTCTGATATTCTGACACTGAGGGCTCTTGGCACTTTCTTTGGAGCCTGAATACAAGGCGTTGGCATTTTAGGCAAAAGATGGGTTCTTCATGACTTGTTCTTCGGGACCTGGGACTCAACACTAGTGCCACCAAAAGCTGTTCACCAGCAAAGATGGCAGTAGCCTATGAACATACTGATTACAATTCGCTCTGCCCTCCAGCTCTCAATGGGGAAGAAGGAGGATTTCTATCATTTCAAGTTTCGTAAGTAAAAACTTAACATATTTATGCTGATGTATTCTGATTCTCCGGGTCCTCAACCTGGAGACCGCTGAGACGCCAGCACTTCCTGCTTTCACCATGACCTGTGCGCTCGTGTCCAGACCCCACCTGCAGCCCAGCCTCTCTGCCCTGGGCCTTGGACATGTCTGCCCAAACGCCTCCCAAACACAGCCACACGAATGGCTCAAGAATGTCTGAAAGTCGATGTACCCCAAACTGAACACTTCATCCCTTCTCCACCCACCCTTCTTCCCGGGCTTCCCTCCTCAACTCCAGACGTCCCCTCTGCCCACACGTCCAGTCTCCCGCCCAGGCCCAGGATCACACTCGACCCCCCTTCCCGGGTCACCCTCCGCGTCTATAGAAAGGGCTCTACCTCGTCTTCCAGACCAGAGGACTGCTGTCTGGGCTCATCTGCAGCCTGAACTCTCAACAGCCTCCCAACTAGCTCCCCTGCCTCCAGTCGACGCCACACACAGGTCTGCCGTGACACACTCCTGTGGCCCCTCACCGAGGACATGGATCCGTAAGACCCGTCTCTGTGGCTCCCCACCGAGCACCTTGTAGAGCCTGGCTCCTCCAAACCCTCGTGCCTGGCCCCGTTCTCAGGCTTTGTTCCCCACGCTCCGCCAGCCCCGCACTGGGAGCGCCAGAGCTGCCCGCAGCCCCACACCACTTCGCACGGCTCTGTTCCACACCAGCTCTTGCTGCTGGGGCGCCGGCCGAGACACGCCCACCCCGCAGAGCCTCTCCAGAACCATTCCTGCCTTGTGCACACACACTGACCATCAGCCACGTTAAACAGACATTACCCATTACTGTGTCTGCTTAGCTCCCAAGACGACGTCTGCCACAATAATGAGGGTTCAAAAAAGTGAAGTGAAATAATAAACCTAACATTCAAAACGGAAGGAACAGAAATCAAAGACCCACTACCCAGTGAATTCTCACCAACCTCACATTTACGCGAGTTGCTGTTGCAGTATTTGGTAAGACATGATTTCCCTTCAAAGGACTTTCTAAAAAAGACCACTTTTACCTACCTTACATTTAGCGGTACAAAAAGGAGCCAAATCTAGTATTTCTGGAAATCTTATGTGTTTGTTAATTTTGCGTAGGTTAAAACCAGCCTAAAAAAGAGGGATAACAGATTAAGTTCTTTTCCTGCAAAATCAAGGCATGTTAAGTAAACTGGAGCCCCCTGCGGCGCCCAAAAGCACAATACCCAGCCCTAGTCCAGTCTTCTTCACCCCTCCCTGTCAGGAACCGTGTGAGAGCTGTTTGCCCTGCGAAGTGCCCCACCACCACCACCACGTGCACGTTCAGGAAGCTGCTCCTGCAAGAAAACCTCAGCGTTTCTGCTTTGGCCACCCGGCAAAGTCAGACTGTATCGATGTTTTGATGCTTAAAACTAAGCCATAGCAGAAGACTTTTTTGGGAAGCACTCTGACCACACTGAGGGAGCTGTCCCCAGAGACCCAACCCATCTGCTTGGCCCACAGCACCCACAGGAAGGGAACATTCCGGAGGCATTTGGGGAACTGGGAAGTGAAAGAGAAACTCGTACTACTCATGGCAGAAGTCTTCTGGAAGAGCCCCAGTAACTGAAGGATGAAATCCAACGTCTGTTTATCAAATAAGGTTACCACACACAAAGCAGAAACACGTCACTTTCCTAGGTGTGGCATGTGACTAGTGAACTGGCCTTTTTCTTAAACCGAAAATTAAGGTTAGCGTCAGATGCTAATGTTACTAAAAGGAGCAACATGAGTTCTAGTAAAACTGCAAAAGAATTGTGTCTAAATTCGTCCACCTTGACAGGCATCTCTATCCAAACACCTGCCTTAGCAGTATGAATTATTTTTTACTTTCCTACTTCTTCGAAGTTAGAATTGGGAAATAACAGAAAAACAAAGGAACAGTGGTAGTTTGAGACATTAACAAATAAAGCAGATGTTACGTGTTTAAGACAGATTTTTTAGGCAACAAACAAGAGGTACCTGCTGAAATCTCTTTAAATGAAGGGTGAGAACAGGAGGAGCGAGAGAAATGAGCATCTGCTTTTGGGCGTTGGTGTAAACATGTTTTTTTTCACCTAAAAAAAGAAAAAAATTTACAGCAGTGTGAAAATCAGTTTGGAACTCTAAAGCATTCAGCTCCTATAGAGTCATTTCAGAACTCAGAAGACAGGACAAGCATACTTTTGGAAGGACCAAGTAAACACTTTTGGCTTTGTGGACCAAGAGGCCCGATGAAGGGTATTTTGTAAGTATTTATATTTAAAACAAAAACTTCCATAAGTTTTTACTGATATAATTCAAAATATAATGCTAATCAAGTTTGACTGCTGTCTGCTGAAGAATGAAGTTATTTTTGGAGATAACATTTAATAACATTTAGATACCCCACTATGCTCAGCCCTAAACTTAAAGAATTACTCCAACAAAATTCTTCGCCAGAGTACTACTAGCTAAAGCTTAAAACTCAAAGTTAGTGTTCTTTCTACCATAAAATCATTTTCAAAATCTATAAAAATCGCTTGAGCTCGAAAACCATAAAAAACAGGCAGTAAGCCACACTGGATCTGTGGAGGACAGTCTGCCCACAGCAGCTCTAAGCACAACTGCTGTGAAATCAACAGTTCACTCTTCGTACTGACGTGTAAACATGTAAAAGCCAGACTTTAAAACGGTCAACAGGCAGCACCAGGCACCTGCCCATCAACAGGCAGCACCTCTTGCTCCGTGTCTGAGGGAGATCACAGGAGAGCCTGTGCCCTGGACCCCGCAGTCCCTTTGGGGTTCCCTGAGGAACCCCAGGACGGCTTCCTGGGGGCCGGCAGGGCGGCCGTCCAGAAGCTGGCGGCAACTGCGGAAGCACAGGAGCCACGCGGCCCGTCGGGACGCTGCCGTGAAGGCCGCACGCCAGCAGGCCGGCTCAAATGCAGGCGGCCCACCCGCCCCCTGCAGACTATCTACGTGGAAGATGCCGCACAGGTCCTAGCCCGGTTCGAATGGGACTGCCTACCGATGCCACGCAGACGTGCCCCAAACACCGAGGCCACTTCCTGCGAGGGGCCCAGTACCTTTCGGATTTGCCTTCGGGGCACTGAGCTGTCTCCGGGTGCACGCTTCGCACAGCAGCTGGTTGGCACCTCGGAGCTCCTCATTGCGGGTGAACTGGTACAGGCAGTGCTGGATGGAGCCATCATCGGCGCCGACGGCCTGCCTGCTGGCCAGGGTGCAGAACGCAGCTGCTGGGTCTTGGCTCACCACCTCATGCACCTTGGTCCCGGGAGCAGGGCTGCCATTCAGAATCTCTACGTGTATGTCGTCAGGGCGAAGAGCAGCACCCAAGTTCAGGTTCCCGAAACCCCTCAAAACGTCCTCTTCCCCAGGGCCCCCGTCTTCCACACAGGCACCGTTTAAATTCTCAGGATGTTCGGCGGGAGATGACGGAACCTCCAGATCGTAATCCATATCCACTTCCTCTGTGCACTTCTGATTGTCAGTTACACTTTCTACCGTATTTTCTTGGTCATTCAAGTCTTTCTGATTAACGCAATATTCTTTATTGATAACTTCTTCTTGTGAGACATGGTCGGATCTAATACCCACTTCTCCCTGAACTGACATTTCAGCGTCACATTCATTGTCTTCAGGATGGTCAATGGTACAGATATCATTTAAATGAAGAACTTTTCCTTGAATTTTTTGTTGCCTTCGCTGGTTCTGTGTAAAAAGCATAAAACATTTTTTTAAAGAGAAAAAAAATTTTTTAAAGATTGTATTTATTTATTTTTGGAGAGGGAAGGGAGGGAGAAAGAGAGAGAGAGAGAAACATCAATGTGCAGTTGCTGGGGGCCGTGGCCTGCAACCCAGGCATGTGCCTTAACTGAGAATCAAACCTGCCATGCTTTGGTTCACAGCCCGTGCTCAATCCACTGAGCTACGCCAGCCAGGGCCATAAAACATTTTTTAAAGAAATAAAAGAATGTACATATACCAAATCAGGTTCTCTGGCTTATTAATAAAATATAACAATAAGAAGAAGCTCATTCCCAGAATTTATCTAGAAGTTCCTTTACTCTCAGGAACCAAATACATTATGAAGAGGAGCCCTTTAACTGAAAGCAGGAATACACCCTCCCTGACCATCACAGCGCTGCCACATGGGGGTGAAGGAGCGCGTCTGGGGCGTGGCGTCCGTGCTGAGGACGATCTGGACAGGGGAGCAGACTGGAGCACCCTGCAGGGGCTCCGGCACCACGAGCGGCCCAGCCCCACGTTCCCCAAGGAGACGCGGCAAGTGCTGCCTGGAACAGGGCGGCTTCCTTCCCAGGACACGTCCTCTGATGTGCTTCGGTCAGAAATAGTTCCACGTGAAACAAAAAGGACACACAGGTGTACGACAGAACTGTACCCCTGAAACCCGTGTCATTTTACTAGTCAATGTTCCATTTAAAAAATTCCCCAATAAGTTCAATTTTTAAAGATGGGAAAGAATATGAGCTACTACTTTAAAGAAAAAGAAAGACAAAGGACTTTTTAAAAGAATTTAGTTATTTTTAAAGAAAGGGGAAGGGAGGGAAGAAGAGAGGAAGAGAAACATCAATGTGTGGTTGCCTCTCATGTGCCTCCTACTGGGGACCTGGCCCACAACCCAGGCATGTGCCCTGACTGGGAATCGAACCGGCGACCCTTTGGTTTACTGAATGACACCCAACCCACCGAGCCACATCAGCCAGAGCACAAATGACTTTCAAACATAAAAATATGGTTAACCTCATTTATATTAACATAAATGGAAAATGAACTTTACTAAGTTAACAATTTCTGTCCCTCACACTGGCAGAAATCAAGCAGTCTGATGACACACCACTGTTGAGGATGAGGAGAAATGATGAGTCTCACGTGTTGCTGGCAGTCATAAAAACTGGTACAACCTTTGTGGAGGGCAATAGGGTAATATTTATCACATCTACAAATGCAATCCCTCTTCTCAAAATGGCCCCTACAGACGATATATGTGCTTTTAAGGACGTTTCAATGACAACTGGCCACCTATACGACGGTGGCCCTGGGAAATAAGGGAGCTGAAGCACCCCCACTGCCCAGTGAGGCCGGCTGTGGAAGCACCACGGCTGCCGCTGAGGCGGGGAGCCACGCTGCCCTGGACGCACAGGGAGCGCACCGACACGTCCCTGAGGAACTGGCCTACAGGCAGGTGTCAGAAGTGGCTCAGGGACACAAAGCTGCAGAAGAGGCAAGAAAAAAGGAAACCGCAGAAGAAAAGCAAGAATTCCCAAAGAAATTCACAGTGAAGGGCTTAGCAGAAGCTTTTGCAGAATTTAACGTGCTCCTTAGAAAGTCTGGAAACCGGGACCCCCACACCAACAGGCTTCCGTCAGCCCAGCGGGATGTCCGCGGTGCACTGTCTGCTCACAAGCAAAGCTGTGATGAGAAAAAGGAACAAGTCACGCCAACCCCCACGGACGTGTTTCTGAGTTGAGTGGCAGCCTCAGAAGGAGCCTCGGGCAGGAACTTCGGGACGTGTCCCGAGGGAGGGCTGCGGTCCCAGGTGGTGACAGCTCCATGTGCAGCACCGCCCCGAAGCCCTTCCAGGGGCCAGGATGGGGGCGGAGACAACTGACCCTGGGACGTCCTGCCTATGCACACTTGAGTCTTAGTTTTTAACAAAAAAGGTCTTCAAAGTTTTTTAAATTTAAAAGTAGAAAAAGGTTCACAGGCCCTGGCCAGGTAGCTCAGCCAGAGTGTCTTCCCACTGCGCCACAGTCACAGGCTCCGTCTCTAGTCAGGGCGCACACAGGACGCAACCAATGAGTGCACCCGTGAGTGAAACAAGAACAAAACAATGTCTCTCTCTCTCTCTTCCTTCCCTAAAATCAATTTAAAAAAGAAAAAAAGAAGCATATACAGTAAGAGTATGAAAAAGTAAAATATTTTTGTGCAGCTTACAATGTGCTTTTAAGCTCATTGTTATTCTAGGATTCAAAAAGTTTTAAAAATTCTTAAGGTTATTCTTTAGACTAATTCTTTTTATCAAGTAAAAAAGGTACAGTAGGCTAAGGTTAACTGATTACTGTAGAGAGAAACCACCTTTTTATAAACTCAGTGGAGCCTGAACGGACTCATAGTGCTTCTCGGGCCCACAGTCGTGCCCAGTCCGCCCCTGGCTCCGTCCCGGACTCGCCCAGAGCACCTTCCAGTCCTGCCAGCTCCGCCCCTGCCCCCGCCCCGCCCCCGCCCCGTGTGGGCCACCACTTCTGTCTTTCACCCAGTGTTGTCATGGCCCCTTTTCTAGGACACAGATCCCGGGATGCACTTGCATGGCAATGTCTACAGGACTTGTCACAGTGACACGCTGCACAGACTTGTGGCCCCGGAGTGATCGGCTGCACCACACAGGGGTGTAAAGTGCACTCTGTGATATTCACACAACAAAGCAGCCCCAAAGCTCCTCTCTAAGACTGTCTCGTGCTGTTAAGCGACACAGAACGGTGCAGGGTTAGTCCTACAGCACTGGCCGTGACAGCAAAGCAATGCAAACACCCTCAACCAACAAAGAAACGGTTAGATGAGCTGTGGTGCCTCTATGAAATGCAATACCAGACAGGTGTCAAAAAACTGACCTGTGCCCTGAAATGGAAAGGTCTCCAAGAATATAATTAAGTAGAAACAAATGAAAAACAAGGTCTAGAACTATATGCACAACTGGTAAAAGGAGGGAAAAAAACAAGACTACATGCTTGTACTTGATCATATTCTCCAAGAGACTCTAGAGGACACGTGAATTTATGGAGAGGTTGTCAGTGTCACAGAAGGACAGGGCTCAGGCAAGGGTCAAGGGGACTGTTACTATATGCCTGAATTTTAATTTTTTATTTTTAAATATTAAAAATAATTAATGTTTTTAAAGTTTGAATGTTGTCCTGGCAGTGTGGCTGAGTGGACTGAGTGCTGGCCTGTGAACCAAAGGGTCCTGGGTTTGATTCCCAGTCAGGGAACATGCCTGTGTTACAGGCCAGGTCCCTGGTGGGGGGCGCACAAAAGGCAACTACACACTGATGTTTCTCTCCCTCTCTTTCTCCCTCCCTTCCCCCGTCTAAAAATAAATAAATAAAATCTTTTTTAAAAAAGCTTGAATGTGAATGAATAAAAAAGCACATGGAGGCATAGACAGACACACTGTGCCTCCTCACACAACCGAAAGAAGGACAACAACAATTTAAAAATAAAAAACAACCAGAACTGATAGAAAAATCGAACTGTAGGAAGTCCAACAACCAAGGAGTTAAAGAAGACACACCCATCCAAACCGGTAGGAGAGGCGGAGACGGGTGCGAGGAGAGGACTCGCAGCAAGGTGGTGGCTGGAGGACAGGGGCAGGCAAGGCTGGGGCTGGCCAGCAAGGCCATGGTGGTAGCTGGTGGAGTGGGCAGTCTCACATTCATGTGCAGATACACCGGGAGGAACAACTGGGGAGCGAGACAGACCGTGCAACCCAGAGCTCCAGCTCCTGGAAATAAAGCCTCAAACCTGTGACTGAAAACACCTGTGGGTGTTCAGGCGGCAGCAGGAGAAACTCCCAGCTGCACCAGAGAGTTCCTTGGAGAGACCCAGAGGGTCTTAGAATGTACACAAGCCAACCCACCTGGGAATCAGCACCCACTTTGGGCCCACTGAAGGGCCCACTTTGCTTGTGGGTAGCAGGGGAAGTGACTGAAATCCGGCAGAGAGCAGAGCAAGTGCCACTGTTCCCTCTCGGACCCCTCCCCGACACACAGCATCACAGTGCAGCGAGGTGGGTTGTCCCGCCCAAGTGAATACCTAAGGCTCTGCTCCTCAAATGTAACAAGTGCGCTGAGACAAAAAAAAGATAGCCAACCTATTAGATGCACAGTTCAAAGCACTGGTGATCAGGATGCTCACAGAATTGGTTCAATTTGGTCGCAAATTAAATTAAAAAATGAAGGCAAATGAAATAAGTGAAATGAAGGAAAATGCACAGGGAACCAATAGTGATGGGAAGAAAACTGGGACTCAAATCAATGGTGTGGACCAGAAGAAAGAAAGAACCAAACAGAAAAGAATGAAGAAACAAGAATTCAAAAACATGAGGAGAGGCTTGGGAACCTCCAGGACATCTTTAAACGTTCTAACATCCGAATTATAAGGGTACCAGAAGGAGAAGAGGAAGAGCAACAAGTGGAAAGGTTCTCTGAACAAATAACAAGAACTTCCCCAATCTGGCAAAGGAAATAGACTTCCAGGAAGTCCAGGAAGCCTAGAGAGTCCCAAAGAAGTTGGACCCAAGGAAGCACACACCAAGGCACATCATAATTACATCAGTCAAGATTAAAATGAAGGAGAAAATCCTAGAAGCAGCAAGAGAAAAGGAGACAGTCACCTACAAAGGAGTTCCCATCAGACTGTCAGCTGATTTCTCAAAAGAGACCTTACAGGCAAGAAGGGGCTGGAGAGAAGTATTCCAAGTCATGAAAGGCAAGACCTACATCCAAAATTGCTCTATCCAGCAAAGCTCTCATTTAGAATGGAAGGGCAGGTAAAGTGCTTCCCAGATAAGGTCAAGTTAAATGAGTTCATCATCACCAAGTCCTTATTATATGAAATGTTAAAGGGATTTATCTGAGAAAAAGAAGATAAAAAATATGAACAGTAAAATAACAGCAAACTCACAATTATTAACAACCACACCTAAAACAAAAGCAAAAACAAACTAAGCAAACAACTAGAACAGGAACAGAACCACAGAAATGGAGATCACATGGAGGGTTAGCAACAGGGGAGTGGGAGGAGGGGAGGGGGGAAGGTATGGAGAATAAGTAGCATGGGTGGTGGAGATAAAAAATAGACAGGGAGAGTAAGAATAGTATGGGAAATGTAGAAGCCAAAAAACTTGTCTGTATGACACATGGACATGAACTAAGGGGGGGAATGTGGGTGGGAGGGGATGTGAAGGGGGGAAAATGGGACAACTGTAATAGCATAATCAATAAAACATATTTTTAAAAATGAAATAAAAAAAGAATAAAAAAAAGATACAAAATCAGAGAAGCGCCACTCTCTGCCCAATGACTCACCTTGGCTTGCTTCTTGGCTTGCTTCTTGGCTTTCTTCTGCAAGTGCTTGCTCGTCCCCGACAGAACATCCTTCCTCTGTTTCATGTAACTGTCGTTATCTTTTTCTTCCTCGCTGTCCTTATCTTCATTCTCCATCGTCTTTTTCAGGTTTTTATCATTTATACTTTTCTTACCGCTCTTAAAAATATGGAGAAAATATGGCCCGAAAATAAAATTTCACAACTACTCTTTGGTGAACAGATTTCACATTACTTAAGTATTTTTCTACTCCTATTGTACACTATTTTATTTACATAATGTTTGAAAATATATCTAGGACAAAATCCATTCACCTCAAATACTAAGAAGCAATCTCCACATACTAACAAACAAGTAAACAAACAGTGAAAAAAGTAACCACACACGGAAGTCGGACGGAAAAGAACAGCATAAACCACGCCAGGCACACGCTGCACCACAATGTGACTGTGCCCATGTCCAAAGGCACTCTCTGTCCAAACACAGGCATCTCTTTTTATTCATTTCCTTCTGTGCATGCAAGTGACAGTTTTAGACAAAGAGAAAATAAACTAGATTTGGTAAGACATTAATCACTAAGTTACAGTGATTAAAGGGACTCCTAATTCATATTAAGTTGAACAATGAATGATTCATCCAAAATTCATAACATGTTCTCTTTTTTCCTACTACTACTAGCAACCAAATTAATATGGCTTAAAACTGAGATGTTCTGTATTAACACATATGAACACTTATGACTGTAAGGGATTTGTGGTTAGTCTGAAATAACAAAAATAGTAAGTTTTAATATAAAGAAAACATGTCCCTAGATGTAAACTAATCAAGATAACTATCTACAAAGAATTCTAAACACACTCTCCTCTTTTTTATATATAAAAAAAGTACCCCGTTCTTTGTCCAACTATTTAAACTTCTTCTATCTCAAATACACTTAGAAAAATTCTCCACAGGCTGATAATATACAAACTTGGAAAAGGTGACAAAGCTTCCCCATAAAACCTAACACAGGAAAAATATACTTAAATAAAATGAACTCTGGGGTCTTACCTGATCATCTAAAACTGGCAGAGACAAGTCAAGGAAAGACTCATGAACCAAGGAGACCTTAACCAACCAAAAAAGAAAACGTAAAAGGGAGGAAAAGATGCACTGTAAACATGACGTAGGGGGGTCATGGGGGCTGGGGCTCAGCTGCAACATACGGAGCAAAGAAGATGGGACGGGGAACATAGCCCTGAGAACCCGGGTCAGGGAACCAAAGCAACGTGTTACCTCACTGCTACCCGTGTCAGGAGTGCTCACAGTCCCCACAAAGAACTACGTACGTTTGGGGAGTTAAACCAGGAAGAGCTTATGGAATGAGACCTTTCTGTTTCCGAAAGCCACAAGTGACAAACTACATCTATGCAGTGAATCCATCGCACACGACCCCAACTTACCATTCCACATTCATCACACATGATCGTGCTAGTCAGTTCACCCCCAAAGATGCGGTCCACGAAACTTGGTGCTGATGTTTTCTTTTCATAATCTGTAAGGGGAAAGAAAGTTCATCAAATGTATTTGTAGAATTAATTAAATAAGCTAAAACTACTTACTTAACCTCTCTAACCCTAAAATTGTGTTTTTATTTTCCTATCTCAGGCTTGTTTTTCTCTATTCATAATTACCATAATTTTTTTTTTTGCTAGTCAGTGGCGCACACAGCACTTTGGGGCATAACAGAATTTCACACCATCACATCTGGTGAGAAATAAAAAGTTCAGAGGAAGTTCCCATCTGAGATCCAGTCTGTGGGAACCACACTGTACAAGTCAGTGAGGCTGTTGACCCACTTCCACTCGGAAAACAAGCACACAGATAACTCTGGATGATGTGTTAGCTCATCTCCACCTCTACGGTGGGCAGGTAGGGGGTGCAAAAAGTCCGAAATTATCTTCTGGAGGGCAGGCCCTTGTAGGACAGGCTTCCCCTGCTAGGTGAGTGTTCTAGGAGCCCATCTGGATCAGTGGATCACCTGGTGTTGTTGTGAGAGGCTGCATTCAGCCTCGGTGAATTTTTTTTTTAAGACTCTTTCAGCATGTTTGCCCATTTCATGATGGGTGATGATTTATGAGCGCACCTGCCCACCACACTGTGCTGAGTGTGTAGCAGTTTTCGACCAAAAACGGCATGACCCCTGACCTTCACCCTCCCTATTCACCTGATCTCCCCCTGCGCGACTTTTTTTATTTCCTCAGATGAAAAAATTCCTCAAAGGGAAATATCTTGCCGACATGGGCAAGGTGAAACAAAAAATGGCAGAAATACTAAAAGGCATCAAAATCGATGAGTTCAAAAATGTTTTTGAGCAGTGGGAAATGCATCTTGATAGGTGTATTACATCAAATGGAGAGTACTTTGAAGATGACTTAGAATAAATACACAATTGTTTATAAATAAATTCCTTTTTGGGGGGTCCCCCCCTCATAACATTCCAACATGCAACTTGCTTTGTGAATACTAAGACTAATTCCATTTAAAAACAAAACAAAGCAAGGAAGAAAAAAGTTCAGGAAAGTGTTTCAGACAAAATCTCCTTTTATTTCCCTTTGTTCCAAAAATAATCTCGATAAATTTAGCCTAAGGCATCATAACTTGATTACCTGATCACCTCTTTTACTAAATACACGAAATTCATATGCTTTGTTCCAATAACAGAGGCCAGTTTCTATGGAAACATGTCTCCTGACAGACTGGGACAGCAAGAGGGAGTCTCTCTGTCCAGGCTGAGGTACCAAAGAGGCAAAGAGCTGCTATGTGTTGGTTTTAAATTGTGGTTCACAATACAGAAGCCACTAGTCGCTTGTGGCCATTTAAATTTAAATTAATGAAAATTAAATAATAAAAATTTAGCTTCTTAGTTGCACTGCTCAGACTTGAAGGGCTCAACAGCCAACACATGGCTGTGGCATCGACAGGACACGGAGAAGCCTCTGTGACCACGAGCCCAGCTGGACACAGCGATGCTCACCCCTGCCTGCCACGTGGTCATGAGAACGACGTGGCTCCACGCTTACTGAACCAGCCACTGACGACTCACATGGACAAGTGCAAGTCACTTATCATGCCAGTCAGAAGTCTAAGCTCTTCAGAAATGAAACTATGATGTCATGTTCACTCTATCTTTGTAAATTTCACTATAATATTGCACAAGAAGAATACATTAGAAGTTAAATTTTTCTAAAACATTCACCTTGGGTGTACTGAACGAATTATTAACATCAACAGTGATAAAGAGAAGTTGCACATTAATAACTTCGGATGCAAAATAAAAGTGCCAGCACTCCTCTCCTACAGTGCAGAGGGATTCAACTATAGTGGTTTAGTTAAAAAAGTCAGACATTACCTTTAACTTTATTTTTTAGTTCTTCATCCAATTTTTCAGTAGAATTACCCAATGCTTTAAGAATTCCTTTACTCACTCTCTAAAAGTAATAAAATGAATACATGCATAGTATTAAATTTAATATTATATAATTATTTTCTTAGAAAATATGTGATCAAGAACTAGCTCCCCAAAGTTACTGAATAAAAACTAATACATCTAAAATCACATTTTCAAAATTAATTAAAGGAACTAAGAAGAACTATACTTACAAAACCACAAACCCATGAGTAAAGCCCATCTTATCATTTCCTGATTTCCACCGACTCGAACCTAAGCTTTCAGAACACGCCCCTCTCCCTCGGAGAGACTGCTGACACAGTGTGTCCTGCAGGCAAGACGTTCAGGGACAGCGAAGGCTCAGCCTCCAGCAATGACGGCCCAACTGCATCAGCACTGGGTGACCTTGAACAGGGCACTGAAGTTTCCTACATCTTAGCTCCAGAATCTACAAGGGGAGTGAACGGTTCCAGCATCTACCTCACAGAATGGCTGTGAGGTCTGAGTAAGGTCATTCACATAAAATACTAAGAACAGTGCTTGACATAAAATAAGGGCAAAATAAACATTAGTTGTTACAACTACATTATTACTATTATTAATTATATTCATATCCCCAAATATATTCCTTTCCACCCTGGGAATTAAAAACTTCAAAATGCAACAAATGTTCCCCTGACTTGAATGAATATACAGTACTTCCTCACTTACTGTCATCAACAGGTTCTGTGACTTTAGGCAAAATGACAACAAAACCCACGCTACCAGTGACTAATCAACACAAAGAGTTGAGTCCTAAAGCACCTCGTCAAGGTTCTGAGGTCAGAACACGGGGGGGAAGGGCAGGTTTCACTATCTGAGGGCCTCCTCGCTGAGTCGCCCTCAGATCCGAGCTCTCGGGGGACAGGCCTGTAGGGCAGAACCCTAAGGAACAACAATGCTAGAAATGTCACCCAAAACAGCAGCACAAAAAGGAGAGTCATTTCTAATTCTCCTCATTCATCCTCAGGACTAAAACACACTGGCCAAAAAGACTGGTGTCAAAAAACTGTTTTCCATCCAATGGCCTCAATAACAAGCTTTCATTGCTTTAATACCCCCTCAAATATCAGGGGACAGAGAAGCAATGAGATGAAATTATGAAATACTCTGGTCAAAATGTGCTAACTTGGTGTTCTTCCGCTCTCATGCCATCCAGCAAATACCGAAGCAGCTCCTGGCTGTCTTGCTGCTGATAGCCTTTAAAACGCACTGCTCTGCAGAAGGGGGCGGGGGGGGGGGGAGAAAGAGAGAGAAAAGCAATGAAGAGTCTACTAAAACATGAAACCCATTTTACAAAATCTTAGGATCCTATCCCAAATCTTCCTCAAGCTTTCTGTGTAGTCCAACACCACCCTTGGCAGATTTCGTTTTCACACAAAGCACAGGTTTTTTAATCCAAATGAAATAAACGGCACTAAATGTAGGTACTGGGCTGCTTCTATGCCACGAATTTCTCAGTGCCTGACTGCTGCACTGAAAGCACAAGCCAGGCGGATACTCACTTTCTACAGACCTGGGCGAACAGCTCCTTGGGCGTCACGACGCCCTTCCTAGCCTCTTGCATCTCAGTGAGGAACTGGCTCATGGCCACAGTCAGAGGGCCTGGAGGCTCGAGGTGGATTTCCAAGGGCTCCTGAATTGGGAACAAAAAATCTTTCTTCGTTCCAGTGTTAGAATCATTTATTTTAGCAAAATGTAACTAGTCAACCCACAGTGCCAATGTTCCTGATAGAGCTGTCCATTTAAAAGTTCAAAATGTATATCTAAAGAGGCAGAAAGTTTCTGGTCACAGACTGTTTTATGAAGACTTCAGTCCTACTGTTTTAGTTTTAAATTATCAGGAACTTATACTACCTAAGACGAAAAGACCTAAAGCAAAACGTAAATATAAAAATGGATAAGATAAAATTCATTTGCCTACATATTTGTCTGCCTAGCTTCACAAATACCAATAACATTTCTAAGAAGGAAGCCAAACATGAGAGCACAGCAAAACATGGCAAAGACACAACAAATAAATGTAAAGTCCCCTGATAATTTCTGCCCTCGCTGGTGTGGCTCAGTGGATTGAGCGCTGGCACGTGAACTGAAAGGTCGCTGGTTCGAGTCTCAGGCAGGGCACACGCCTGGGTTGCAGGCCTAGTCCCCAATTGGGGGCATGTGAGAGGCAAATGATCCATGTATCTTTCACAGATCGATGTTTCTCTCCCTCTCTTTCTCCCTCCCTTCCCCTCTCTGAAAGTAAATAAAATCTAAAAAACAATTTTAAAAACATGTAAAGGCCCCTAATAATTTCTGTTAGTCTAATAATCTTTAACTTGGTAGCCTAAAGCAAGACAAACAAAAAAGGTGCATGAAAATGAGTATCAATGCTGTAAAATAACTTAAAATATGGATACTCAGAGAAGAAAATCCCTAATTATAACGAGAATTTTAAAGTACATACTGTTAGTGCCAAGTCAGGTGGTTCAATTTTTACAATGGTTCCAGACATTTTTACTTCTTTCAGTAGCTCTCTAAGCACTGGTGTTTGTGACAAATTCTGGAATATGGGGTGAAAAAGGAAAGTTATTTAAGAACAAAGCAATCCATTCTATCAAAACTGCAAGTCACTGCCGAAGCAGCAGATTCTCTTGTCTCTGTCTGGGAAGCAGAAGGCACTGGATGCTCCTTGGCCCATGCTCTGTGGCTCAGTGCTCTAGCTCGGGCAGTTGGGCAGCTGGGCACCTGGGCAGGGCCCCGCCCCCGCCCCATACTCTCTTGTACCCGGGGATTTGCTTCTCAGCTGGGCTAGCCTGTGCTCCCCCCATCTGAGGGGAAATTCTCAGAGGGCAGAGGTCACTCTTGTTTCAAGCCCCACTGCACCCTAGTGCTCAGCACAGTGTCTTACTGACACACAGAGTGAGCACTGCCTTGGGTTTTCTTTAAAACTGTAGAAATAAATTACTTAGGGGGGAAAGACTCGACACTGTGAGTAACAAATATGGAAGCACAATTTGCAGAGAAAGAGAAGTAACGCTGGTACCTGCATAACGGCATTGAAGAAACACGTATTTCCCAGGTTACTGAGACCCTTCACGGTGAGCTGGGAAGTAAAATTCGTGGGTGTTTCTTTAGCCATGTTTTCCTTTTTTTCTCTCTCTTGCTCATTTTTACTCTCTTTTTCTAATTTTTTATTTTCAAGTTCAATGTTACCATTATCTTTTGCTGCTTCAGAAAAAAAAGAGGAAACAATGATTTAGCGAAATGTGTGATAGTCACACCAAGTGCAAAGCTATACTTGGGACAGTGCAGCAGGATTTGTGCATTTCACCTGGTATCATTATTTGCCGCCTGTTTGATTTTAAACGTTTTCTAATAAATATAAATTATCATCAAGAAAAACCAGTACATATATTCAAAACTGATATAAGCATTACCTGACAAATAAAACCAAAGAGAATATGCTTTTTAGCATAAGCCCCTTTTTAAATGCACTAAAATGTTTTACGACTGACTATCCATACCTCGTGAAATTGGAATATAAAGCAATCAAGTAAAAATGTGGACATGAAATAAATTTTTAAATGAATTCTGTGGGCCAAAGAATAATTCTGAAGTTAGGAATAAACAATTCTGGTTCTGCCAAAGATACGTCTGTGATCATAAAAATCTAAACAAACTTAAAACTAGTAATGTATACCAGCCCAATTCATTACGTGTGGAAAACAGCTGAGAGTATCTGGTCTTTTGAAGGAATTACAAGTACTTCCCTTTTCTATCATCTGAGCAGAGGGAACTCTGGTTTGAAGCAGGTCTGCCTGCTGCCCCGTGCAGGGCATGACTGCCTGTCTCTGGGCCTGAGTCCAGACTCTTCATCGCACCCGAGTGGATTTCTCAGATTCCCTGCTAATCCTCATACCTCAGAATTACCTACACTCTCAGTTTCACATTCTTAAACCAAAAATAGTTTCACAGTTCAAAATCAACCATGATAAATGTTATTCAGCTACATGCAATGCTGGGTAATACAGTAAATTAAACATCACCGGATATATAAATCAACGTTGTAGTATACATCAAGAAACGAGTGATTTTTTTCTTACCTGATTCTGAAGTTGTAACACGGGCTTGTTTCCTCACATAATCAACCACTTGACCCAACCGGTGTGAACTGCAGTACTGGACCTCATCGTCACACAGGTAACACCTGTGCCCCAAAAGACCACAGAGAGGAAAAGTGACAAACTGACAACCAAAAAGAGGGACAGATTATATAATTCCTGGAATCCAAAGTGTGTAATCATCAAATTATTCCACTGGAGAAAATGAAACCTTGTATGTTTTCTTGAAGACTATCCACATTATGGCTACATATAAATACTGTGAAACAAACAAACAAACATTTCACTGAAATGGCTATTTATGACATTAAAGTCATTTTTTTCTATGCATACTTCAAAGGACAAACCTACATTATCAAAACTAACAAATTTTATAACTGACAGATAATGTTCAGTGAACAGTGCTGTGTAAATGGTTTTCCAGCTAGTGTGGCTCAGTGGATTGAGTACAAGCCCGTGAACTGGAAGGTTCCGGGCTTGATTCCCAGTCAGGGCACATGCCTGGGTTTCGGGCCAGGTCCCCAGTAGAAGCCGTGGGAGAGGCAGCCACACAGTCATGTTTCTTGGTGTTTCTCTCCCTTTCTTTCTTTCTCTCTCTCCCTCCCTCTCTCTCTGAAAAGAAGTACATAAAATCTTTAAAAAAATGTGAAAATTTGTTTTAATGATGTTAAAATATATGAAATACACAAACCAGCCTGACATTTATTTTCATGCAAATTCATTTCCGAAGTTTTACAAGATTCCCAGTTTACTTGGGATTTGTTCTCAGCGTCTCAATTTTAAACCACCAATACAAACAACCTACCGTGTGCTTCACAGTGCCACAAGCCAGGAAAAGGGTGAAGCTCCCCAAGGCTTCCACGTTACCACCCCTTTCCTGCCTGCGCAACACTGAGAGAAAGCTTCTCAGAACATCACATTCTCTAGCCTTCTGAAAGTGATGTTTAAACAAGTACAAACACTTTAACTTTCTTGCTCCTTAAACACTGCAAATGCCTCGTTCTCCAGCACTTCCAACGATTCCCAGGCAGCGGGCCCCGGGGCTGCACTCACCACACACTCCAGCTGTCCAGACTGAGGACCAGGCAGTGCGGGTCGGACCTCGGCGTCATGTAGTGCTTCAAAGCGTGCTGCTCCTGCGAGTCCCTGCCGCAGCCCTGGAGAATCACAGTCATAAACCTCAAGGCCACAGAAATTCGCCAAAAGGGGAGAGAATTCAAAATCTATGATGAACAAGGAAGTGGCTCAAGAAATTCTGTCATTCTTATAGTCTCAAAAACAAGATGTTAGAGAATCTAAAGAGAGTCTAGGTGCTGCTAAAACTCAGGCATGGAGAAAAACCACACGCAAACGAACTCTTCCCCTCTAGTCTGCCCTTCCCTGCCCTGACCAGACCATGCTGCCTCAGGCACTCACGGCGTCAAGCTGGCTCAGACTCCATACTGGCTTCCTAAATGGCGTTTCCTAACTTCAGCCTCTTTTGTCACATATATATTGGGTTAGCCAAAAGTCTGTTTACATTTTTCCATGAAATAAAAGACACAATTTTCATTTTCACCAATAACTTTATTGATTTGGGTATTATGAGTACATCAGCTCTCTCCCACTAGTGGTTTCCCACGCGTAAGACACCCCCAGCACAGAAGCGCTGGACTGCCTGTCTGTTCGCACCAGGCCAAGTCCCCTGCACTGCAGGGCAGGGAGTGGTCCTGCTTCTAGAGCAGCTGGAATATACTCTGGAGGGGGGAATATCTCTCAGTGGCTCATAACCCTTTAACTATGATATCAAACACTGCTGATTTAATTTATCCCACTCCACATTTAATTCTCAAATGAATTAAATTTGATGTTAATTTGCAGAATTAAAATACCACTGGAGATCATTTGAAACATTCTTAAAACAAAGTGAGAATCACTTGCTAACAACACAAAAGATAAACACAACAGGACGAAATGTAACAGTTACTACTGACACTAGGAATTTAAAAGGGAGCAAAATACATAAAATGTATAATAAGAAACATCTCCTGGAAAATTGAAGTGCAAAATATATTCATGCTCACCATATGAATGGAAGAGGTTCAAAGAAAACCTTTCAAAGACAAGTAAGTAAATACATTCTCTGCGAACAATTTTTAAAAAATTGACCATGATTAGATTTCACTGTTCACCTATAAGAATGGCAAAAAACAAACAAACAAAACACACACACACACCGCAAAACAACAAAAAACAAAAGGAAACAGGAACCCAGGGACAACACCGACCGCTGCAGGGACCAGAGGGCGCCTCATCATCGCCGGCAGGAGCGTGAAGCGGCACAGCCACTCTGGACAGCAGTTTGGGAGCGCGTCTTTGAAAACTAAACATTTAATTATCACATGACTCAGCAACTGCACTTCTGGGTATTTTTTCCAGAAAAATGAAATCTTAAATTCACATAAATACTTGCGCACAAATGTTCATAAGAGCTTTATTCAAAACTGCCAGAAAACGGGGTCGGTGCAGGCGTCCTGCAGAAGGGGACCAGCCGCACGCAGCGGCCCGGCTCTGGCAGGAAGTGCTGCTCCCCGGGAAGAAAGAGCCGGCTGCGGGCACCCGCCTGGACGGGCTCTGGTCCGTGTGCGAGTGAGAAAGAGCCCGGCCGGACTGCTGTGCGCTGCGTGGTTCCTCGCACCCAACATTTCCTGAGGGGCACAGTTTAAGAAAGAGCAGACGAGCGGCTGCCTGGGCTGAGGGCAGGGATGGCCACACGAGGGCAGCAGAGAGGCCCACACGGTGTGGGGACCACAGGCGTCAGCCGTGGTGGTGGCTGTGGAGCCTCACACTCACACACATACAGGCGCTCCAGGAAAAGGAAAGCTCGGGAGACCCAAGATGCGGGGAGTGCGTCAGTGCTAATGTACTGGTTGTGGTGTATTACAGTTTTGTACCCCATTACCACTGAGAGAAACTGGGCAGCATGTGCAGGGACATTTCCATATTATTTCTTCACTGCACATGATCTATAATTATCGCAATAAAATTTCAACTTAAAAGCAAACTTTTAAAACATGGTCTCTGACTCATCTGCAAGCCTCACGGCCAGCAGCTCAGTTCCCTAACCCAAACCTGACTTGCCTCCTTGGAGGCGACTTAGAGACGCTGGCCGCTCACACCACAGCCTCTCCTGTCTGGGAGCCCTCTCGCCACCAGCCAGCCCCCAGGGCCAGGCACTGCTTCCCTCAGCTGCCAGCTCACAGCTGTCTGTCCACCCCCAGGAATCACCCTCAAAGAAAGGGAGTGGCCCTGGTCAAGGCCAGTCCCCCACCCCACCCCGGGGGACCCCCCGCTGAAGACTGCTCTGTGCCCAGGTGCCACGGCCAGAGGTCCTCAGACCCACGGAGGCCTGCGGCTCCACGCAGCTCTCCCCCCCACCTCCCTTGGGGGGGGCGGTAGCAGCAGCACACACCCAGGTGAGGCACCCGAACCCAGCAACCTCAGCCACAGCACCTGCCCCCAGGGAACACAGCCGGCGAGCTGGAACCCTCCCTACCCTCCCTGTACCCAGGCGACACCTTCTGAAGGGCGGTCGGAGTAGAAGACCCCACACAGAACAAAACCTAGGCATACCTGGTGGCCACATTTAAGACACAGCCAAACTGAAGGGCCTTCTTCCGTTGCTTCTTCCGATTTATCTTTTACTTTATTGTCCGTCTTACAGTCTTGGCAAATATTCCACTCCACGTTCACTAAGGCCTTTTTCAAACCACCTTGCTCCAGCCCTTTCCTAAGGTGTCTGCACACAGGTTCTGGTAAAACAGACAACACAGGAGCACGTGAGGCGACACGCGGCTGCCTTCGGAGTCTCAGAGCCCGGCGTTCGTGTGAACTTCCCAGGTGAGCTTACTCTGCGCACAGATTGCCAGGTGATCTGATAACCCACATTTGTTTGACATCTGAATGAGTTGACTATGTGCTAGATTTGACAGAAATTTGAAACTTTGCTGTTTTTTTGGTTCTGAGTATAACCACCACCACCAAAAGTTTAATTTATTTAACTATTTCCTTAAGTCCTAGTATCATATTTATCATTCTCTTTATTTTAAAATGTTTGCAGAGCAGGTCTGTCCTTCAGGCAGCTGGCCCAGTGCTGAGGCAGGACCCAGGGAACCTAGAGTGATGGAGCCTCAGTGCATCTCGGGGAGGAGCTCACACTCCAGTAGGACGGACAGGGAAACAAACACATGTACAGCAACCTCCAAAACACGGTACAGCTGCATAAGGAGAGAAGGCTAAGGTCCCCAAAAGTTTCACAACTGCATAGTACACTCAACAAAAGTTGCATCTGTTCAGCCTTAGAAAATACTAACCACAATTAAAATTTCTGGTACTAAGTCCCAGCTGGTATGGCTCAGTGGACTGAGTGCTGGCCTGCAAACCAAAGGGTTGCCAGTTCAATTCCCAGTCAGGGCACATGCCCAGGATGCAGGCCAGGTCCGCAGTGGGGGGTGCATGAGAGGCAAGCAACCACACACTGATGTTTCTCTCCATCTCTTTCTCCCTCCTTTTCTCTCTCCCAAAAAATAAATAAAATCTTTTTTAAAATTCTGGTATTAAATACTTACTATGAGCCTGAGACTGCGCTAAATGTTTTGCATACATTATCTCATTTAATTCTCACAACTATCCTGGCAGAAGTCACTGCAATCCCCAATGACAGATAAGAAAACTAAGATTTCGTGCCCAATGTCACACAGCTACTAAGTGGCTAAGCCAGAATTTGGACTCAAATCTTTTTTACTTCAAAGCTCACACTTTAAACTATGACCTCAGAGATTAAAAGCAATCTGAAATGACATGTGCAAGGAGCAAAGGCACAGGGTATAGAATGTAGAAGTGTGTGCTGTCCCCTCGGAATGGCAGGCACACCTGTGTAGACACAAGCAGTTGGGGCTGGAAGTGCTTTTGGGAACAGATCAGTAAAGGGCTCTGAGAGCCACTCAAAAGGGCATCAGTTGTTTCAGAGACCCAGGAGGTTTGGAGATGAGTCAAGTGGCACAAAGAGCTTTATGTCCAAGGAGTTTGCACCACGAGACTATCAATGCAAATGAGATCATAGAAAGGCTACTAAATCCCAGTAAGTAGTCGGAGAGACATGAACTAAAAAGAAGACAACCTTTTCAATGAGCAAACCAGCAAAGAATTTTACAAATGATATTAATCAGGACTGATAAAGGTTCAAGGAAAGGGGCCCTGCAGCATGCTCTGGGGGGCCAATGAGTTAGTGAGACATTTCTGGAAGGTAACTCGGCAACAGAACCAACAGAGCCTTGAAAATGTTTACGCCATTTAAGTCAGCGATTTTCCTTCTAAGATCTGTACAAAGAAGATAGCTGGATATGCACAGAGATTTAGGGACAGAAATGTTTACGACTGCTTCATTAATAACACTGGAAAGTTAAAAGTTACCTGAAATTATAACAACAGATTCCCTAAATAAATCACAAAATATGCATGCACCCATGATCTTTTTTTGTCAATAGAACAATCATGCCATTTAAACACTGAAGACTATTAAATGACATGTACTAGATATAAACATTAGCTTGAAAACAAGTTACAGAACAATAATGTAAACTTTTATCCTACTTTTACATATTAAAGTATGTCCACTTAGGGATATAAACATCACTTTAAGGGTTCAATTGGTGAAATATACCTAAAGATTCAGAAGAATCATCAATTCGAACAGTTTTCCCCTTTGTCCGTTTCTTTCCCATGCTGGCACTTCATGGATTACTTACTGACACAAAATAACAATCTAGAAAACAAGATAAAGTTAGCTTGATTAAAAGAAAAAGTTTGTTCATACTTCTCAAAGAGACAGTAATAGAACCCAGCCAGAGGTAAAATTTTACATGCCTATCACACACTGTAATTGAAAAAGACCATCCACATGTGTCATGGCAATGAAAACTCCCAAGTAGGCAGAACAGATAGTATTGCTCTTGCTTCAGAGCCTAGGGAACAGAGTCTTAGCAAGGTTAAGAAGTTTTCAATACACGCAAAGATCAGGAGAAAACCTAAGCCTCCTTGCCTGGACCATGGAAAATCTGAGCACCTGACCCTGATTGGAATGTGACTTCTCACCACACACACGTGGGATGCTGGGGGCACTGGGATGATTTCCTTTCCTTCCAAGCTACCTTTCTTAGCTGTGCAGTCTATGCAAACTGAATTAACAATTTCTCTTAAAAAATTAAAAATTATTCTTAAAACAAATGAACAAATATGAAAAGTGCTGAAAGTACAAACAGGTCCACTTAACTTTAAAACAACAGTAATGATTTTGAAAAGTTGTATTTAACATACATTACAATAACTTAGCATCAAAATCACTTAAGTGTCTATAATAGCTATTTGACCTGGGGTGCTTATTAAAATTCTGATCACATAAATCAGCAATTTTCAACTTTTTTCATCTCATAGCACACATAAACACTAATCACTAAAAATATGTGGCACACCAAAAACTACATTTTTTTTTGCTGACCTGACCAAAAAAAACCAAAAAAACAAAAAAACCCAACCAGGTATAATTTCGATTCACTCACACCAATAGCTATTGTGATGGCTGTTGCCATTTCTTTTACTTGACACTCCAAGGGAAAAGAGGTCAGTGCCCCTGACTAAATAGCCAGGGACTGCATGTTTTAAAAATTCTTGTATCACACCAGTTGAAAATCACTGACATACGTGAAAAGTAAGACATGGAGCATGTTTTTTGTGTTGTTCTGTTTTAATTACTGAGAGAGAGACAGAAGCATTGATCTGCTGTTCCACTTATTTACGGAGTCATTGGTTGATTCTCGCATGTGCCCCGACTGGGATCCAACCCACAACCTTGGTGTACCGGAACAAAGCTCCAACCAACTGAGCAACCCGGCCAGGGCTGGAAGGTATGCTTTGAAAACACTTCCCAATGAATCCTGCAATTAATTAGCTGTCACCCTATCCTGTCTTAGAGACTTACAAGTATTCCTCTTTTAGTCCTTAATGTGTCAGTGTACTTAAAGGTTATTCAAAAAGGTCTGTATGAAAATTAGTGCCACATCAAGTAATTGTTAACCTTTCCAAAGACAATCTAAAATGTAACAAGGTTCCATGTTTACAAAGTACATGGGTAAGATAACAAAAGAATACAAAGTATAGAGGTATACATAATGCAAGGTATACTTCATGTACTTTTTCTCACCCTAAAGATAACATGTAACATAATTCATCTTATCTCGAATTGTAGATTTTACGGGGGGAAGCAGCACTGACTTCCTGCCTGCAGTCGAACTCCCTCTAACCAGCGCTGCACTCTGGCACCAGACGCGCCTCCCGACGAAGCCACGTCCATCACGCCCCTCTCCGGAGGAGAGCACGGAACAGCCCCCCACACACACACACATTGCGGAGCCTTGCCCTCAGGGTCCTTTAAACACTGTCCCCAGTGCTCTGGCAATCCTGCCTCTCATTGCTCCTCAAACAGAACCGCTGCAGATTCAGTACATGGAGCTTTGGGTCCTTCAAGTCCTTTCATGATCACCATCGCAACTGCTTTCACAACCACCCTCTAAAATTTAAAGTTTAAATGGGACGTTTCACTAAAAGAGGAAACTGAGAAACAAGACGACGGAAGAGCGCAGAGTGCCAGCGATGAAACCAAGGGGCACGTCTGTCTTTCGCATTCCCAATCGGCCTTTGCTAAGCGCACGCCGGAACGCCGCGCCCCCGGCCCTCCGCCTCGGATCGCTAGCCAGCGGGACCTCCTCGCCCTGCATACGTGCAACTCCTGTACTGGAAGCTACAGCCCTGGGAGAGAAAAGGTGGTTTCCGGCACGACTTCCGAACTGCCTATGGCAAGGACGGTGTCAGTAGGTCCTCAAGACACAGAAAAAGAGGGCGGCCCCTGACGCCGAGGGAAGGCTACAACGTGCGGAGGCACGCACGGAAGAACGCGGCGACCCCGTCCCCGCGGTCAGAAGAGGGGGCGGCGCGAGGGAGAGCGCGGCGCGGCGGCCGATCTGCCGTGAGAGCTGCGGCGGCCGGGACTCCGGGAGACACCCGAACGGCGACTTGGAAACGCTGCGCGGCGAGGGCCGGGGGGCGACTTCAATTCCGCGCAAAGAGCGCCACAAAATTTGTGACAACTACGAAGGGCATCTAAAGAGACATGACCAGCGAGTACAGTGGTGCCGCCGGCCGTAAAGCACCCATAAGTCATACTAAGTTTCTCAGCCGAGTCTTCAGACGACAGCGGGATTCTTAGCCAAAAGACTCTGCGGGACTCCACGCAACACTGAAAAGAAAGCCGGTCGCGCCGGCTCTCGCGTTAATGCAGCCCCTGCCCCGTCCGCCGCCCGGGGTTTCCCACGCGTGCGCGGTCGCATTAACCGCGGAAGGGTTGCACCGAGCTCAGTGAACCTGCGTCGCAACCTGGGGCCTGAGCCAAGCGGGGGCCCGACCCCGCTCAGCCGCGAACCACGCCCCTCCCCTGCTGCCACCGCCTCCCTGCGGGAGCCGCGGGGGTCCCCCAGGTCGAGAGGGGCGCCAGCACCGAAAACTCATTGGCCAGCTCCTGGGAGTGACAGGACGTGAGGCCAATGAGGACGCGGTACCGGGCCGAGGCCGGGAACCGCCCCTAAAGCAGAGTGGCTGTGGAGAAGAGAGCGAGGCCGAGCGGGACCTTAATGTTCCCGGAGCGCAGGAGGGCGCGCGGGCGACGGCTGCGAGTCAGCGGAGCCGAACTCACCCACAGCGACAGCGCCCATAACTGCAGCTCCTCGTGGGCCTCTGGTCAGCCAGCGTCGTCTTCCTCCCGGTGACGAATAACAAGCGACAGAGCGGAAGCCAGAGTGGCCACCAGAAAACGGCAACTTCCGCCGCGCGGCATCGTGGGAAGTGGCGTTGGCCCCGAGTCCAGCAGCGCTGCCGCCGTCTGCGCCTGCGCGCGGTTCGCACCGGAAGTCCAGACGTGAGTGCGTTCCCCTGCTAGGTGGTGGGCTGGTTTTCTGCTCGTCGCTCGCAAGGGTGGGTTCCTGGTGGCCGTCGAAGGTATGCAGCCTCCTTGACGGCGCCTTCGTCAGACGGAGGGCGTCGGAAGGCCCGCTGAGCGAGCGCCTTTAAATCTCGGCAGCTGCTAACTGCCTGGTGCACACGACCCTGGGCGTGTGGACGGTCTGACTCCGCCCTGCCGGAACGCTCGGTCTGCGCGTGCAGGACTGCAGGCGCCACACCCCGTGCTCAGCAGACTCGAGGCCTCGGCGCCGGCTCACCGTGACAGAAACGCAGTGATACGAGGCAGAGAGCTGCAGGTGCCCACGGAAACACAGGTCAGGGACAGAAGTAGCAACTCACAGCCAAACCAACAAATTTCATCCTCATCAGCCCCGGGAGGAAAGTGGCCTCCCGGCCTGTTGAATTGGCTGACTTGGGGGTGCTGGCCCTCCCGCCTGGTGCCGCTGACACTGTTGTACCGGCTCTCTTACTAAGCACATAGGCTTTGGTTTCTGTTCTGAAACAGTCGTGTGGCCGTCCGCCCACCTGCTCCCCTGCCCCCCCGCCACGACGCTGTTCCCCTCGTGCTCCGTAGGAGGCATCTCGCTGTGGCTCTGTGCACAGCGCGAACGCCACCGTGCCCCAGAAAAACGGCTGGGCGACGTAGGACACCGCTCATGTTTGGTTATGTATGTACATCCCTCCCCCACCCGAACCCCAAACAAACAGGTCATTGTGAGCCCCTTGAGAGCTGGGACATCTTTGTCTTGTTCTTTGCTGCACATCTAGTACCTAGAAGTGTCCAGAACATAGTAAGTGTTTAGTACTTACTGAAGAAATAGTTATTAATGAGATGCTTGCACAAAAAATGTTCATAGCAGCCACAAACAAAACAGCTGCGTTTCCATCAAAAGAATGGAAAAAGGTATAGTCACATGATGACATACCACTAAGCAATAAAAAGAAACTACTACTGTGAGAACATGGATGAACTGTAAAACTGTGATACAATCCATACACCCAAGTACCTACTGTATGATTCCACCCTATGAAGTTCTAGGATAGGCCAATCGAATTATGGCGAAAACCAGGGCAATGGCTGCCTTGAGGGGGGTTGGGCAGGGACTGACAAAGAGTTTGAGTTACACGGTTGTACAAAGGTGTCAAGACCCACGATATGCATTCCATTTTTACCTCAAAAGGAAAAAATACTAATTCGCATTCTAATATTATTCACGCCGAAGTAGGGAGAAGTATACTAATGTCTGTAATTTACTTTGAGATGCATGAGAATGGACGGATTGGTAGATGGATTAGATGTATGAGGAAGCTGCTAGATAAAAATGTTAAAGTGTTTAGGTCAATTTCTTGACCTCAGCACCATGCACATTTTGGACCAGCAAAACTTATTATCTGTAGGGGAGTGTCATGTGTATTGTGGTAACTGGAGCAGCATCCCTGGGCCCTACCCATTAGGTGCCAAAAACACCTCACCATTGTGACAACCCAAAATGTTCTCAGACTTTATTGAGTGTTCCCTGGGGAGCAGAGTCACCCCCCCATTCCTTCCTTTGAGGATTGTTCCACTGTTTCACTGTAAAATTCTCAACTTTTCAATAAAACGTGGAGAAAAACTAGATTTAATGAAATTGAAAAATGCTTACAAAACACCAAGTAGAAGATGCACCTATGAAGATCTATGCACTAAACTTTTTTAAAAAAATTATTTATTTTTAGAGACAGGGGAAGGGAGGGAGAAAGGGAGAGAAACATCAATGTGTGGTTGCCTCTCATGTGCCCCCTACTGGGAACCTAACCCGCAACCCAGGCCTGTGCCCTGACTGGGAATGGAGGCTGTGGTGACCCTTTGGTTCACAGTCAAGCACTCAGTCCACTGAGCCACGCTAGCCAGGGGTGACAACAGAGTTGTTTTGTTTTTACTTCTGTTCATTGTTACAATCTTAGTGCCAAGGACGGTGCTGGACACAATAGGTACTCAAGAAACCTCTGTGGAATGAGTGACCAGTACCAGTAGTAGCAGCACTTTTCTAGCACGTCCTCTGTTGCCAAGCACTGGTTCACACAGTTTGCACATTTGCCGCAGCCAGTCCTCACTGCAACCCTGTCGTTCCATTTTGGAGACTGCGAGACTGCGGCACAGAGAAACCAACTACCTGCCTAGGGTCGCAGTTGGTAAGTGGTGCTTTGGCAGTCTGGCAACAGTATATAAACTGCTATGATCAAAAGACCACAGTGAATTCATTTCCTCTAATAACCACCCAATGAGTTGTTTCCTGGAGTCTTCAACTTCAAAACAGGCTAGAAAAGATTTTTGTAGAAGTCAAATAAGTACAGGAAGTATAAATATGGGGTTTTTTTAGTAACAGCAAATGCTTAAGCTACAATGCCAAGTGAAAATATAGTAGGACATTGAAATTATATGAAATCACTTGCTAGTGAAGAAAACACTGTGTTTAAAGGACTTCGTGAAGATAGTGGGTAGCCTTGGTAATCAACTACTTAAATTGAAGTGGCTAGATGACAACCAGGGATTCCTGATCTGTGTAGGGAAGAGCTAATGTCACTATGTCTGGAAAAAATGACTTAGGGTCAAGTGAGTTTGGGATGCTATGCATATTAACTCCTCCTCTTAGAGATTCATGGTGCATATTGGGATCTAACAATACAGCCACACACAAAAAATGTGCCCATATAATTTATTGTCCAAGTGTCCCTTTTGTCTAAGATAAATGCTAGATCAGTCAGGACAGTAGGATGACCCGTGGTCACCCTAAAGAAACCTGTTGAACTTTGTGCCATTCTTCATTTCAATAACTTAAACAAAACACCAATTTTTTCCCTGGTGTGGCACTGGCATCCTGGACTTCAGATGGAAACACACTGGCATTGGGAATGAAGTGGCGTTGGCACCGATTTACACTCTGATGAGTGCAGCAGCCCAGCACGTGTGAGAGCACTTCATGTGTTCCTGATTCGTGTCCACTTACCCCTGATATCCAGTCCCATGGAGCCACACCCACAGTCAGGCGTGTTTTTGACAGGACCCATGGCAGCTCACGATCTGCCACCTTGAGTAATTCACTTCCTTTTTTCAGTGAAAGTTCTGCTCTTTAAAACGACCCTACAATGAACTAACTCAATTGTTGACCAACTACCATTTTCTGATGTTAAAGAAATGATCCAAACATATTGGATGAAACAAAGAAGACTTGAATAGAGAGACATGTTTCTAGAAGGCTTCGTAATGACCATGCGAGGCAGCCTGTCCGGAGCAGATCTGCTCTCAAGGTGTGGCATTTCCTGCTTCTGAGTCTGCGAAACTACCAGCTTCACTCCCCTGTGTAGCTGTAGGGTGGGCTAGCTTCTCTGCCCGCCCTCGGGGGACCCTAACATGCCATTCCTTCCCCTCGGATTGCAGCACTGTTGCCAAGCCACCAGTTAGGTTAACGTTTTTCTCTTACAGTCGCTTGCTCTGTATACATCTAGTAGATGTTATACTTAGTCACTGCAAGGACGTTGTTGAGTACAAGTTAAGAGGACTTGAGTCTGGAAGAAAATAAACATATGCTCAACTATGAAACTTGGAAAAGATCTTAATAAAGAGGCTATTTACAGAACATGGCCAAGTTTAAAGGAAGCACAGCTACCCCTAGGCCCGAGAGGTCTGCTGGAGTTGTGGAACAAGGGCTACCTGCAGAAGATGTGGTCTATAGCTGGTCACCACCATTGTCAAAATCCTACCAATGCAGAGAAGACCAGTGAAGGAGTACCTTGAATTCTTTTCTTCTCCCATCCTCCCACTGTCTGCCAGCACATTGGCTGAACCCAACTGCAAGAAAGGCAGAAGTGTCTGGTGCTGTGGGCTGCAGAGGTCAACTATCCAGAGGGAAAAGAAAGGCCAGAACAGGTCCCGGGGACAAACAGCAAGTAAGGAGCACAAGAGAAAATAGTCCAAACTATGAGCCTCTGAATTACGCCTTGGCATGTGAGGAAGGACAGTTCAGGCCTATGCTACCCTCGGTGCCCCCTGTCTCACAGACCTTCCTGCTCTGTCCCCCTGGGGCTCCCGCTCCTCTCTTCCGAGTCTTTCCCTTCCTCCAGTGCTCCACTCAGATCCTGCCACGTCACCAGATCTTTTCTGGTGGCCCACATCATTGTGCCCTCATTTGCATTCCCAAGATAATACCTGCACTGGTTACTTATCACCAGGTCTTTTTATCTTCATTGTTCTAGGTCTTGTTGGATTTATCTCCTGATCCTCACACTAAATAGAAAGCGCCAGGAAGGAAGGATGGGTGAGGCTCTGCATACAGTAGCAGCTCAGTGAACCTTTACCAAAGAGGAGAAAGGATTCCATGAACAGACCAGGAACCTAAATAATGGTGTTTGATTTTACAGAGTAGGTAAGCATGTTTTCCTTTATAGCAATGGGATTGAGATCCTTCTTTTTCAGAAGTGTAACCTTTCTTCCTGATGTATTTAGAAGAACTGTAGGCTAATCACGAAACTACAAGTAATATTGAAGCACATGAGTTGGAAAGTTAAAGTCCTTTCCTTTTTCCTTTTACCCACATTTAGCCAACTGTTAGTAGTTGTTTCATTCCTCTTAGAATGTCTTGATTTCCCCTTCATTCCTGAAGGGTATTGTCACAGGATCTAGTATTGTAGGATGATCTTTCTTTACTTTCAGCAGTGGAAAAATATGTCTCTTCTTTCTGGCCTTCATAGTTTCTGATGAGAAGTGCCCTCTTAAATGAATTTTTTTCCCTCCTAGCTAAGGTTTATTTCTCTCCTGCTGCTTTTAGTATATTGGCTTTTTTTTTTTAATTTTCAGAACTTTGACCATTATGTGTTTTGATATGGATTTATCTGGGTCCATTCTGCTTGAGATATGTTCAGCTTTTTTAATTTGTTTTCACCTTTTGACACAGTTGGAAGGTTTTCAGCCATTATTTCTTCAAGTACTTTATCAGCTCTGCCCTCTTTGTCTGTTGTTAAGAGTCCTATCTGGCCCGAAAACCCTGTTTGAATGTCACACACAGACACAAAACACCATGACAAGACGATGTGTTAATAATTTTTTAAAGGCGGGAACTATGTGAAAATTTTAAATTTCCATATGGTAACTTTCTAGAAGGCAACTCAGTGACATCTAGCAGAATTTACAATGTTGTGCCTGTTGTTTCGACAAGCCATCTCTACAAACTTACCCTTGAATAGAGTATTCACCAAACTAAATATATATGTTCATCACACTGTGTATATAAAAAGAACCCCCGCACTGTGGAAACAACCCAAATGTCCAAGGCAGAGAATGCAGTAAATGACGAATTATGTACATGACTCAGTAGGATAGCTGCCCACCAGAGAGACAGTGGTTGCCCTGTGCTGACAGCGTGTCGCTCTGCTGAGTGTGGTTCAGGGAAGTGGGGAGACATGACTGTATCATCCCCTTTGGATACATTTCAATTATGTTTCTGTATCTCACTCTCTACATACATTTACATGCTATACCAGCATATGTTTTTATATGTTTACATATAATGCTTAAAACTTTTTCAGATACAACACACCAAAAACTCTTTGCTTTGGATTGGGGACTTAGGTAGAAGGAGATACTACCAGCAGAAAACGGTATCATTTTAAGTTTTTCTTATTTATTGACTTCAGATTGGGGGAAGGGAGGGGGAGACAGACAGAGAGACAATTTGTTGTTTCACTTATTGATGCATTCTTTGGTTGACTCTCGTATGTGCCCTGACACGGGATGGAACCCACAATCTTGCCGTATCAGGACAATGCTCCAACCATTTGAGCTATTTGGCCATGGCATATACCTTAATTTTAAATTTTTTCTCTACTACTTGAATTTTCTAGCCTTGTACTTTCTAATGTTAACAATGGTTACTTGAGCTGTGGGATAATTACCAGTCTTTATTTTCTCTTTCTTGGCCACTGATAGGGCTTTTGACTTCATAATTAGATTTTTTTCATGAAATTACCTATTGTGGTAGCTCAAGAAGCCAGATCAACTATCTAGATACGTAGGAATTGGTTCCTGGTTATTATTAGAGTTTTCCTGTTCTCACTGGATTGTCCCACATTTTAGGTCCTTAACATATTACATCTATTACATACATATTACAACACATTATAAAGTAGAATAATGGGAAAGATATTCTGATTAAATTACACATTTTATAAAGAAGTCAAATGCATTTTAAATAACCTGTAAAGTTCTTCCAAGATTGTATATGTTATTTGTCTTATTCTTTTTTCTGTAGAAACTTACAGGTAGCTGGAAATGGTTGAGATGGAACAGGCTGAGGCCCAACTCTCTGAGTTAGACCTGCTGGCCAGCATGTTCCCTGGTGCGAATGAGCTCATAGTGAATGACCAGCTGGCTGTTGCAGAACTGAAAGATTGCATTGAAAAGAGGTCAATGGAGGGGCGATCTTCAAAAGTGTACTTTACAATCAACATGAACCTAGATGTATCTGCAGGAGCAATGGTAATTCAGTTTTCCTTTTGGGAGAATTGAAACAGGTCAAGACTTAAAACAACGCTTAGGGCTTTTTTCTTCTCTTTGATCAGGTGGTGTTTTCTCTGGCCTGTATTCTTCCCTTTAAATACCCTGCAGTCCTGCCTGAAATCACTGTCAGGTGTGTTACAGGAGCTGGCTAACTTCAGAGTTCAAAATTAATTGGGTGATAAAAGCAATTCTTGAGTTTGTTTTCTGTCCCAAGAAAATTGATTTAATTTTTTTCTCCCATATATTTTGTACCAGGTCACTATTGTTAAGTAGATCCCAGCAGGCTCAGCTGAACACAGATCTGACCGCACACCTGCAGAAGAATTGTCTCGGAGATGTCTGTGTGTTGCATGCCACTGACTGGGTGAGAGAACATGCCCCTGGCTATGTCAGCAGAGACACCGCCCCTCTTCCCGCTCCAGGAGGTGCAGTCCAGCCCATCCTTCTCGTTCTCACGAGACTCTGGATCTATAGCCATCACATCTACAACAAAAGCAAAAGAAAGCATATTCTGGAGTGGGCGAAGGAGCTTTCCCTGTCTGGGTTCAGCATGCCAGGGAAACCAGGTGTTGTCTGTGTGGAAGGCCTACAAAGTGCCTGTGAAGAATTCTGGTCCAGGTTTGCTCTCACAAATTTTGTGTTCTATGTCCGTCATTTTAGTGCTGAACTAGAACTGGAGATCTAGAACTAAGTGTGACCCTGAGGGTGTATCTCGTGGGAATTCAGCCTCAAGTCAGTGAATCAAATAGAACTCCCGTGTGGTCAACATCACATCCCTTACCTGACCCAGTGCACCTGGGAGATGTCCGTAAGCAGATGCCAAACCAAGGCCCTCCATCCCCGTGGAGCCGATCCTTCCCTCATCTTGAGCCGTGTATTCTCTGTGAAACACGGAAATTTCTAATTGTCTCATTTCTCCACAGACACCCTTGAGTGAGTTTCTGAGAAGTCCCTTTTCGGAGGTTGAGATTCAGCAATTTCCACATCAGTGATAATGGCAATAAATGAGTTTGGGGATAGGGTTATGACTAGAATCATATTTGATTAAAATACATCCCTGACATAAAAGTGAAAAGGTTTCTTCACTTCTAGGGCAATATTTTCAGTGGCCTAGAATGCACAACATAGTTTCAAATTTTCTACTTTGAAAATTTATTTTCAGGCTCAGAAAATTAAACTGGAAGAGAATTTTGATTCGCCACCGAGAAGACATTCCTTTGGATGGCACAAATGATGAAATGGAAAGACAAAGAAAATTTTCAGGTTTTGAAGAAAAAGTGTTCAGTGTTAATGGAGCCAGAGGAAACCACATGGACTTTGGTCAGCTGTATCAGTTTTTAAATGCCAAAGGGTGTGGGGAGGTTTTCCAGATGTTCTTCGGTGTGGAAGGGCAATAACTGAGTAGAGGAGCAGTTGAAAGTACTTTGTCACTGTTAGCCACTTGTTTTTTTTACCCACTCTTTCTTGAAACATTAATTTTACTTCCATCCCATTCTAGAATGTTAGGGGTAAAAAAGAAAAAGTAGTACAGCTGAAGTGCATCTGTTAAAAATATGTCCTGGTCGAAAACAGAACTGAGTTTTAAGTTATAATCTTAAAATTATTGACAGGAATTTCTTGCTATATATATACCATTTTGAAAGAGAAATTAATTTGACTGGAGTTAGATTGTGTTGGTGACCCATCTTGCCACCCATTCTCCACCCCTGCCCTTTCCCTTCCACCGTGAGCTCTCCCGGCCTCTCGGGCAGCTCGGGTGACTTTGGCTGGGGGACACCTGGGAAGACTTTTGCTTCCTGACTGACACGATGGACACAGCGAGGGCACCTTTGCTCCCTCTTCCTGCAGCAACGCTGCGGCGGCTGCTGGAGCTGCAGTAGTCCCTTCAGCCATGAGGGCAGTAGGGGCCCGGAGAGCTGCTGAGATGCCACTGCGTGTTGTCAAGCTGCGCCAGCCCCTGCCTATCTCTAGACAGCTTGTTGTGAAATAAAAACAATTTTACATACATTTGTGTGCCTCTTTAAAAAAAAACTAATCCTCACTGAGAACATGCTTAGAGAGGGGAAGGGTGTGAGAGAAACATCGATGGGGTGCCTCTCATACACGCCCTGACCGGGGACTGAACCTGCCATCTAGGTATGTGCCCTGGCCAGGGATCGAACCTGCAACATTTGTGGTGACTGGACCACTCTCCAACAGAGCCACAGCGGCCAGGGCTGTTTGTGTGCCTCTTACTAGCAGTTGAAAGCTATTTTGCCAAACATATTTTTTTCAAAGCTCTAGTTTTACATCTACCTCAAACATTTGATAAGTAGGTGAAGTTTTTCTTGTCTTGTTTAAAGATTTTATTTCTTTTTTTAAGAGAGAGGAAGAAGGAGAAAGAAGCATTGATGAGAGAGATTAAATCAACCAGTTGCTTCACACATGGCCCCCACTGGGGACCTGGCCTGCAAGCCAGGCATATGCCCTGACTGGGAATCAAATCCGTGACCTTTCAGTCTGCAGGCCAGAGTCACAGCAGCCAGGACGAAGCTTCTCTTCAGTGGAGTTTGCCACTCCACTCGGCTTTTACACACTTTCGTTCCACTCGGGCTTGCCTCACAGAAGGCTGCTGAGGTGTGAGCAGAGCTCACACCTTTTAACAGGCCTCAGCCGCGCTTCAAACTGGTAACGTAGAGAACTCGTTTTTGGCCTATTGGATTTTAACAATTTTTTTTCTTATTCAGAAATGGTTTTCTGTAAACTTCGTTTCAGCAAGTTGACCTGCAAAGACACACAGCCTGGTTTTGGAGGCCCTCCAACAGCTAGCTCCAAAAGTGCTTACTAAGGATTTCTTTGCTGTTTCTTTGCTAGCTTGCTGGCACTCGGGTTGATGCTGTGTTGGGTGTTCCTTGACGTGTGAGACTTGGTTAGAAGAACGGTGTTAGTGGGTAAGAGGGACACAATGTATTGGCCATCTTAGTCATGCGTTGCAGGCATCCTGTGTGCCCACCAGTGAAAGTCAGCAGGAAGGAAGAACTAAGGAGGCGGTGGTGGAGCTGTTCCTGAAAGGGCGAGGGCGCACTGCTCTGAGGGCGTCCGGGGAGAGCCCTGTGCTCCTCCCTGGACTCCCTCCTTCCTGCCCCCGCCCCTCTGCCATATCCGTGGCCACCACCCTATCAGAAGGGCCAGCCCCTTGACTCTGGCTTCGGACTCCCCCGGCCACTTGCAGATTCGGATGGACACCCACCACGCATGGGATCTGACACCGCGGGAGGCCACCAAAAGGGCCAGGTGCTGCACCTACTACATTCCGCAGGATTAAACTGCTAAAGCGTTTTCATTTATTACTTATTAATAACACTTATTTTACAAAGATTTTATTTATTTTTAGAGAGAGGGGAAGGGGGGGGAAAGAGGGAGAGAAATATCAAAGTGTGGTTGCACCTACTGGGGATGCGGCCCGCAACCCACGCATCTGCCCTGACCGGGAATCCAACGTGAGCCTTTCATTCTCAGGTCGGTGCTCAATCCACTGAGCCACACCAGCTAGGGTTTTCTTTCTCTCTTTCTTTCCTTTTTTTTTTTTTTAAGAAAACTATTTCAGTATACCAGGGGAACCCAACGGAGTATGTCCTTAGTGAGTTTCCGGAAAGACGACAAGGCAGCCGAGAGTTAGGGACACACACGCCCGATTACACAAGTCAGCATAAACTGCGCCCATCGAAGCTGCAAGGGGCACCAGGAGGCTCCCACTGAAGCACAATCTAGCGATCCGACGCCATGGGTCCGGACAGGAAAATGAACTTCAGTACTTGTTTAAGGAGAAAAAAAACATTAATGTGGGGAATTGGTTAAAGGGGATTTTAAAAGCCAAAAGAGGTCACGGAGGTCTTCACCGCAGCCGCAGCTCCTGTCCCTGGGGCGTGGTGAGGAGGGGAGGGGGGACGGGGGTGATCAGAGTAGTTTGCAGGAGGCCCCGGCAGCTGTAGCTCGGTCCCCGTCGTGAAGAGAGGGCGGTGCCCGGCTGTGGAGGGTGTCCCGGAGCTCAACAGAGGGACCTGCGGAGTCGGGTGCGGACCTCTGAGCAGAAGCTCAGACCCAGACCGGCTAGGACCCAGGCCACCGGGGGGCGGGTGCTGCCTGCTGCCCCTGGCTCCCCGAGGTGCGCCGTGAGGCCGGTGTCACGGTTTAAAGGGCAGGACACTGAGACCCGCTGCTGCCTGACGCGGTTGGTGTGCCCGGGGCGAAGGCCGCTGCCGGGGCCACGCGGACAGAGAGGGGCTGGCCCAGCGCCTGCCGAGGAGCCAGCCGAACGAAGGAGCTTGCGGAGCTCGGTGTCCTGCCGTTGAGCACCGGAGGGAGTGTGGACACGCGAGGCCGTCACCCGCATCACGCGCTTGTTTGCCTGGTGATGCTCAGAAGCAAAATCCCCAACCGCGAGATCCGTGCGTTTCAAAATTAGGACTGCCGCACTACGCTTGTTGAAAAAACTGCACGTTACCGTCACAGTGCGAAAAGGTGTGAACTCAGGGGCAACGCTGCCTAGTAGAGCACTGCTGCTCAAGTCCTAACGAGGCCTGGAGGTCTGCTCTCCAATGCAGACGCTGCCGTAACAGTCGCGAGCGGGCCCGAAAGCCTGCGTTTCCTTCCAACGCCCACCGACACTCCTGACTGCGTTCTAAAGGGCCCAGCCGGTCCGCGTCTCCACGTCGCGGACTGCCACGTCGCGTCGTTCTGCCGCAACCCGGGGTCGAAAACGCCCCCCCGCCGCACGTGCCGGCCTCCCCTCCGCGGAGTCGGGAACCCACGTCGCCTCCCGCGACCGCGGAAGCACGGGTTCGGCGCCGTGGTCCAACGCTCGGCCGCCGATTGGACAGAGTTGACGTCAGTCAGACAGGCGCGGCTCCAACTGTGACGCGAGGCCGCCTGGGAGTCGAGGCCTCCGCGGGAGCCGAGAGCTGAATCGGGGCTGCGGAGGGCGTGGGTAGGTGGCGGAAGGGGAGGGCCGGGGGAAAGTTCTTCCGTGAACCACTTCCGGCGACAGAGCCGGAAGTTGTGGTCCAGCCGTTTCTACCGGGGGCTGCGGCTGAGAGTGCGGCGAGAACGCGGCCATGGGCGGGAAGAACAAGCAGCGGACCAAGGGGAACCTGAGGGTGAGCGCGAGGTGGCAGGGCCGAGCGGGGACGTGCGCAGCGGGGCGGCGTGGGCGGCGTGGGCGCGTGTGGGGCATGACCTCCCGGAGCGCGTCCCCGCTGGCAGGTGGTGTCCAAGCAGGTGGCCGGGCTGGCAGAGCGGAGGCGCTCCGCGCCGAGCTGCCCCCGCGCACACACTTCTCGTTAACTGACGCTTCAATGGCGGTTTCAGCGGGAGGCTGCCTGCGGGGCTCGAGCCGGCGGCCTCGGACCCGGAGATCCGGAGTCGGCGATCTCCGGGTCGCGGGGTCGCGGCGGGGCTCCGGGTCGCGGCTGAAGCCCCGGCCCTCCCCGCCGCCTCCGTCCATTCTGCGGCCACACGGACCCCTCACGGGACCTGGGCTTCTTTATTTAACTCATGTCCTCAATGTTTTGTCTTTGAAATAGTCCCAGTATAAGCAAAAGAACATGACAGTGACAACCCACCTAGTCTCTACCTAGAGTCACCAGCTGTTAATATTTGATCACATTTGCTTTCCCTGTATAAGGATTGCATTTTGTTGAGCCTTATGAGAATTGCAGAAAGTACAACGACTCCTAAATCGGGTGTATTCTAAAAATATTGCCGTTCTTCTACGTGACTATGAACAGTTACAACGCCGGCGAAAATTTAACTTCAGTATAATACTGTTAGCTAATAATATATATACAGCATTGCATTAAGATTTCCGTAGTCATCTCAGCAATGTTTTCTATAACTTTGTTTTTAGGAATAGCATTAAAAAAGCATGTAGTATCCAGTCTGGGATCACTCGTGCCTTTTACTTAGTTAGCTCTTGACAGTTTCCCAGCTCCCTGCCCATGCTGCCCCCCCCCCCGCCCCCGGACTTTTATGGGGAAGAGCCTAGGCCAACTGTTACGCATAATTTAAAATTGTCTATTTGTTTCTTATGATTAGATTCAGGTTAGCAGTTTTTGACAGGAATGCGTCATGGATGAAGCACCTCAGTGCCTCACTGCGGGGACGCATGTGCTTGTTTGTCCTGGTGTTGGTGGTGTTGGTGGTGTTGGTGTAATCACTTGGGGATGTCAGCTTTTCGATTGCCTATCAGAATAATAGGTGGAGTGAGTGATACCTTGAGCCTGGCAATATCCTGTTCTCGCCCACAAGCTTTCATCTAATGGTTTTAGCATTCTTTGATGATAATTGCTGGAATCAGTTATTACTGCGCTGATTAAAAAAACTTATATTTAACCCTGAGAATGATTATCTTGACAAATAACGATTTAGCTACAGTTATTTCATTTTAAATATGATGGTACTGAGTTTTAGAGAAATTTACCTGAGCTCATGAACGGGGAAGTTGCAGAGCTGGGATTTGAATGGCAGTCGTTGATTTAGCAGACGACTTCAAATCCTGAATGCAGCGTACTCAAGGGTGATAGACAGATGTCCCCTTTTCTTGATGATAGAAACAGATAAGTATGCAGATAACTGTAATGTATCAGGGAATGTTGATAGAGGTATGAGCAGAAAGGAAGTGGAAGAACAGAAAAGAAGGGACGGCTATGTTTTGAAGGATGAATAGGAGTTTGTCAGACAATGAAAAGGAAGGAGAAGTTTTTAGGTGGAGAGACAAGATTGTGCAAAGACCAAACCGTGAAAAGGGCAGGGCATTATTTCAGGGACCCTTTAATTCAACTTGGTACTGGAACATAAATCGTGGCAGCTCTTTTGGAGCAAGAGAGAAAGCAGGTGGTAGAAGAACAGAGTGGAAATGGCAGAGGTGAAGTGGTGAAAGATCTGTCCTGAGTTTGGGATTTAAACTGTAGACAGAACTGTGCCACCTCAAACACCTATGGAAGTCAGGCACAGGAGAATGAAGCAGATGTAGTACAAGAAAATTAACTGCCAGAAATAGAATCAAGTTTCTTTTTGAACTGTGGGTATAATATCTAACACACAGTAGAGTAAATAATAAGAAACAGTAACTATATTTTAAACTCACAGTAGACATTGCATAAAAGATATAACCAGTACATTCAGAAAATAATTTGTTACTTTTAAATTGGAAACCTGAAGTTGGTACCTTCTGATCCTACTTACCACTGTCTAGCTGTGATAATTCAGGTCAGTTCAGAATTCAGTCTTGACCCCTTTAGCTTTCAGCAATTATTTCTTTTTTATACTACTTCATTGTTCTGTTTCCTCATAAAGAAGTTTACAAATGGGATTGCAGATGAAATTCTGATGTACTAAGGTCATCATATTTAGTTTTCAGAATTGTAGTTCACTAACTTCCTTTGTAGCTCTTTGAATAATGTTCACTTTAATAAAGTTTTAAAATAGAGAACCATTTTTTTTTGCAATTAGTCTTAAATGCTCTTGTTTTAGTAAAGAAATGTAATTCAAGCCATCATTTTCATTTCTGATCATTCATTTCAGTTTGAACGTAGTCCAGATTTTTCCTTGACATCAGTTTTCCACACACAATTTTGCTAGGTTTGAGCAAATTGAATCACACATTTGGATAAACCTTTTTGAACATTCTCATAGAGAAATAAGAAACAGGTTTAGGTAGGTGGTAATGTCATCCTGGACATTGAACTGGGGCATTTTTTTCTTAGATGACAATATCTTAATTTCTTGTAGCAGTTCAAATATTTTTTGTCACAACTAATCCCTTAATTTTTAGTACGAGGAGTCTGCTACATTGTGTATCAGTCAGACAGACCACTGATTATGGTTCAAAACAAAGTAATGTATCTTAATAGCCTAACCATCATGTGGGTTTCTATGTCCATAATAATGTTAATTGTAACCATTTTAGCTCAAAGAAGTTTGAGTATGTGGCAGTGAGTGTGTCTGTCCTCAAGGAGTTCCTAGTCTGGAAACAGCTATAGTTAGACTTGTTCCATTGTGGTTACTTAATAAATATTTGCTGAATGAATGGGTGATCCATTTCAGTCAATTGTACATCATTACGCAGTGCACATACTATTTATACAGAAGTTGGAAATAAAACATTTTATAAAACAGTACTTAGGATTACCATACATGATGCTTTCTCTGATTTTTAATATTTTATTCTATGTCTTTAAAATGCTCTTGTGACTGATTAACTCGATACCATGAGCACCTAATGGATTGTACCCAGTTTAAAAAACATTTTTCTGATGTTTAGAAAACCAGAAAATACCTCTTGGGATCATTATTGATAACTTCTTGCTGATAGAAACATTTATCTTTGGGAAACATTGTAATACATGAAATCTTAGGCTAAGAAAAAAACTCAGAAGCGTGTTCTGTCATGGGGATTATCAAGGAATTATACTCTAAAGAACTCAAAGTTAAATTTGGAACTCTTCTTGGACTCTGACATTTTTTTTTCTCTACTTTCTACCAGCCTTCAAACAGTGGCCGAGCTGCAGAACTTCTTGCAAAAGAACAGGGAACTGTGCCTGGATTTATTGGTTTTGGGACATTCCAGAGTGACCTAGGCTATGTTCCTGCTGTTCAAGGAGCTGAAGAAATTGATAGTCTTGTAGATTCTGACTTTCGAATGGTCCTCCGGAAACTTTCTAAGAAAGATGTCACAACAAAATTAAAAGCAAGTTTTATTGTGTTCATAAATTTTCTTAATAACATAGTCCTTTTATTAAAATATCATTGCCATATTTTGTGTAAAGGAAAATGAATCACCACACATAATTTCTTTTACAGTTGTACTTTTTTCTGACACACAGGCTTAAGCTGAGCTTTTACTTATCTTCTAGGTTATAAATTAATGTGTTATTCTGTTCATTTTGAACACTTTGGATTTCTGGCTGTATACTTTTACTTCCATTAGAGAATGTAATTTGACCCTATAATTTTAAATGGGATTTTTTGTTTGCATCTTTATTTATTTAAAAAATTTTTAAACTTGTTTTCAGAGAGAGGGGATGGGAGAGAGGGAGAGGAACATTGATGTGCAAGAGACACATCCATGTGCGGTTGCCTCTTGTGCACGCTCAACTGGGGACCTGGTCCACAGCCCAGGCATGTGCCCTGAGAGGGAATCGAACTGGCAACCTTTCAGTTTGTAGGCTGAAAGGTCTACGTGGATTGGTGTGCTCGATCCATTGAGCCACACCAGTCAGGGCCGCATGTATTTTATTTTTTAAAAACAGCTGAAAAGTTTCTACCATACTAAGCATGTAAAGGAGCTCTTTAAATTTGTTCCATGTAGCACAAACAGAAACAGTGTATTCTCCCATTACATAAAATAGACAAAGCTTCCAGAGCAGAATAAATATAGACAATAGTCAATATTATGGCTGTCGATCCTTAACAATGTTAATAATTTACTTTCAGGCTATGCAAGAATTTGGAACCATGTGTATAGAGAGAGATGCAGAAATTGTAAAAGGGGTTCTTCCATACTGGCCAAGAATTTTTTGCAAAATTTCACTTGTAAGTATTAAGACTTGACTGGCTTATTTCTGTTGTATGTATTTGATTGAAATTATGGGGACTGTCAGATATAGATGACATTGGTGGTGAAGGTTATGAAATGTTATGTTGGTATTGTTACACAGTTTGGGTCATTGGGTTGTGTAAAGTGTGTAGGGAATTTGTTGTGTTTTCCAAAATTAGGTCAGAGTTACCCAGATGCTTTCCAGTCACAATAAATTTTGGCAATTTAATTTCTTTGTATATTTGCTCCAGAAGAATGAGAACCAATTGCTTAATTGCTTAAGGCCTAGTCTTAGCTCTAGCTTTAATACAGTTCTCATCTCATTGGGAAAAGGAAAAAATAATCAATTTCTTTACATAGTTATTGATTTTTTTTGTCCAGCTCTGTACATAATTGAATTCTTATTAATGGATTATCATAGCATATTCCAAAATATCTATATCTGTTTTAATAGAGTGATTTTAAACCATATTATACTTGCAATAGGACCATGACCGCCGGGTTCGAGAAGCCACACAGCAAGCTTTTGAAAAACTTATCCTCAAAGTTAAGAAACACCTGGCTCCTTATTTAAAAAGTGTGATGGGCTATTGGCTCCTGGCTCAGTGTGACACTTACCCACCTGCTGCATCGGCAGCAAAGGATGCCTTCGCAGCCGCCTTCCCCCCCAGCAAGCAGCCTGAGGCCATAGCGTTCTGTAAGGATGAGATTGCAAGTGTAAGTCCTGGGAACTGTTCTCAGCTTTTCCTTAAGTGTTCAAGGGACAGCAGGCATATCACAGTGACAGCTGTTCTACCTGGCAGTATGAGGGAGTGTGTGAGTGAAATGTTTCCAACCGAAGGTTGTCTTTTTAAAACAGTGTTTAACACAGTTGTTCATATTGCATTCTGTTTACTTTTTAAAAATATTTATTTATTTATTTATTTTAAGGAGTGGAGGGAGAAAGAGAGGGAGAGAAACACAATGCGCGAGGGATACATTGGTCAGCTGTCTCACGCCCCCAGCTGGGGACCTGACCCGCAACCCAGGCGTGCACCTGGACCGTCCTTTGGCGACCCTTTGATCTGCAGGCCGGTGTTCAGTCCACTGAGCCCGTGTTGTATTTTAACTACAATTAACATGTTGTATTGCATTTTTCTAAATTATTTAAATTTTCCCTCTTTAATTTATAAATCTTAATTTATCATATTACCTAAAAAATTTAGGTATATGCTTTATAGTATATAATCTAAAAAAAGAATACATCTAAAAATTCATTCTAAACTTATTTTCCCCCATATCTTCCCATTAATACATGTTTACAGATTCACTCTTTTTGCTGGCTCTGCGGTATTCCTTTGTATGAATATATAGCAGTTTAGTTAACTTTTTAAAACATACATTTGTAGTTTTACCCTGATGTCTTTATTACAAAGTTTAGCGGACTTTTTTGAATAGATCACTTCATACTTGGTGGGAGTGAAAAGTACCAGCACTTTTAGTCACCATTCGTTGGGTCAAAGAATAAGCACAGGTACCGTTTTCACAGATGTTGGTAAATTGCCCCTCAGATGGCCTTACACATCTCCCCCACTAGCCTGTGTGGGAGTTTCTTCAGCTCTCGGCCCAGACTTGGACCAGACTGGTGTCAGCCTTCACTTCTGTGGCTTTTGGTTTTTGTGTATCTGGTTTTCCTCATTTCTTCCCTCCTTACTGTCCGTAAGATACGGACTGGCAAGACCAGATGGCTAAGCTTCTTGACATTATGTGAGGAAATGGAGTACGGAAGGAACTGAAGATTGCAACAATGTGTGCCTGCACTCGTTCCCTCTGTGGAGCCCCTGTGCGCTCACAGCTCTGTGTCTGTCCCTCCCTCCGTCCTCCTTCCAGTGAGTGGGCCTTGCCGCGGGTTCCTGTTACCCGTGCCGGCTTGGACTCCTGAGCTCCTCCCCCGACACACACGAAGTCCCCCTTGCCCACTTGGTTCTTGGTTTTCCCGTTCTTCCTTGCTCAGGTGTACCAAGTTGTCTTTCTAGGGAGAGGATGTGTACCTTTAACCATCTTCTCAGAGGCAGTTCTCTAACCCAGCTACAGGTTAAGAGTCATTGTCTTATTTAAATATCAAGTGGTAACTGTTACGAGAGTGAAGTGTCATGAGTTTAGACACTAAGAGTTTTAGAAAATGGATTTTGAGACAACTGATTTGGCTCTTCATAGTTTCTGTTTGTGTGTTGTTGTTTTTTAAGATTTTATTTATTTATTTTAGAGAAAGGGCAAGAGAGGGAGATAAACATCAATATGTTGTTGCCTCTCGTGCGCCCCCTACTGGGGACCTGGCCCACAACCCAGGCCTGTGCCCTGACTGGGAATTGAACCGTTGACTTTTCCGTCTGCAGGCCAGCATTCAATCCACTGAGCTATACCAGCCAGGGTGAGGGGGACAGTTCTTGATGGAAACTGCAGGTGCTTGGAGAAGTGCCCTATCCTTCTTGCCTCAGTAGCAGCCAACCTTGGGGATGGTAGGGAAAGAAAAATAAGTAAAGTTCAAACCTTTTAGTGTTGCTACTTAATTTAGTTTCTTTTGTTGGGAAAGGTTAAGAAAATTCTAGATCAGATGAGGCTTATGCTCTCTCCAATCACCATTGGCAGTGCAGTGAAATCTCAAGGTTTGGGATTTTCCCTCTGCAGGTGCTGCAGGATCATCTGATAAAAGAAACACCCGACTCCCTCAGTGACCCGCAGTAAGTTGTATCTGCGTAACTCCTGTAAGGATTTGTTTTACTTACGGGTCATAACGTGGTCATCTTAACGTAGTGTTTTTAAAGGGGTGTTACATGTAGAGATGAAAATGCCTAATACGGTGTGCTGTGTGCCATGTGCCATTGTAAGAGCGTCTCCTTGCCAATTGTCTTGCTGTTTAAGTTGAATTGTCTGGGAGCCACATATTTGGTTCTTTTTCAAAGAGATACTTTTAGATTTTTCCTACATTCACCTTTTGATGGTCATAGCCAGGGACGTTTTAAGGTCTTGTTGAAAATAGTTGAAAAACTGTCAGTGGTTCTACTGAAAAAGTAGTGAAATGTTCCCTTCACTTTTATTATGTTCTGATCAGACTCTTACGAGTCCATAGGGAAAGCCATCTCAGGTGCATTAACACCCATGCTCCTCTGTGTACCCCCGCCGCGAGCAGGGGGTGCACACTTGCTTCGGCCACGGCTCTCCGTGTACTTTCACCTGGTATTCTGTGGGAGGATGCGACTGAAGTTCTGGGAGTGATCGTATTTTGAGGGGGGTTGGCACAAGAAGAATCGAATAGAGAAATAAAGCAACTTTGGTAGGCACTTAATGATAAAACATTTAAAATAGTGCCAAATATATCGTTTTGCTTACAGTCAATCCTTATACATATTTCTCCTATTTTCAAATAAGAACTGTTCCAGAGGAAGAGAGAGAAGCTAAATTCCACCGGGTCGTAACGTGCTCCTTGTTGGCCCTGAAGAAACTGCTCTGCCTCATCCCAGAGCACGAGCTTGGGTCTCTGGAGGAGAGGTTTCGGTCTCTCCTGTCCCAGAACAAGTTTTGGAAGTATGGAAAGCACAGTGTGCCTCAGGTGGCTTCGTCTTTCTTTTCTAAGACACTTCTCTGAGTCCGTTCTTTTTCTCCTGCTTGCGTCAGTTTATATTTATGCTTTATGTTTATTGTTAATGTTTAAAACTTTACAAATATATCTTCGTGGCGGGACCTCATTGCCCCTCCTTCCGGAATGTTACTGTATTTTCACTTTTGTATTTGTTAGGACTTCAGATTGAGAGTTGAATTGTCATGCTCCATTCCTGGCACCTTGATTGAAATTGTTGGCATGTGCAAGTCTGTTCTCATTGAATGTATTTATTTATTTTTCCTGTTTTGTTTCTGTTTTTGGTTTTCCTTTTAGATCCGCGCTGCTTATTTTGAGTTAGTTTCTGCTTTGTGCCAGCGCATTCCACACTTGATGAGGGACGAAGCATCACGAGTGAGCTCCTCTGTCCTACTCAGCATTGACGACAGTGACCCCATTGTGTGCCCGGCCCTCTGGGAGGCTGTGCTGTATACCCTGACGACTGTTGAGGTAGGTGTGGGAGGTACGCTCAGTGTGTCTGGGAATACCTGTCTTAGAGCCACGATTTTTCAGCCTTTGTCATCTCATGGCACATGTAAACTAATTACTAAAAATCTGCAGCACGTGCCCTGACTGGTGTGGCTCAGTGGATTGAGCACTGGCCTGTGAACCAAAAGGTCACCGGTTCAATTCCCAGTCAGGGTACGTTGGGAGCGCATGAGAGGAAACCAGCTGTTGTTTCTCTCTCACCCTTCCTTCTCCTCTCTCTGAAAGTAAATGAATAAAGTATTTTTTAAAAATCTGTGACACACCAAAAAATGTATTTTTTGCCAATCTGACCAAAAAGTAGGTATAATTTTCCTTCATTCACAGCAGATGGCTACTGTTGTGATGGCTGTTGTCATTTTTTACATTGACTAAGGGAAAAGAGGTCAGTGCCTTTGGCTAAATAGTCAGGCACTGCATGTTTTAAAAATTTTTGGCAGCACATGGGTTGAAAATCGCTATCTTAGAGACTTTTAGGTTATACTGTCTAAAACTTAGCAGAAAAAATGCTTTCTTGGAAATAAAATACTTAATCCAAAACTTGATATAAATCTAACCTGACTGTAAAATGGCAGAGGGTCTTTATTTACTTTCCGTTTAGCTGGTTCTGCGTGTCCCGGTGCGGCCCATTGAAGCAGGCCCCTCGGACTCTCCGGTGTAGGGTCAGTGCTGCTGTCCCTTTAGAAGGCAGCTTTGTGTGAACATTTTAAGTTAGGTAACTATTTCTGGTGACTGTGATCCCAGAAGCCTGTGGGATATGTGATTACTGTATATAATAAATGTCTTATCATTTCAGAGTTTTAGTTTCTTTTTTTTTAAATATATTTTATTGATTATGCTATTACAGTTGTCCCATTATCCTCCTTCATTCCCCTCTGCCCTGCACACCCTCTCCCACCCGCTTCCCCCCTTTTAGTCCATGTCCATGTGTCATAAGTTCTTTAGCTTCTACATTTCCCATACTATTCTTGCCCTCCCCCCGTCTATTTTCTCTCTCCACCATCCATGCTACTTATTCTCTGTACCTTTCCCCCTCTCTCCTCCTCCCACTCCCCTGTTGCTAACCCTCCATGTGATCTCCATTTCTGTGGGTCTGTTCCTGTTCTAGTTGTTTGCTTAGTTTGTTTTTGTTTTTGTTTTAGGTGTGGTTGTTAATAATTGTGAGTTTGCTTTTATTTTCCTATACATGTTTTTTATCTTCTTTTTCTTAGATAAGTCCCTTTAACATTTCAGAAAATAAGGGCTTGGTGTTGATGAACTCCTTTAACTTGACCTTATCTGAGAAGCACTTTATCTGCCCTTCCATCCTAAATGATAGCTTTGCTGGATAGAGCAATCTTGGATGTAGGTCCTTGCCTTTCATGACTTGGAATACTTCTTTCCAGATCCTTCTTGCCTGCAAGGTCTTTTTTGAGAAATCAGCTGACAGTCTGATGGGAACACCTTTGTAGGTGACTGTCTCCTTTTCTCTTGCTGCTTCTAGGATTCTCTCCTTCATTTTTACCTTGGCTAATGTAATTATGATGTGCCTTGGTGTGTTCCTCCTTGGGCCCAACTTCTTTGGGACTCTCTGAGCTTCCTGGACTTCCTGGAAGTCTGTTTCCTTTGCCAGATTGGGGAACTTCTCCTTTATTATTTGTTCAAATAACTTTTCCACTTATTGCTCTTCCTCTTCTCCTTCTGGTACCCCTATAATTCGGATGTTGGAACGTTTCAAGATGTCCTGGAGGTTCCTAAGCCTCTCCTCATTTTTTTGAATTCTTGTTTCTTCATTCTTTTCAGTGTGGTTATTTCTTTCTTCCTTCTGGTCCACTTCGTTGATTTGAGTCCCAGTTTTCTTCCCATAACTATTGGTTCCCTGTGCATTTTCCTTCATTTCACTTAACGGTAGCCTTAATTTTTTCATCTAGTTTGTGACCAAATTTACCCAATTCTGTGAGCATCCTGGTCACCAGTGATTTGAACTGTGCATCTGATAGGCTGGCTGTCTCTCCGTCGCTTAGTTGTATTTGCTGTGGAGCTTTGATCTGTTCTTCCGTTTGAGCCATTTTTTTTGTCTTGTCACGCCTGTTACGTATGAGGGGCGGAGCCTTAAGTGTTCCTCAGGGCGGGGAAACCCAGTGGCTGGGTTGTGACGCTTAATGTGGTAGAGGGGTCCGAGAGGGAACAATGGCACTTGCTCCGCTCTCTGTGGGACTTCAGTCCCTTCCGCTGCTTCCCCCAAGCAAACTGGGCCTTTCTGGTGCTGATTCCTGGGTGGGTGGGCTTGTGTACATTCTAGGACCCCATGGGTCTCTCTGACACACACTCCTGGGTGGCCAGGGGTCTCTCCCTGTGCCTCAGCCCCCACAGGTGTTTTCAGTCAGTGCCCGGAGGCTCTGTTTCCCGGCGCTGGGGCCCTGGGTTGCGCGCAGGGCCTCGCTTCACATTCGCCGCCTCGCTGGGCCTGCGGGTTGCCACCCCTCGGCCCGGGGTCCACCCGCTGCGCTCCAGATTCCTTCCGCGCCTGGTCCCACCGCTCTTTGTGCCGCGAGCCCTCTCCGCCCGGCTGCCCGCCCCCGCCCCCCCGCCGGTCTGGATGAGCGTGACTATTTGAACTCCTCGGTTGTCCGGCTCCCGCACAGCTCAGTTTTCTGTCAGTTCTGGTGGTTACTCTGTTTCTAAATTGTTGCTGTCCCTGTCTTGGTTGTGCGAGGAGGCACAGTGTGTCTACCCACGCCTCCGTCGTAGCCGGAAGTCCCTCTCAGAGTTGTAGTTTCTGGTGGCTGTGAGAGAGGTTAGTCCTATAGGGTAGAATACTTGACTTTTATTTTTGAGACCTGCGTGTCTTCTCAAAAGTGGGTTATGATCTTCATGGTTACAATCTTTTCCCCGGTTAGGACTGCTGGCTTCACGTAAACGCCAGAAAAAGCGTGTTCCCCAAGCTGTCGGCCGTGATGCGTGACGGCGGCCGGGGCCTGGCCCCGGTCATACACCCCAACCTGCTGCCGTTCGTCAGCAAGCTCCCGCAGTCCGTCACCGACCCGAAGCTGGACTTCTTCAGAGACTTCCTCACCTCTCTGGTCGCGGGGTAAGGGGCGCGCCTCGTGGGTCTTTGCAGCCAGGAGATGTTTCTTGTTCTCACAGAGGGGTGGGGTGACATATACATAATTGTCTTTCTTATTTAAATTTCCCCAAAATAGTTTTTTCCTGTTCATTAGACACTTTTCAGGTTTAATTTAGAGAATTAAAATGGAATTTTTTTCTTGGGTGCTTTGAAGGCCTCAGTGCTAGTATACAGCAGGAACTAAGGTGACTACAGTAAGGCCCTCAGGTGGCAGTAGGCCGTTTTCCAAATGAGTTATTTTTTCATATGTTGATACAAATGCGTAAATGCAGAAAACGAACCTATAAAGTTTCTAAAAATTCCACAAACTTACAGAAGTTTGAAGTCACAATTAAAAATTACTTCAGTATTTGTCGAACTTAATAAATAAAAGATACTCAATTTTATTTAGTATTTAAACTTTTTTTCACATTACTTTTTGTTTGGTTAAGTCCTGTCTTTCAGATTTGTAGCTGGATGGGTTCATGAATAGAAAATAAACGTGTTTTCTTCTGTTGACAAATTTTTTAAATAGGATTTTTTTCACAGTTCTTCAAGTTCATGTTATAATTAGGAGATAATTTTATCGTCTGTTCTTCGTTTTTAGTTTAAGAATTTTATTTTTTAGTCTTGGCTGGTGCGGCTCAGTGGATTGGGTGCCCGCCTGTGAACCAAAGGGCCGCTGTTTCCATTCCCGGTCAGGGCACAGGCCTGGGTTTCAGACCAGATCCCCAGTGGGGGCGTGTGAGAGGCAACCACACACTGATGTTTATCTCCCTCTCTTCCTCCCTCCCTTCCCCTCTCTCTAAAAAAATAAATACTGAAAATCTTTAAAAAAAAATAAATGCACATTAAAAAAAAGAATTTTATTTCAAAAGGTTCTCATCTTTTGGTATGATGCCTTTTCCATGACTTTATTTTGGTGTTTCTGAGGTGCTCATATTCTTTTTCATGAAGGAGTAAGCCACAGTGATGTGTTATTTCTTAGGCTATCAACAGAGAGAATCAAAACCAGCCTCTCAGAGTGCTCAGCAGTGATATCTGCGTTTTTTGATTGCTTGCGTTTTATAATGCAACAGAACTTAGGAGAGAAGGAGATTGAAGAAATGCTCATCAGTGATCAGGTATTTATAGTGTAAAAATCACTAGTGTTTTTCACACTGACTGTAAAGAATCAGGTTCATTGTGTCTTGTTGCCATTGCCTTGTAAAGATTCCATACGTGCTAGTATAATTAGTGTAACACAGTAATGACTGAGGACTAGCCTCTGAATGAACAAACCCTGATGGTTTTAGAGTTAAATGCAAAACAGAATTTAGAAGGTGTGGTTTTCGGTCTTTTGCATCACCGTATTTTGCCGTGTACAGTGTGCACCCACGTCTGTGCGCGTCGTACATGTGGGATTGTTACGCCCATCGTTACGCCCCCGGTGTGTGATCATTATACCCGTTGTGTCGTCATTATACCCATGGGTAATGTGCACCCTTACTTTTCCCTCAGAAATTTGGGCAGAAAAGTGAGCACTACACACGGCAACATATCCTAAGTTTAGATACACATACTTGAGTATTTATTACTTCTGAAATATTCAAGCACATATACCCTTTTGTGAACAGTTGTGTTTGGTGGTGCTTAGAATCAGTGATGAGGGTAGGCTCTAGAATATGGCTCCTGTGGTAGGAAATTAATTAATGAAATACAATACCAAATCCTAGTTGTTGCCTCAGATAGTTAACTTCTCTCGTCTTTGTAATTCAAGAAAAAGGATTCTGAATTCTGTGGATCCTCTGTCTTTCATTTCGGCTGAGAAGAAAAAGCAAACTTGAATAACCTCAGAAATTCTGAGAAAAGTATATTATTTGTTAATGACTAATAATCTCGGTCATTTGTATCATAAAAATGAAGTCATTCAAGGGGAATATAGTAAAATCATTACGCTCTTTATATTAATAGGAAAATGATTTATCAGGTTAACTTTTCAGAGTTCTGGAGGGAAATCTTTATTTTTCATTTAAATGTGAACACTTACGTTACACAACTACCTTGTTTATATTTTATCTTCTGGAAACTGAACTGTTCTATTTTACCTTCTCTTTTAGTTGATTCCTGTGATTGATGCAGTTCTCAAAGACCAAAGATTGCAGGATGGGCAACCCTTTGACTGTTTAGCAGAAACTTTAAGTTCTTGGGAAGCCAAAGCAGATATGGAAAAAGATGATGAAACTGCTCACAGCTTGGAGAAAGTGCTCCTGAATTTCTGGGGAAGACTGTCAGAGATCTGTTTTGAGAAAATGAATGAGCCAGAAGCTGATGTTAAGTCTGTTTTGGGTGTATCTAACCTATTACAGGTCCTTCAAAAGCCAAAGGGCTTGTTGAAGTCAAATAAAAAAAAAATTGGTAAGGTCAGGTTTGCTGATGAGATGCCTGAAAGTCATTCAGCGAACGAAAAACACTTCCCCTCAGAAGGCGAGAGCAGTGAGGGCTGGGAACCAGTGGCTGAGCCTCTTCTCTCCCGTGACTGTTCAGACCTTGTATCCCCGCTACGGAAGAAGCCTTTGGAAGACTTAGTCTGCAGACTGGCAGGGATGAGCATTAGTTTTGTCAACGAACAAAAGTCAGAGCAACACCTGAGGTTTCTTTCCACTCTGCTCAGTTCCTTCTCTTCAACCCAAGTATTTAAGACGCTGCTAGGTGATGAAAGGCAGAGCACTGCCAAGTCCAAACCTCCTGAAATAGCCGAGCTTATACAGAAAAACCCTGCAGTGCAGTTTTTGTACCGGAAACTACTCGGTTGGCTAAACGAAGACCAAAGGCAGGATGCTGGTTTCCTGGTGGACATTTTGTACAGTGCCCTCCGTTGCTGTGACGATGACAAGGAAAGAAAAGATGTCTTAGATGATCTGACTGAGGTATTCCTGCTGCGTCTCTTTGAACTGGAATGGCTCACACTGGCACCACGATCACAGACGTGGAGGGGTCTCGTCGGGGGGACGTGTGGATTGTTTCTTGGTGATGAATTTAAGATAAGCAATATAGTGATTGTGAGTTGGGAAGTGTGTGAGACTTCCAGGTCGGTGTTCAGTAAATATGTATGTGGTCGTGACACAAGCTTGGTAGCAAAAGGGGGAGTTGGACCAGCTGAAAAAGTTCTATTTCTGTAGTGGTTACCTGGTTGCTTCATTTACTCGTAAATGTTTACTATTCCTTGCAGTGATTACTTGTGACTCCTTTTCCTCTTCCAGGTGGAGCTGAAGTGGAATTCAGTCCTTCAGGTCATCGAAAAGGTATCTCAGGGATTTTTTTCTTCTCTCTTTTTGTGTTTATGGGTGTGGAAAAATTAAAACCACAGTCATAGTTCTACACGGGGATACAGTCAGATATCTGTGTTAGAGGACTTCCTCATTGCTATCAATTCCCATAATTTGAGAAGATTTTTGGTGCTTGCCTTCTGTAGTATTTCTCAGGTTAGGGATATCAGGGAAGAATGAACAGGCTCTGGAAATCCAGTGTTTCTTCCCTAGCAGGCAACAAAGGGAAAGTTAAACATTTTCATTTTTATTATTTTTTTTCAAATCGTAAGAGAAAGTTTATTTAGAAAACTGCAGAGGTAGAAGTGAGCCAGCTGGGCCGTGTAGGCTCAGGAGACAAATTACAGAGACAGAAGAAAGGCCCTTGCAGCTCCAGAGAGAGAAAGGCAGAGAGGATGTGCTGGGAGGAGGGGGTGGGGGGGGCGGAACAGGACGGATGTAGGCATGCTCCCCAGGGGGAGAACACAGACTTTTTTTTTTTTTTTTTTTTTTAATGAAGGCTGCAGGTTTCTATTCTTATCCTGGTCACTCTTTCTTCCATAGAAATGGATTCAGTGGTTCTAGTTTTGTTGGGAACACGTCAGGAGATGATTGGCCCAGCTCTGGAATATTATACAGGCAGATTAAAGCTCTCCAGTGTTTGATGGCAATGTAACTGGATAAGAAAGTTAATGATGAGAATAATGAAAAGAAATCAAGGGACATAAAAAATGGGAAGGTTAAAAAAGTAGCCTAATTATTTCCTAATGAAGATGTAAATAATATAACAACACATTTCCAACCATAGAAATGTTATGACTACTTAAAATTTTATCTTAGCTTTTTTGTATTATTTTTAAGTTTTACACAGATAACTCTTTAACTTACAATATTTTTTCTTTTAAAATTTTGGCATAAAACACAGCCCGATATTTCCCATCCTGACGCTCCTGCGTGCACAGCCCAGTCGTGGCCACGTGCCCACGGCACTCACTGGCAGCCAGTGTCCAGAGCGTTTTCACCCTGCAGAGCTGAGGCTGTGTCGGCTGAACAGTGACTCTCAGTCTCCTCCAGTGGTTCATTTTCTTACAAAACAAACACACGATATTACTGTTTTTCGATGAGAAATATAACTTATAGGCACATCTTTTGCAGTAGCTTATCCAGTACCTTCCCTCCTTATAGGCAACAGCCAAGCTGCTTAATGCATTTAGAGTCAGTTGAGGGAGTTAAAGGTTGATAAGAAAATGCTCCCTCCATTTCCAGCTTAGAGATGTCTCTGCCATGTGGTTTGGATACATGTGTTTGGGAGACTCCCCCACCAGGGCAGCGTCTGCCGCCCACTTGCCCCTGAGCAGCTAGCTTCCTGTCCTTAAAGCTTCTGTCAGCACAGCACATGGAGAAGTTGAACTTCGTGTCTTGCCAACCTGAGACCCATTTTATTCAGAGGATTATTTTCTGGATTTTGTAGGGTTCTATAAAATAGACTGGTCTTTTTGATAAATTGTATTAGGCAAGCCAATTTTATAGCCATCTAAACTCTAGTTTTTCTCGTGTTCATACAACCTTGTACTTTATGAACAGATCCCTAAAGTTACCTTCTTTAAAAACAAACCTGGATTTTGAATGCAGAAAAGAACCTTAGAGATTTTTTTAGGTTAATCTTCATTTTTCAAATTAGGAAATAGGCCCAGGTTGATTATGAGATTTGTCCAAGGTCGTGAAGTCAGAATAGTGGTAAAGCTTGGGCTAAAATAAAAGCTGTGGTTACCTACAATTTTTTATGTAAAAGGATAAAGTTTTTCAGGCATTACCCAATCCACACTTGGATTGTTTTTTTTTTTTTTCCTAGATTGCTTTGAAATGAACCAAATTGCAAATTCCTTTCTTCTCAAGCCTTAAAACAAAAGAAGCTCTGGGGACGTGGATCAGCATGCTTTGGGGGGTGGATTTACAGTTTTTTTCTTGCTTCTCCACTCCATGAAAATAAACTAGCTGCTGTCACATATCTGGCCCTAGTAACTATTTTAAGGAATTAGTGGAGGTAATAAGACGTACCGTTATTCATATTAAAGCAATTTACCATTATATATTAATTGTGCTTTAATTTTAGCAAAATTAATGAAAAATTGAATATCTATAGAGCATTTTTTTAAAATCTGTCCTCAAAGATCAGCCATTTATTATCGAACAAATCTGCAGAGTTGGTAGCAGGTGTCCAAGAAGTTTTGGACTGTCTCTGCTCTCAAGGAACTTAGAGTCTCATTGGACACAAGACACACACACAGATGAAACATTTAAATAACAATGCAATCCAGTAAGTGTTTTAGAAATTCAGAGAAAATCAGTGATGAGCATGGGCTGGAGAGGTGGGGAGACCTCGTAAAGCAGGTGGGATTTGTACTGATTCTCAAAAACATGGATAGGACTTGAGGAAAGTAGATGAGCAAAGCATGGGGTGTGGTGAGATAGGCTTTGTGGGGACCTCGGAGCTGCCTGCCTCCGCACAAAGAGGAAGGGTGGGGAGGGGAGGGGCACGGGAGGTAAGACTCCAGGCTGATAGCGTTTGTGGTCTTGCTTCTAACCGTTGCTTTACCTGTACGGTTTTAGGCAAGTTCCAGTTCAGAGAAACATGCTTTAGTCATTTCTTGGCTGAAAGGAGACATCCTCGGGGAGAAATTGGTCACCTTGGCAGATCGTCTTTGTGATAAAGGCTTGGAATCCACAGTAACTTTTGAACCTTACTTCTCAGAAAGATGGGCTCTTTTAAGCTTGGTATTATCCCAACATGTTAAAAGTGGTAAGCAAAAATATGACTTGTTTTCAGTGGGGAAGTAATTCTGTCACTTTTGGGGGGATTTCATGCTGCTGAGAATATGACATAATTCACTAAAATATCTTAATTTTGTAAGTACCCTAAATATATATTATCTTTGTGGCATGACTTGGATGACATTTAATATTTTGTATTTTATTCTGAAGGGTTTTGAATTTAGCAAAGCTCTTCACCCTAATTTTATAGAGCATAGCTTTTTAAATTTAATTTAAAACTGCTTTTTTTATGTGAGGCTTTTTTGTGTGTGAGAACATACTGATTTGTTCGTATGGTTTTCTTATGTCTAATATACAAGCACCTTTTTAAAAAATAATATTTCATTTTCAGAGGGTAAGGGAAGGAGAAAGAGAGGGAAGGAAACATCAAAGTGTGGTTGCCTCCATGCACCCCCTACTGGGGATCTGGCCTACAACCCAGGCATGTGCCCTGACTGGGAATCGAACCAGTGACCCCCTGGTTCACAGGCCAACACTCAATCCACTGAGCTACACCAGTCAGGGCAGCACCCTTTTTTTTAAAAATAAGCACAAAGCCTCAAGTTGTAAAAGATTCAAAATTATACTGTTAATATTTTTTTTGTGTTTTGTCTGTGTTTTCTTTTTTTCTAGACTACTTGATAGGAGAAGTGTATGTTGAAAGAATTATTGTTAAACTTCATGAAACTTTATCCAAAGCAAAGAAATTGTCAGAAGCTGAAAATAATGACTCTTCAGTGTCTTTTGTCTGTGATGTGGTCTATGACTATTTTAGCTCAGCAAAAGGATGCTTGCTCATGCCATCATCTGAAGATTTGTTATTAACTCTCTTTCAGCTGTGTGCTCAGAGCAGAGGAAAAACGCATTTGCCAGGTAGTAGCTTACCCTTCAAATGTCTTGCTGGGAATCTCTGGCTCTGACCTTCACAGTGTCAATGCCAAGGCTTTATCAGTTGCATCATATAATGTGTTTGAAAGTTGAAACCATTTTGAGTAAAGGACTCAAATCTTGAACACTTTCTGCTTTAAAAACCAAGTTAAAGATGTATGTAGACATTATGTCTTAAGTTCTTACTTGATATCAAGGAAATAGTTTTGGAACATGCCATATCTTATCTCTTTCCTTGTCTTAAATAGTTAAAAACATTCAATCTTGGTGTATGTCAAAATGAAATTGAGATTGCCTTTTTAGGGACTATATTCTTGCCTTGTGTGTTAATTTAGATATATTTATGAAAGAAATATTTTTAAAATACTCTTGGTAGCCCTCCTCTCCAACCCTTTCTTTAATAATAATGCCTCTATTTAGAAAAGGCATATACTCTTGAGTTGGCCAAAATTGCTAAAATAAAAGACACATTTCTCATTTTCACCAATAACTTCATTGGTTTGGGTATTTTGAATGTGTCAGCTGTCTCCTGTGTGGTAGAATGTTAATTCTTAATTAATGTCCTAATTTGATCGCTGTCCACTTCAGTTGGCCTGCCCGACCGTGGAGCGTCGTACAGCAAGAAATCTCTAGCACCGAACATTGCAGATCACTTCTGACATGTTCAGTCAGTCACAGCACCCTCTCCATACACTGCACTAATTATTTTTTGCATTTCAGTTGCGTTTTTTAGATTTTATTTATTTTTTTAGAGGGGAAGGGTAGGAGAAAGAGGGAGAGAAACATCAATGTGTGGTTGCCTCTCGCATGGGGCTTGGCCCACAGCCCAGGCTTGTGTCCTGACAGGGAATTGAACCGGCGACCCTTTGGTTCACAGCCCACACTCAATCCACTGAGCTACACCAGACAGGGCTCAGTTGCATTTTTACCTTCCTTGAAATAATAAAGCGTAATATGCCAAAAATGTTGCATCTCTTGTTCCATGTTAAATATTAAAATAGCTGTACAGATACTCACCAATTTTGATGTTTCTTTTAAATGCACATTGATATGGCAACTGTCACAATACAGTCTAACAAATTGTTTGGAATGAAGTTACAGACAACTAAGCACTACTAGAGCCATCTTAAGGAAAAAAACAAATGAACCTTTTGGCCAACCCAATATTTTTCACGTCTCCAAAAGGACGGCTTTAATCTTACTATTGGATTTTTGTTTTCTTTTTGAATGTTTCCTTAATAATGTGAGAGCGGCAATGAATTCTTTTAGATATTTTGTAATGATTATAATTACTGTTGATGTCTCGATTTTAGACATTCTCATCTGCAAACTGAAAAACACCTGGCTCTCAGGCATGAGTGTGCTGGTTCATCAGACGGGCTGCGCAGGCCTGCAGAGTGCCTTCCTGCGCTCATCTGCTCTGTGGCTGAAGGGCCAGGTCCAGTCTTCACCTTTGGATATCCCAAGGTAACCATTTTGTGCTCTGCTGCACGGTATTTCTTAATACGTGATCACGTTCCTTAAATAAGACTCCATAATTAGTGTGAGTGCCTGTGGAAAAGGGCTTGTTACGTGAGAACTCAGTGGGATTCCTACCAAGATTTTTCCAGGATTTGTTTTAAACTCACTGAGCTGAGGACAACTGTCACAGCAGACCTGCTGCCCTCCTGCCTCACGCACGGTCAGCAAGGGGCCGCTGCTGCTCTTCTGCATCTCGCCTGGGGTGGCCTGCAGCCCCCGCCTCTCCTGGCCAGCGCGCACAGCGACTGCTCTGTGTCGCTCCTCTTTTGGGGTCTGACAGCCCCTGTCTTCAGGTGTGTGAGTTGCAGATGCGTTTCGCGTCTCACACCCAGTCCACACGTGAGAGGAGAATGAAGCAGATGTACCCAGAGGCTCGGGAGTTGAATCTCATCTGTTTCTGATCACCGTGCTCATTTTGTGGAACATGGGAGCTGTATTTCAGAAATACCTGATCAGAAATAGGTCAGATCCCCTTGGCGCTGAGATGGAAGTAGCACCTTCTTTTCAAATTGTAAATGTGGGATGCGAGCCCCATGTGACTGTGTGTGTTGGTGAGGGGGAAGATGAGGCATGGCAAAGCCACTCAGAGTTACTTTTGTCTTTTTGTTCAGGTAAGCTGTTACCTGCCACAGGGCATTCAGTGTGTACCAAGGTGTCATAACAGTACGTTCTTTGCGTTGTTTTAGTCTTCAGGGCCTTTTATCTACTGTGGATGATTTGCTCAATAAGCTTCTGGAGAGTGAAGACACCTCCCTCCTGGGAGTTTATATTGCAGGTGTCATGCCAGACAGCGGAGAGTGGGAGACGATGAGACAGTCCCTCCCTATGCAGGTAGGTTTGAGGTGGGAGAGCGTGCATCTCATTCTGATGTTTGGGTTCCATGGAAGGTTAAATATTTCTATTTATTTTTGGTGAAGAAAAATAAGAGAAGTAAGTATCTTACTTCGCCCTGATGCCTCTGAGTGCTCCTCTGTGTGTTTGCTGTTTGCGTGGCCCCGGCCGGCACTGGGCCGCAGCTGTGGTGTAGGTGAGGTCCATGGGCACCTGTAGGGAGTGTGCACGTGAAGGTTTCTCATGCGGAACCCAAGCTTCAGGCTTCTGTGGCTGTGCCAATAAACCAGTAATAAACTCATTCTTACAGTGACTTCAAAAACAATTAGAAGAGGCTCTAGTAACTGTGTTTTTGCACCCTGTCTTAGCTGTGCAGTTGGTGGCAGACAGAATGTCTGATGGTGGTCTACCCGCTTTGTCGTTCTGCAGTGGCTGCACAGACCTCTGTTAGAAGGAAGACTGAGTTTGAATTATGACTGTTGCACAACAGATGTTGAACAACAAGATACAAAGACACTTCCTAGCCATTTGTGTACTTCAGCATTACTGAGCAAAATGATAATAGTTGCACTGAAAAAGGAAATAGTCCTAGAAAATAATGAGCTCGAGAAAATAAGTAAGTATGTAAGCATTTAATGTAATATATATATGAATTTTGAAAGAATTTTGAAATACTTTTGATTATACTGTTACAGGACAGACGGGGGGTGAGTGATATATTATTGCCAAAAAGACCCCCTTTTTCTTTCTCCGGGGGTTCCCTTCCCTATACTAGGTTCACTTTGCCCACCGCCAGAGGAAAGACGTCTCTCAGTGCCAGAGATTGGTGAAAAGGAAGAGAATTATTTATCTAAAAGTTATACAGACTTAGAATAATGACTTAATGTCTTCATTAAAATACTAAAGTTCTCTAGAATACCCACAAACACACACAGTCCTTCTCTCCTTTGCCCAGGCAGGGGCACCATATCTCAAGGAGAGAAGTAGAAGTCCGTGGTTCAGGCTTCCAGCACCATCAGCTGTGTCGCCACCACGATCTCCAGTTAATCCGAAGCCATGTGGCACCTTCTCATGGCCCGCCAGCAAGAGTCCTTTTACCCCTTTTCTTCCAGGCAAAGTCTCTCCTGCTGCCTAAGCCACGTGGCAAAAGGGAGCACCCTAGAGCTGCGAGGTCCTAACTCTTGCCCAGGCTGCATGGTCCTGACCTGTATGGCTGCCGTGCCTGGGTTTAAATCCTGGCGCCAGTCTTCCTCTGCAGCCCCATTTCTGACTCCTCCCACGATCACTTCTATCTGCCAGCATTCCCATATTCTTCCAGCTTCACTGGGCTGCCATAGTAAGTCCAGGCAGGTGTGGCCCTGTGGTGTGGAGCCAGTCATCTCCAAGCTCTCAACGCAGGCCCTGTAACCAAGGGGGAGTTGCTTCCCAGTTATATCCTGGGTGGAAGTCACTCCCATCCCCCTGGCTCAAAGCCTGGCCACAGCTATTTAACATATCTGTGAAACCAGTTAAAGGCTGTAGATATATTAAACGATCATGCCAGGGGTTAGCTGCAAAGATGTTGCTATGCAAAACAGCTCTCAAGGATCCTGCTCATGCGTCCCATCCCCCAGCTCAGGCTGGTGGGGGGTGAGGACATCATATATATTTTTTCCTCTAGTATTTCCTGAACACCCTGAGTTTCGGACCTGAGTTCAAATTCCCATTTGGTCACCCTCCCCCAGCCCTGGCTGCACCCTGTTACAATATTGCAGTTTAAAGAATCAAGAAGTTGCAGCTCCTATTTACCATGTTAGTGATGAGAAACTTCAGGTTACTTAAATGATGAATGTTAAATTGTAAATCGGATGGAAGCATACTGAAATCTTGCTACAACCTTGTCGGGTGTCCAGTAGATGGTGGCGTGAGGTCCCGTTGTCAGACTGGGTCACGTCCGTGTGAGCAGACCCCGTGTCCCGTAACTGAGGAGGGAGTGTGGGCTTCATCCAGGAGTCCGAATGTTTCGTTAGGGTTTGGGCCACCGCCTGTGTCTGCTGGGCGAGTGGGGGCTGGAACGGCGTGGAGCTGCGGGCAGCAGCGTGGGCAGCGCAGGCGGCGTCCGAAGGGGAGGGTGTGTGCAGTCCCCGTGGTGGCGGTCTGGTGTGTGGGCCCTCAGGGTTGGCAGTCCCCGGTGTGGGAGGACGTGGGGCCCTGTGGTCGGCCAGCTCCACAGGCTTCTCCCGGGCAGGGCCAGGCACCCCCGGCTGTGCTGCTGGCAGAGCGAGTCTGTCCGACAGCCGGAGTGGAAAGCAGAGTCTCATTTCTCCAGTGTCTTACACGTGTTACTGATTCCAAACGGACAACATTGTGTATTTAATCTTCTCGTCGATACTATCAGTTAGATATCACTGTTTTTATCCTGACTCGCTTAGAATTACTTAACTTGGAAAGGGTAGGGTTAGATTTTAAACCAGGTCTCAAATCTTCTGACTTCAAAATCCAAACCATGCATGGATTTATAAAAGAGTTGTGACTAAATGTATATTAAAATGTTAAGAGCCTCTGACATTCCTGGTTTTATGAAAGATGCTTGGCCATTTAATTCTCACGGCAGTCACGGGCGGACTGTCCTGTCCTCACCGGTGACTATGTGTGCAGCTCCTTGAGGACAGACGTCTGCCGCGGGACCGTGCCCTCTTCACGGCCTCCTGCCCCTCCTGCCGTCTTCCGTCTCGGGGCGGAGCTTCTTGTCTCAGGCCTCGCACCCCTTCGTTGTCTGTCCCGTGTGTGCCTTCTTGCCACTGAGACCAAAATAGTGGGAAGATTCTTCCCCTGTCTCTGGTCATTCAGGTCCTTGTCACATGCTCACCTAATCAGAAAAGGAACCAAGGAAGACTTGGTAAAGGAGTGGTGTCTGGTGTCAGGCAGGTGTTCTCAGTTGTCAGTCTTTTGACAGTCTCCAAGCAGGTCGGAGGTCAGTTCCCAGAGGTCGGGGAAGAGGAGACAGGGCGGGCCGGAGCCTGGAGTCGGGCAGAGGGGAGGAGCCCGTGCCGCAGCCCTGCTAACTGCGCCCTCCTCTCAGCCGCAGAGCTTCTCTACTCCCTGCAGTGGTGCGCGGAGTTGGACAACCCGCCGGCCGTCCTCACTGGGTTTCAGGAAATGCTTGAGAAAATGAACATTACGTACGATGACTTGTGTGGACTTGGTAATACCTCCGACCTTTTGCACCTGCTATTTAACAGGTAAAACTCCCTTTCAAATTCCATTTTTAAATGAGCATTTTACTACTTTATAGCTTTGTTTCTTTAAAATGTAAGCCTTCTTCATGCTAATTCTTCAGTCAGAAGGCTGATCTAAATCTGAATTCTTAATGATAAATTCTTTGTGGGTACTAAGTACTTGATTTTATTTTTCTGGGGAGATATCTGGACTTTGTGTTACTAAATTCATAAGCATGTTCAAGGGGCAGATGATGAAAGGAACAGAGCTGGTAGACATGGCTTTGACTTGTCATCTGTGACCCACTCCCCACCCCTGTGGAGATCAGCCTGTATCCTGCACACTGTCCCTGCTGTGTCTGGCTGCAAGAACCACAGGCCCTCTCCCCTAGATGAGGAAGTAGGTGTGAAAACAGGCCATCATGGAGATGGTCGCAGTGAGAGTTTCCGAGGTGGAAATCACTGGGTGGGACTGCCCTTTCTTAGAAGAGTCCAGGGTCTGGGCCCCGGCTGAACAAGTCTTCCTCTCTGGTGCTGTCGCACCCAGCAGCTGCCCAGAGCCCACTGCTGCAATAGCCCCGTGGCCTCTGCGACTTCGGGCCTGGTCTTCAAGCTCAGGGCTGTGGTGCGCCCAGTCCCTCTAGTCCTGGGGGCAGAAGTCCTGTGTGAGGCCGACACCCTCACAGGGCGGTGGATTCCACTCTGTCACAGGAATCCAGGGAAACAGTTTAGAAATCATAGGTAGTTTCAGAATGGATTTTTTCCTTCATTTTTTAGATCCATGGAACACGGCACTCTGTGGTCTCTTATTATTGCTAAATTGATCCTTTCCCAAAGCATTTCATCTGATGAAGTAAAACGGCATTATGAGGAAAAAGAAAGGTATAATTACTTAAAGCTTTCACTTTGCAATTTACTGTGTTTGGACAGCTTGGCAACCTCCAACTAACCAATACTTTCTAATGAATTGAGCAAACGAGGTCTAGGAGATGAAATTTAGTTAAAGGAAATGAGAAAGACTGAAAATAATTTGAGTTGTTTTAGGTTTGGAACATATATTTTTGTGATGAGCATTTTTAACTTTATAACGTTTTGTTGTAGAATTTCATACTGGTTTTAAACAAGTAGTGTTTCATAAACTTATTCTCTTTTCCCCCAAAATCTCTCTCGTGGATCTTTCTGTTACTTTCCATCCCTGACTCCCTTCATCACCACATTGTTTGCTCCGTGGAGAGTGCTCCACTTTTCTCTTATAGGGGTCATCCTAGTGAGTGTGTTCTGGAAATGCAGTGAACGTGTTCTTCATCCAGAGAAACACCCTGTGGTTAGGCGTGCGCCAGGCCCGCGGAGGCCGGTCATGCTGGAGAGGCCGAGGGTCCAGAGTGAGCGCTCAGCTGAAAGCCACCGAGAGGCATCTTGAGTTGATTGATTTGCCAGGAAGCATTCGAGAATGACATGTTTATGTTCTGGCACAGTAGATTTGTAAATTTCTAAATTTCAGTTTTAAGAATCTTATTTAAAACTTTAAAAAGCATATTATTTTGAGATAGAGATTCACATGCAAATGTAAGAAATAATACAAAAAGATTCCCTATGTCTCGCATTTAGTTTCCACTTGGGCACAACCTCAGCTCAGTTTCACATCCAGAGAATGGCAGTGACACAGTGTATCGGTCAGGGTCATGTGCGGTCATTTGCGTGTGACCACGAACCACCAGGCTTCAGACAGAGAACAGCTTTGGCCGTAAGCATCGCCCATGTTGCGTGTCACACCCACAGCCACCTCCCTTCGCCCTGTTTCCTCGCCTCTGGCAGCCACTACCCTGTTCTCCTCCTCCCTCATCGCCTCGCCCAGGAGTGTGGTATCAGTGAGATCGTACAGTATATGGTCTTTTGATGCTAGTTATTTTGTTCATCATAATTTAAAATTTTTCTAATTATAAAAGTAATGAGGAATTTATTCAAGAACTGTTTGAACTGATTACTACTGAAATGGATAAATGCTTGACGTGCAAAAATCAATAACTTTCTTATTTATCAGTAATAATGAATTGAAAAATGTCACAGGAAAAAAGATTTCATTACAAATAACTAGACTATAAATACCTACAAATAAATTTAATAAAAAGCATAATTGTAAAACAGTAAAGATTACAAAAGACAGTAGGAAGATATTAATCTATAATTTCACTGGAATCACAATAAAAATTTCAGCAACATTATTTGAAAAAGTTGACATACTATTGTAAACATAGTGTGCATTTGAAAGGGAAACGCTTAAGAATGGCTAGGAAATCTCTGAAAGACAAAAAGCAAACAGAACTTGCCCAGCTGCACACAGTCGTCAAGCTGTGTGAGAACGGCGAGTGGGCAAACCAGTGGAGCCGAGCGCGGAGCCCAGGAACCAACCCGCACCCGCACGAGAGTTGCATGTCCGGTATAGCTGACCTTTCAGATCAGTGAAGAGAGTCCGTAATAAATGAGGTTAGGAAAATTGGGTACGTGGTTTAAAAATACAGCGAAAGCCCTGGCTGGCATAGCTCAGTGGATTGAGCGCAGGCTGCGAACCAAAGTGTCACAGGTTCGATTCCCAGTCAGGGCACACGCCTGGGTTGCAGGCCACGGCCCCCAGCAACCACACATGGATGTTTAAAAATACAGCGAGACCCCTTCCTGACATTATGCATAAACATGAAGTGCAGGTGGAAGCTAAATGTAAAGAACAGACCTGTGAAGTTTTAGGGAAATAAGAGACTGGATTATCTTGCGTGGAGATCCTCTTAAGTAAGGCACAAAACCTAGAATCCATTAAAGAAATGATAGACATTTGATTATTTTAAAAACGAAAGCTCCTAGCAACCCAACTGTCTGTCACATGAGCAGACAAAACACAGCGCACGTACGACGGAGGGTTGTTCCGCCTTGAAGAGAAGGCTCGGGCACCTCCTCCGCATAGGTGCCCCTTGAGGACGTGGTGGTGCGTGAAGGAAACCAGGCACAAAGAGACAAACCCTGTGTGATCCCACGAATTTGAGGGACCTCGCTTAATCAAATTCATAGAGAAAGAAAGTAGACAGGGGCTGTCGGGGGCGGGGGGGCCGTTTCTGGTTATTGGCTAGAGTTTCAGTTTTGTGAATGAAAGTTCTGGACTGTGTTTGCCCAGCAGTGTGAGTGTGTGTAACGCTGCTGGACTATACACTTAGAAATAATTAACATGAAAGAAAGATTTCATTATGTGTGTTTTACCACAATGAAATAAATACTTTAAAAAGAGAAAACCATGACAAAAATATAGTAAACAAAGTTAAAGGCCCAGTGACAAAATGGAAGAACACATTTGCAAATTAACAAAGAATTAATGTCCATAATATATCAGTACCTTCTATTAATCACTAAAACAATCCGAATTGAAAAATGTGTCAAGGACTTGAACAGGTCATTCGCAGATAAAATGTAAAATATGAAAGGATTTGCCTTATCAGTAATGATGGTCAAGTAAAGCGTATCTGACATATTGCCAGGGATTTAAAAGTCTCATTAAGTGTACAGAAAAACAGTGATGTGTACATTCTGTGAAACTTTAAATGGGTTGCAGTTTTTTGGAAAGCAATTTGAAATTCAAAATATAGTGCATTCAGATCCTTTGATCTTGCAGTCGCACATCTGGGGATCGAGACTCTCGAGAGGTGTTTGCACTTGTGCTCTGGCACGTTGCAGCCTTGTTCCCCAGAGCAGAAGGTTGGGGAATGAAACCTAAATGTCCACTAGCAGAGAAATAGTTAAATTATGATACACCCATCATCTGGAATATTTGTGTTTGTAATTTTATAGCTGTAAAGTATCGGTACAGAAAATAATTTATACCTATATGTTCTGACACAGAAAAATCTACAAAGTATGTAAGTGACAATAACAACTTACATGCTTCGTGTTTCAGTAGAAAAGTGGCAGAAAACAGTATGTCTAGTGTGACGTGATTGTGTAAATGATCCCAGTTCTCTGTCTACACACACAACGAATATCAGCTCGTAGAAAGGACACACAAATGGCACTGTGCAAACTGACTCAGTGGACTCTTTAGAAAACTTAACTATGTGTTACGTGTATAACACAAAATAATCATAAGTGGGAGAAAGTTAAATATGCTTATTTTAAAAATTAGAGATGTGTTAGAAAGAAGCAGCAAAAAATAATTATTTGTAGTTCATCTAAAATCAGCAGTCATCAATCTCTTCACATAGTTTCTTTTATTTTTTCTATATAATTATTTTATATAGTGGAATGACTAACCCTTTGGAAATAATCTGAATAAGGAATTATCTGAAATAACTGCATATTTAGGATGAGTGTAATTCATAGCTTTTCTTTTTTTGAACAGCTTCTTCCCACTGACAGAAGGGAATATGCACACTATTCAAAGTCTCTGTCCATTTCTGTCAGAAGAAGACAAGAGAGAACTGGTTGCTCACTGTATACCTGCCCTTTTGGTCTGGACCAAGGAAGATCTTTACAGTGTAAATGGTTAGTTCCTTGATGATAAATAGTCTATTCATTTAATTATTGCTTAAGATGAACGAAGCGTCTTTTAACATCTGAATCCAAATCTAGGAGTTAAAATTAAGTTGAATTAAGTTATAGCTGATCTGTTCCTGGTTTATACGTGTGCTGAGTAACAAGCTGACAGTCAGCAGGATGAGTGTCTTTGGAGAGTGCCCATCACCATGTTGTAGGACAGGAACACTGCAGTCTTCAGGGAGGGTTTACAACCACAAATATCCTCTTTCTAATCATTTCCTTTTCATCTGTAGCTTTTAAAAAAAAAATCCTCTCCCTCGGACATGCGGGGAGAAAGAGGGAAAGAAACGTCAGTTGTTAGCCTCTCATACGGGCCCCAAACAAGGGCTGAACCCGCTATTCCAGGCATGTGCCCTCACCAGGAATTGAACCCACAACCTTTTGGTTTCTGGGCAACACTCCAGCCAGCTGAGCTGAACCATCCAGAGCCTGTCTGTAGCTTTTTAAGCTGTGCCTCCTCTCTCTCTTCCTAGTCAGCCAGTGATTGAACACAAAGTCAAATGAGGGAATAGCTTTTGTATTTTAAACTTGTTTGGACACCTTTCTATCTGTTAGTTCATCTGTTTATTAATTTAATAAACTCTATGGAATACGGGCTGTGTGTCAGCCTCTTTTGTAGAGAAGACAGACAGAAAATTATGTCGTGTGATAGATAAATGATGTAACCTCTGTGTGGAAATGGCAGAAAAGGAGTTCTCGACTCTGCTTTGAGTGTCTGGCAATTTCACAAAGAGAAATGTTTCAGCTGAGTGTTCATTTTCCATAGGGCCTTAGTTTGGGAAGGACAGAGTGCAGATAGCTCAGTTTAGCCCACGAAGGTGGGTTCTGAGACGGAAAGAAACAGACCCTAAGGCCTAGTTTGTGGCTGAGTTTGGACTTGGAGCTGTCAGAGCTGTTGGCCTGTGTCAGGTAGGAAAGCACACAGATCCCTCAGAAAGCGCATATTGACCACCGCTGGGGTGGGCACAAGAAGTGAGATGGGAGGAGACGGCTGTGTAGGAAGCTACTGGAGTAGTCCCAGAGACAAAGAGAGCTTAAATCAAGGCATAGATGAAAGAGAGGGTATGGAGATGCAAGAGATTTCAGACATAGAGTTGAAGGGGCTCTGGGATTATGTCCCGTATGGGGGAGATGGAAGCACCACTGGCCCTTGTAGAAAATCCATTAGGACATCTGAGGGTTAGGAGAATGGGGAAGGCGTATGCAGGGAGCTGATGCTACTTTTTAAATGCATGAGATGGAGATGCCTGTGGAATAATAAGTATTCAGATGGAGACTTCCAGGAAGCTGCAAGCCACTGACTGGGTAGCAGCAGTCCAGCCACCGAAGGCCACGGGGGCGTGGGTGGCATGAAGTCTGTAAATGAGGGTGAGCTTGTTCAGACACACTGCCAAGAGAACACCAGTACGGAATTAAAGGATGGGGGAGGCAGGGTGGAGACTTGAGAATAAGGACAAAAATTAAAGAGAAGCAAAGGAGAACTTTCAGGTAGTGCACACCGCCTGTGTTAAATGCCACAGAAGGTCGAATAAAATTAGGGACCAAGAGTGTAGGTTGGTGTTGTGGAGAGACTCGTTCTGAAAAGGTGCGGGCGGACCGCCTGTTTCAAGGGTTTGGTGAGAAGGTGGGAGCTGGAGGCAGTGACAAGGTCAAAGGGAAAGTACATGTGGGGAGGAGGAGGGATAGAAAATGGAGAGAGCCTGGCTGGCATAGCTCAGTGGATTGAGTGCGGGCTGGGAACTAAAGTGTCCCAGGTTCGATTCCCAGCCAGGGTATATTCCTGGGTTGCAGGCCATGACCTGGGGGTCATGAGAGACATCACATTGATGTCTCTCTCCCTCTCTCTCTCTCTCTCCCCTCCCTTCCCTCCCTAAAAATGGATGAATAAAATCTTTAAAAAAAAAAAAAGAAAGAAAATGGAGAGAACAATTGGGCAAGTTCCCAGGAGCAGAGGGGGAGGCGAGAGGGTGGGGTCTTGAGCACCATTGGAAGATGTCAGCCTCCTGGGTGGTGGCTCTCCTCTGAGATGAGGTCAGGCGGGGGTGTGCAGATGCCAGTACAGGGTTGGGACCCTGGTGTGATCCTGACTGACGCGCTTCAGTCTCTTCAGCCTGGGCTGGAACGACGGTAGAAGCTGCGCCATCAGCAAGCATGGGAGGCATTGCCACACTGACACCCCGGGCCACCCGTGCCAACAGTAATTTTCTGGGCGGTTCTGCAGCAGGAAGCAGTTGACCCAAGTGCACAGAGGAGAGGGGCACCTGGTGGGAGCAGGTGATGTCTCCAGTACAGGCTGCACCCAGAACGGCAGAGAGGTGGGGGCAGGGGTGGATGGCAGTGCCCCTGCCTGGAAGGTGTGCAGGCCCGGCAGGGGGGGCACTGAAGGAGGACAGATGTTTCTGATGTTTGACAACCAGATTTGCTCTTTCAGCCCAACCAATGAGACAGAATTAGTTATTTCTGCTTATGCAGGGGAGGGCATGAGTAGGTTTACAGTTGTGAGTATGTGAAACAGTTTATTCTTGTATTATTATTATTATTGTCTTTTCCATACAAACAACTGTAAACTACCTTTGCCTACCCTGTACCATGAATCTCTTCTATTTTGCGAGCCAGATTTAAAAAAAAAAAAAAAACACCTTTCTCTGCCTCTAAAGGAAGAGTAAAGGCATTACACAGCCAGCCCTTGAACAGTATGGATTTGAGCTGCGTGGGTCCTCTCTTGCACAGGTTTTTTTCAGCACAGGTCCGGTTTCCCCTGCGTGCACCCAGTGTTGTCTTTCTGCAGTGGGGAACCTGCAATGCAGAGGGCCTGACTACACGTTGTTCCAGGCGATTTTGTATGCGGGAGTTGAGCGTCTACAGATTTTGGTGTCATGGAGTGGGGTGTCTTGGAACCAGTTCCCCACAGATTCGGAGGGATGATGGAAGTTTTGGGAGAGGCAAAAGTTACATGCAGATTTTCAGCTGCATGGGGATTGGCACTTCTGACACCCTTTCAACCCCTGGAACTTCTCAAGAGAGTGCTAATCTCTGTGAAAGTCGACTTTTTTAGTAGCAGTACAATTAAAAAAATTTTTTTAAAGATTTTACTTATTTACTTTTATAGAGAGGGAAAGGGAGGGAGAAAGAGAGGTAAACAGCAATGTGCAAGAGATACATTAATCAACCGATTTGAAATCAAATAGGTTGAATTCAAATCGGTTGATCAATGGGGACCCGGCCTGCAACCCAGGCATGTGCCCTGACTGGGAACTGAACCAGTGACCCTTTGGTTCACAGGCAGTCCACTGACCCATACCAGCAAGGGCAAAATTTTTTAATTTTGAATTTTGAATTTTTTATAGGAGGTTTTGGACATCTTGCCATTTTAAATTCTTGTCTGCAAACCAGAAGCATAGATGATGCAGAGGTATTACATGGTATACTGAGAATCCTGATATGCTGGAAGGTAGACTATGAAGATCTTTTTCTTCTCAGTTGGTAGGTGATACTTTATACTATGTTTGCCTCCCTGTATACAATCTGGACATAGAATATGTATTTTATAGTCACAGCTTTGTAAGTAATAGGATGGTAGACACCTAAGTCACTCTTTTATAAGAATATAAGATTTAAAATAGAATATTTCTAAGAGACTGTCTGTATAATTCTTTCATGCTTTTTTGTTTACTTTGCTTTTGTCTCTATCCCAGTAATCTGTCTGAAGTGAGTCCAGAGGTCCTGTCAGTGAACATAGAAATCATGCGGTTCCTCTCCCTGTTCGTCAAGTGCTGCTACCCTCCACTGTCTGAGAACGAGTGGGACTTTGTCCTGTGCTGCATGCTGGCCTGGCTTGAGGTAGGGTCACCTGGCATCCTGTGGGTCTCCATGCGGCTCTCGGTCCGGAACGGTCAACCAGTCGTGTTACCCAGTGGTTGTCATCAGCGCCTTTGTGGCTGTGTGCTCCTCGCCCTCTGCAATTTCACTGACAGTGAAACGATAGCTTTGATGTCGGCCAGTGTCATTCGGTGACCAGGCTCCTAGCTGCTGTCGGACGGTTCTCCCCATTGGCTCAGGTTAATGGAATAGCTGCCGCACAGCCCTTGCTGGTTTCGTCTTTCCGTGGCCAGCCTTTTGGACTTTCTGATTCTCACTGTTCTTGAGGCCCAGGTGTCACTGTTGCCAGAGTAACCCTCAAAGGCCAAACGGGTTTACAGGGAACCAGTGTGGTCCTGGCCCAGAGCAGCCGGTTGCATCCCTGCTGTGGGCTCCCTTGCAGCACACTGGGCGGGGTGGATCAGCCTGGATCTCGGCTCCGCCTGCTCTTGGCTGGGTGCTATCTGGCTTGGGGTTTCTAATTTGACCTAGTCGAGCCTCAGTCTCCGTATTTTAAAATAATTTAATAATGCCTAGTTAGTAGGGCTCCTGAGAAGATTATAGATGGTGTTTTTAATATGTTTCACTTGGTAACCGGTAATTGATATTATTTTCTTTTGTAGTTTTAGAAATAAAAAGCATTTCAAAATAAATGGGTTGATTCTAATTTGTACTACTTAGTTTTGAAAAAAGTAATTTTGATGTAAACTGTATAATGTCTTCTGAGACTATACTTCAGTTGCCTTTGATTATAAAACGTAGAGAAATGAAAGGGACTTCTGTGTTGCCTTGATTTTTTATTTTCTGGAGGAGGTCTGCTGACCTGTGTAACTTTGGTTTTCTGCAGACCACGATCGAGAACCACGAGCTGTGCCATGTGCCCCTGATCCAGTTGTTTGCCTGTGTCAGCTGCGATCTGGCCTGTGAGCTCAGTGCCTTTTTCGAGTCCACAATTCCAGATTCCGTGGGCTACCTCCCTGAAAATCTGATCATTGAATGGAAAGAATTTTTTTCCCAAGGCATCCACAGTTTGCTCTTACCTCTTTTGGTTACTGTTACAGGCAAGTAAAAAAGGGAGATTCATTAAGAATGAATCACTTATCAAAAATTTCAAAATGTCTTTGGATGTTTAAGTCAAACAGTGCAAAATAGTCAGAGAAGAGACCAGAGAGAAAGCCTGGCCCCTCAGAAGTACCATGCGCTCAGTTCCTGATCCGATTTGAAAAATGACAAGGCATCCAAGGCCACTGCAGGTTATAGTGACAGCAACTTGGACGACAGAGAGAGGTCCTTTGTAACTTGAACCTCTCTGTCCTTTTTAAAAATGAGATGCTGGAAGTCATTGAACAGTTGAGATCATTTGATGTTATGTGTGTTCAGTTTACGTTTCCAGTTGCAAGGGGTTAATGTCTGTCAAGTTGTTATGTCATTTTCTCTAATAACATTTGATTATCTGTGAGTCATTCAAGCCGCATTGCTCATTTTGTTTTGGGATGTACACCTTTTTCCTTTTTGTCATCAGAGCAGAGCAACGATACATCTGAAACATCCTATCAGAATGCGATGCTGAAGCCCATGTGTGAAACGTTAACGCACATCACAAAAGATCATCTGCTGAGTCACAAGCTCCCTGCAATGTCACTTGCTGGGCAGAAAACGAACTTGCCGGAGCACCTCCAGACTCTGCTAGACACACTGGCCCCACTGCTCCTCTTCAGAGCTCGGCCCGTGCAGATTGCTGCCTATCACATGCTGTACAAGTAAGAGCTCTGAGTTGGTGTTGTAGTGCTCTGAGAGAGAGAGTGTGTATTTGGTTTTAGTTCTTAGTCATTAAAAATTCAAAGTTGCCCTGACCAGTGTGACTCAGTGGGTTGAGCACCAGCCTTCGAACCAAAGGGTCACTGGTTCCATTTCCAGTTGGGGCACATGCCTGGGTTGTGGGTTGGGTCCCCAGTGGGGGTTGCACAGGTGGCGTCTACACATTGATGTGTCTCTCCCTTTTCTCCCTCCCTTCCCCTCTCTAAAAATAAGTAAATAAAGTCTTTCTTAAAAGTTTCAAAGTTAAAAAGAAAATGAAAACAAAGTAAACTTGACCACGCAATTTTTAATGACAGGCAATGCCAAGTTTTTGGTCTTTGGGTTCACTGTTCTCCATCCAGAGTTATCTTTAGGTAGTCCTGGCCATAGGTAGTTATTTCAGAAAACATTAAAGAATATTTTTATTACTAGAAAAGTATTGGTCTTTCCGCTCTTAAGCATAATTTTTAACAACAGACAATTTAAAATAAAATAATTTAAAATAATGTTCTAATTTACAGGTTGATGCCAGAATTACCACAATATGATCAGGATAATCTAAAGTCAGATGGAGATGAAGAGGAAGAACCAGCCCTGTAAGATTTTTAATAGTGTGTTTTATTATATTCTCATAACCTGTCTCGCCTGTAGCAGCCTCTGAAGACTGAGGCTATGCAGAAGCTCTCAGCACAGAGTGCCTGTTACTTCCTGGATCTGTCACAACCATCTGTAGACATCAGTGCAGCCTAGCGTTCATCCAAAAAGGATCGGTCCTCTCGCATCTTAATTGCTCCTAAATCATATATTCAGTTTGCTACTATTTAGTAAAGAATTCTTTTTGGCCATGTGGTATCTTTTGTGGCCAAAAACATCAATGGAGCACCTGTTTTGTGGGAAGTATTGACTAAATGCTGAGAGAAGAATACAGTGTTTAATAGATGTTCTTGTTCTTAAGGAGCTTGCAGTCTGAGGCAGACAGTAGCACCTGTAGTAGAAGCCAGCGTGTGTGACAGGTGCTGGAAAAAAGGAGGAGTGGCAAGTTATGGGGCCACGCTGCTGTGCACCAGGACGGGAAGACTGTCTTGCAGAAGAGACAGCTGTGCTGGGCCCTTCAGGGTGGGCAGCGTGCCAGCTGGGCAGGAGGGCCATGCAAGTGCAGGGAGCCCCCGGCACAAAGGTGGGGCAGTGCGAGTGCTCTGGGTGTGCTGGGAATGTCGAGCCGTCACCACGTAACTTATTTTTTTATTGTCTGTGTCTTCTTCCACGGGACTTAAGCTCTGGGAAGACAGGGATTTTTGTTTCTTCTTGGTTATTTGCATGACACCCAGAATGGCTCCTGGCCTAGAGCAGACTTGGGAGTGGTCTTCATTTGTGGAGGGAAAGAATAAACGAACGAGTGTGTGGAGTTGGGGGAGGCGGCGGTGTAGTGGAAGATGAAGCTGGAAGGTACTTAAAAATGACATTTTTTTAGGATTTGCGCATTATTTGGTAGAAGATGGGATATCACCAACTGATACTGACACTAGTATGAAGCATAAAGTATACACAGAAGCAAGCAGGAATAGAGACCATCCCAGGAATCATAACGTGTGCAGGCGGCGTGGAAAGGGAGAGGTAGCTGAGCCGGTGCTTGAGAAGCCTAGTGACTTGTCTCCTGGAAGAGAGAGAGGCTGGTGTGCGAGGGAGGTGTCGGGGGAGACACCTATGTGCAGGAGCAGGGAGACCCAGGTGTGAGGGCAGGAGGAGGCAGCACGGGGACCGGGACATGGGTGAGAGGAGAGAGCAGCACTCGGCAGGGTTCCTGCCCTCTGCCAGGGTTTCGCTGGCCGCAAGTCTCTGAAGTTCACCTGGCAGTGGTGGTGAGTGCACGCTTCCATGATGGCCACGCTTACCTGGCATGGTTGTGAATTGATGATGAACTTCCTGAGACAATGGAAGCTTGTGTGGTCTCCACACCATTACAGCGTGAGAGGGCTTGGTGGGACTTGGCTGTCTGAGGGACTATGGTCATTTCAGCTTTTCTGGGCATGTGATTTTTTTTTCCATCTGCAAAACAGAATGTTGAAATAGGTGTTTTCTAAAAGGAATTTTAAGTGGTAACTTTTAGAGTCTATACTGTTACAGCATGTTACATGTTTTTTATATTTATAAGTATTTTATATGTAATATTTGTTACTTTAGTGTATTACATATATCTTTTACACTTACATATTTATAAATAAAAATATGTACAATACACATATTTTTATGTATAAATCATATGTATTTGTATATTTTATATCTTTTAAGTTCTGTAATTACCATTATGTGAAATTAGGAGTTAAAGCTGAGTTTACAAAGGGAGAGTTTGAGTGGTATTTGGAAAATAGAGAAGGTTTTTCTAGACTGTGAGGGTTACATGTGTGGTTGTGTGTTAAGGGGGTGAGGTGTGAGGATGACTATGCTGGCCCCTTGTTCACAGGTCCCCGCCAGGGGTGCTGATGTCTCTGCTCAGCACTCAGGAGGACTTGCTGGATAGCGTCCTGGGGTCTGTTCCTGTGGGACAGATCGTCACGATCAAGCCACTGAGCGAAGACTTCTGCCATGTCCTGGGCTACCTCCTCACCTGGAAGTTAATACTGACTTTCTTCAAAGCGTCTTCCTCTCAGGTCAGTGAGTATGGGGCAGCTTTTGACAGTCCTGTCCTAAGGAAATTTACCTTGTTTAAAAATCAGGCTTTAGAGAAAGAGCTACAAAGCATTACCTACGTAGTTCAAGGTGTTATCCCTAAATGCTGAAAATAGCCTGTTGTAATTTGCTCAAACTGTTCTGCAGGCACCAGATGTCTCCATCACCTTATGTTTAGGAAGAAAGCTTGGAAAATCTATTCCTTTTTTTTTTTTCTTAATTGTTTTAGGCAGATACTGACTTAAAAAATTTCTATCAAACTTTGATTGAATCACTGTAATCAAGCTTCTTTGACAGGTCAAGACTTCGTTTATCACTTCATTTTGAAAGTATGGTATTCATTTCCGATGTGATTTTTCAGAATGCGTAAATTACAGCTATGTTGTTGGAAATGACCCATGCCTCAGCACAAATGTGTCTGCATGTGCATGTTAGCGTTTGCCTCTCTGAGGGGGAAACCATGGTACAGAGGCAGTGCAGAATGGGCTGTGGGGACCCTGGCCTTCTCTCTAGGCCTGCAGAGTGCCCTGAGCTAGTTTTGTTTGCTGATGACAAACTGCAAGAGCTCACTGTTGGGCTTTAACATTGGTTTCTTTCTTTCTTTCTTTTTTTTAGTTATGTATGTATGTATGTATTTATTCAGTTGTTCTATTACAGTTGTCCTGATTTTTCCCCCTTTGCCCTCCTCCACTCAGCCCACCCCCTGCTCCCACAGTTAGTCCCCACACCGCTGTCCATGTCGATGGGTTGTCATACATGTTCCTTCACTAGACCCTTCCCCTTCTTTTCCCTGCTCCCCCCTCTCCTTCCCCTTTGGCCAGTGTCTGTCCCATGTTTCTGTGCCTCTGGTTTATTTTGCTCATTAGTTTATTTTGCTCATTAGATTCCTCTTATAGGTGAGAGCATATGGTATTTGTCTTTCACCACCTGGCTTATTTCACTGAGCATTATGCTCTCCAGGTCCATCCATGCTGTCACAAAGGGTAGGAGCTCCTTCTTTCTTTCCGCTGCGTAGCATTCCATTGTGTAAATGTACCACCATTTTTTGATCCTAGTATTCCATTTATTTGTAAATACACCACTCATATACTGATGAGTGCTTAGGCTGTTTCTGGCACTTGGCTACTATAAATAATGCTGCTATGAACGTTGGGGTGCACAGGTTCTTTTGAATTGGTGTTTCTGGATTCTTAGGGTGTAATCCCAGCAGTGGATCACTGGATCAAAAGGCAGTTCCATTTTTAGTTTTTGAGGAAATTCCATACTGTTCTATAGTGACTGCACCAATGTGCTACGTTTGTTTCCTAAAATATTGTTGATGTCCAAAATATTGCAGAGAATTGAGGCCAGTATGTGTATGTGGGAGTTTTGGTCTTGTCATTTTACATATAAATGTGGACACTGGCCATGCTCCATCTTTCCCACTGAACCAGAGGTGGGAGGGACGCAAGGAGTTAACGGGCGCCTGCGTGAGCCAGCAGCCTGCACAGAGCTGTGGACAGATGAACTAGAGTGATGCCCTAAAAGCAGTGATTGGAAGGGTCCTATAAATAAATAAAATCTAGCCCTGGCCAGCATAGCTCAGTGGATTGAGCGCGGGCTGCAAACCAAAGCATCGCAGGTTCGATTCCCAGTCAGGGCACATGCCTGGGTTACAGGCCACGGCCCCGAGCAACCGCACAGTGATGTCTCTGTCTCTCTGTCTGTCTCTCTGTCTCTCTCTCTCTCTCTCTCTCTCTCTCTCTCTCTCTCTCTTCCTCTCTTCTCTCTCCCTTCCCTCTCCAAAAATAAATAAATAAAATCTATAAGTAAATAAATAAATAAAATCTAAATGGATCCTATAACAGAATTTTAAAGAAATGAACCTTAATTGGTCCTAAACCTGGTCAAAAACTCCTAGTGAAGTCAGATTAAACTGAAATCACAATGTAACTTAGACCATTTTTAGCACTAGGAAAGGAGACCCTCACCCATCTGCAATCACTTCCTATTGCCTCTCCAACCCTCCAGCCCCTGGCAACCCCAGTCTGTGTCCGTCTCTGGATTTGCCAGCTGTGGACATTCCCACACATGGCCTTCTGCACCTGGCTTATTTCACATAGCATGTTTTCATGGTTCTTTCATGTTGCAGCATGTATCAGTGCCGGGTTCCTTTTTATGGCTGGACAGTATTGTCCCATGTGATCTATAAACCACAGTGTGAGTGTGACACATTCATCGTTGGTGAGCACTTCTGCTTTCATGTGGGGCTGTTGTGAATGAAGCTTCTGTGAACGTTCATGTATGGATTTTTGTGTGGACATGTTTTCAGTTCTCTTGTGTTGTACACCTAGGAGTGTGATTGTTAGGTAACATTTATGTTTTTAGAAGCCCATTTGATATATGATTAATTTTTTAAAAATATATTTTGTTGATTATGCTATTACAGTTGTTTCATTACCCCCCCTTCATTCCCCTCCACCCTGCATACCCTTTCCCACCCACATTCACCCCCTTTAGTTCATGTCCATGTGTCAGAAGTTCTTTAGCTTCTACAGTTCCCATACTATTCTTGCCCTTCCCCTGTCTGTTTTCTACCTACCATCTATGCTACTTATTCTCTGTACCTTTTCCCCCTCTCTCCTCCTCCCAGTCCTCTGTTGCTAACCCTCCATGTGATCTCCATTTCTGCGGGTCTGTTCCTGTTCTAGTTGTTTGCTTAGTTTGTTTTTGTTTTTGTTTTAGGTGTGGTTGTTAATAGTTGTGAGTTTGCTGTCATTTTACTGTATATGGATTTTTTAATCTTCTTTTTCTTAGATAAGTCCCTTTAACATTTCAGAAAATAAGGGTTTGGTGATGAACTCCTTTAAGTTGACCTTATCTGAGAAGCACTTTATCTGCCCTTCCATTCCAAATGATAGCTTTGCTGGATAGAGCAATCTTGGATGTAGGTCCTTGCCTTTCATGACTTGGAATACTTCTTTCCAGATCCTTCTTGACTGTAAGGTCTCTTTTGAGAAATCAGCTAACAGTCTGATGGGAACTCCTTTGTAGGTGACTGTCTCCTTTTCTCTTGCTGCTTCTAGGATTCTCTCCTTCATTTTTACCTTGGCTAATGTAATGATGATGTGCCTTGGTGTGTTCTCCTTGGGTCCAACTTCTTTGGGACTCTCTGAGCTTCCTGGACTTCCTGGAAGTCTGTTTCCTTTGCCAGAATGGGGAACTTCTCCTTTATTATTTGTTCAGATAAGTTTTCCGCTTGTTGCTCTTCCTCTGCTCCTTCTGGTACCCCTATAATTCGGATGTTGGAACGTTTCAAGATGTCCTGGAGGTTCCTAAGCCTCTCCTCATTTTTTTGAATTCTTGTTTCTTCATTCTTTTCAGTGTGGTTATTTCTTTCTTCCTTCTGGTCCACTTCGTTGATTTGAGTCCCAGTTTTCTTCCCGTCACTATTGGTTCCCTGTGCATTTTCCTTCATTTCACTTAACGTAGCCTTAATTTTTTCATCTAGTTTGTGACCAAATTCACCCAGTTCTAGGAGCATCCTAGTCACCAGTGATTTGAACTGTGCATCTGATATGCTGGCTATCTCTTGGTCGCTTAGTTGTATTTGCTGTGGAGCTTTGATCTGTTCTTCCATTTGAGCCATCTTTTTTTTTTTTTTGGCTTGTCACGCCTGTTACATATGAGGGGCGGAGCCTTAGGTGTTCCCCAGAGCGAGGCACCCCAATGGCTAGGTTGTGACTCTGTATGTGGGGGCAGGGTCCAAGAGAGAACAATGGTGCTTGCTCCACTCTCCGTTGGACCTCAGTCCTTTCCGCCGCTCCCCTCAAGCAAACTGGGCCCCTCGTGCCAATTCCCATGTGGGTGGGCTTGTGCACCCTGTGCGACTTTTCTCCTGTGAGGCTAGGAGTCTCTCCTGGCACCTCAACCCCCACAGGTGTTTTCAGTCAGTGCCCAGAGGTTCTATTTCCTGGTGATGGGACCCTGGGTTGCACACAGTGCCTTGTTTCACAATTGCTGCCTTGCTGGGTCTGCCGGTTGCCACCCCTCGGCCGGGGTCTGCCAGCTGCCGCTTGTGCACCCGGAGTCCACCCACTGCCGTCTTGTGCGCCCTGGATGCCTTATGTGCTCGGTCCCAATGCTCTCTGCTGTCTGTGCCGAGACCCACGCCCAGCTTCCCGACTCCGCCCCTCCTGCCGATCTGGATGAACGTGTCTATTTTAACTCCTTGGTTGTCCAACTTCCATACAGTTCAATTTTCTGTCAGTTCTGGTTGTTATTCTGTTTCTAAATTGTTGTCCCTATTTTAGTTGTGCGAGGAGGCACAGTGTGTCTACCTATGTCTCAATCTTTGTGATTAATTTTTTTTAATTCTCCTTTCCTTTCTACTTTTTTTTTAAAAGATTTTATTTAGCTTTTAATGAGAAGGGAAGGGAAGGAGAAAGAGAGGGAGAGGGAATATCTGTGTGGTTACCTCTCATGTGCCCCCCCCACCAGAGACCTGACCCACAACTGAGGCATGTGCCTTGACTGGGAATTGAACCTGCAACTTTTTGGTTGGCAGGCCCATGCTCAATCCACTGAGCTACACCAGCCAGGGCTCCTTTCTACTTTGTATTTTGAAAAACTTCAGTTATAGAGAAATTAAAAGAATAATTCAATTAAGTCACATACATTTTTCCTACAGTCACAGATTTTTAACATTTGCATGATTTCTCCATATTTACTTTTTCCCTGCTGATCTGTTTGACAGTAAGTCAAAGATATCATCATGCTTTACCAAAAGTCTTTCAATACGCATACCCTAAGAACAAGGATGCATTTACACATAAGTAATATAATTATTACCCTCAAATTTTTTGGATGCAATGGTACTGATTTGCATTCAAATTTCCTAGTCAGTGTCCATTACAGCTCTCTCCCCACCTCTGTGGAGGATGGAGTTGAGGGTTGTGGGTGCATTTGTTGCCATATTTCTTTAGCCTGGAGCTCCCCACCTTCTCTTTGCTTTCATTCTGCAGGTCAGTGATTTAGTGGACTGTCTTACAGTTTGGATGTGTCTGATTGTTGCCTCATGATTAGATTCTGGTTAATTTTCCACCAGAGTGCTGACACCACCACTCCCCACCATGGTGACATGTCCTCATTTTCTCACCTCTGGGGGCGCAGAGTGTCGGTGTGTCCTTCATTGGTGACACCAAATTTGGTTACTTGGTAACGTTAGTGTCTGCCAGAATTCTCCATTTTAAAGGTACATCGATCAAGATATTTTAAGACTCAGTTCCACCCCTGGCTGGAGTGCTGGCCTGTGAACCAAAGGGTTGCCTTGTCGATCCCTAGTCAGGGCACGTGCCAGGGTTGCAGGCCAGGTCCCCAGTGCGGGGCGCTTGAGAGGCAACCATGCACTGATGTCTCTCTCCCTCTCTTTCTCCTTCCCCTCCCCTCTCTAAAAATAAATAAATAAAATCTTTAAAAAAAAAATCAATTCCAAATGCCATGGCTTGATCCCTATATTTGAGCACCCATGGTGTTTGGAAAATGGGGCCTTTGTCCTGTGAGGAGCTGGAAGAAATCATTGTGAAACAGGTACAGAGAGCTGTGGTGTCTCCATGAGCCCATGAAAACTGCGGGGCCGCTGAGGGACGGGCTCCAGAGCCTGGGCCTCCCAGGGGCTGCAGCATGGCCCGTGGGGCAGGTTCTCCTAGTTTAAGAAACAGAATTCCATATTTTTGTGTGAAATTTCCTGATTTATGAAAGAAGACATGTTGAACTTCTGGTCCACGCTCTCTGTCCTGAAGCGGGGTGGAGTGTTTCTTATAGGGTGGGGTCGGCCGTGGAAATGGAATTAATTTTAGGCACGATTTGGAAGGATGCAGGACTGTGGTGTGGAAGGAGTGTGGGGATGGTCAGCGAGTCTCCGGGGAGGTGAAGGTGGGAACGGGAAGGTGGTTTCAGGGGGGCGTTAGAAGCACATACCACACGATGAGGGGTGGTGGTGACGTCTGCTCATGGATGTGGAGGGGAGGCCATGGTGTGTCGGACGGCACACAGGGAGGGTCGGGACATGGCATCCCTTTGGTAGAATTCCTGGATGCAGTTCTGAGTGCTCACGTTAATTGTTTTGTGTGGTGCTGTTTGGCAGTCTGTTGTACTTTGATTTGTTCTTATCTATCAATTATCTTGTTTTAATAGGTTTACTAACACATGTTTGCTTTCCACCAGCTTCGGGCTCTGTATTCAATGTACCTCCGGAAAACAAAGAGTTTAAATAAACTGCTCTATCACCTGTTCAGGCTCATGCCAGAAAATCCGACCTGTGCAGAGGCGGCTTCTGAGCTCTCTAACAAGGAACCTAAGACTTTCTTCACGGAAGAGCTGCAGCTGAGCATCAGAGGTCAGTGAGGGATGAGGCGCGTGTGTGTGGTTCTCCTGAACCCCACGAGGTTCAGACCTGTGGGTGGGGCACGGCCCCAGTCTTGAGCCCAAGTACAAGGATTTCCATGCTTCTCTGAGTGGGACCTATGGCGAGATTGGTGGGTGGTGTTTTTGAAAACTTTGTAAGTGTTTAAAGCCTAGTTTGCTGAGACTTATCTTTTACTCTATAAATAAGTATTTGTTGTGTGACAGTGTTTTATAGGAGAAACAAAGATGAGTAAAATGCACTCCCTTCAGTGTGGGAGCTCAGATTTTAGCTAAGGGGACAGGCATCTGGCAGTACTAGTGTGTTGTCGTCGATTCTGAAGGACAATTTTGTAAATGCCTTCGAGCAGTGAGGGTGGGGCAGGGGGCTGAGTGGGATCCCAGACCACCGCAGGCGCAGCAGCGATATGGGGAGCGAGGGGGGCCAGCTTGCTGTCGTCTTCCGTCGTCCCTCCTGCGTCACTCTGTGTGTTTCATGTATTTGTGGCTTTTCATGTGAAATCCAAATGTTGTTTCTGGGCAGATTTTCCAGTGTCAGTTTGGAGCATCTTTTACTTCTTTTTGCCATCCTAAGGGTTCATTTTAAATACGTAGGAAAAAGCTAATACTGTAGAATTTTAGTTTCTTTGGTAATTTTTTATGAGCTGTAGCACTCATGTTGAGGAATTAGGATTTTCTAAGGAAAAGACTCATATTAGTCTGTTACTGTATGTACGAAATACACATTACTCGGAGTTTGCCGTTTTCTCAGAAATGACGACTCTCCCTTACCACATTCCGCACTTGGCGTGCTCGGTCTACCACATGACCCTGAAGGACTTGCCTGCCATGGTCCGGCTGTGGTGGAACAGCAGCGAGAAGCGGGTTTTCAACATCGTGGACAGGTTCACGAGCAAGTACGTCAGCAGTGTGCTCTCCCTCCAGGAAATCTCTGCTGTGCAGACCAGCACGCAGCTGTTCAACGGCATGACGGTTAGTGTGCTTCTGGGTTCGCTCTGGGAAGGTGGTTTTAAATGTGGAGTCTGACGTCGGCAGCAGTGTGCCCACGGGGCCAGGACCCGCAGGAACTGCCCACTGTGCTTGCTGGTCCTCGTGTGGCAGGTCCCAGTGCTGACGCGTGGGTGGTACAGAGCCACCAGCCCAGTCCCCCAGCGCTCATCGGTTCACAGAAACTTGTCTTGTGGCATCCGGATGGACACGCGGGCCCGGTGCCAGCTGGGGGGTCGGGCCACCCAGTGCAAGGGAGGAGAAACAGTGACTGTGGGTTCTGCACTGGAACGGGACAATGGCACGTGGGTAGGAAGGGTGCTCTGTGAGCGCGGTGGGGGGTCATCGGCGGAGGGACTTCTTGGAGGAAGCCACTGTGAGGTGAGCAGGAGTTTGTTCTGGGAACACGTGTGGACAGGCATCCCGTGTGGAGAACACAGTGTGGCAGCAGCACACGGCACGGCTGTGCCTGTCCCAGAAAGGAAGAGTCACCCAGCGTTCAAGCAGAGTGGGTCTCCTGCGGGCGAAGGTCAGAGAACAGGCAGCCCCTGTGATGAGTTAGGACCACACTGGGATTGGCCTCAGGCAGTATCCTTAAAAAAAGTTGTCCCTGTTTAATCACTGAGAAGTTTCTTGAGGCTGTGATGGGTCTGAGCTATCAGGCGACATTGCTGTGACTCTGTTAGGAAGCCGGGGTGGCAGGCCTGGACCGCAGCATTGTGGGAAGACTGAGGTGGCTGCTGTGAGCACAGGGCGGCCTGAGTGAGGCAGTGTCGGTGGGGACGGAAGCTAGGTGGGGGTTCATTCAGACTTGCGGCTGGTGGAGAGCAGAAGGGAGAATTGAAGACGGTAGGTCTTTAGCCTGGAAATAGGAAAATCTGAAGAATATATTTGTAAAGGGTGGTCACTTGTGTTTTATGTTGAGTTTGCAATACTATATATGAAGACCAAAACTGGGTATAAATGTTTGACTCTAAGTTCAGGAGAATTCTGTGGTACAGAAAGACGTGACAGACGTCCAAATACACCTAGCACCTGCCATGTTGGAAGACAAGGAATAATTATTAACCCATTCTGTCATTTCTGTTCAAAAACTACGAGTATTATGTGGTCAACCTTATATAATAATGGAATACAATGTTTTATGAGCAATGTATTGTAAAACAAACTTTGAATGTCGTAAAATCTCTATAAAATACAGTTGGCTCTCCTTATCTGTGGGTTCTCCATCCACAGGTTTAGCCAGCCTCGGATGGAAAAGCAGAGTTGGTTTCCAGGGATTTAGACATGCAGAACCAGGGACTGGAGCCCTGCAGGTTGTGTTCTGGGGGGGGTCAAGGGGGGCGGGTCCTGCAGCTGGTCCTCATGGATGCCAAAGGGAAACTGTATGTTAGGTATTTATTAAATATAGCAGTCAGATACATGAATGTGTTTACCTGTGTTTTCTTTGAAGGGAAATTTTCACTTCTCATAGTTAACCTATGGAAATGATTTTTGAATGAAAGGAAAAGAAGAAATTTGTAAAAACAAATATCACCATTCATGTGTTGCAGGTCAAAGCTCGAGCTGCTACTCGAGAGGTCATGGCCACTTACACCATCGAGGACATAGTCATTGAGCTGATAATACAGCTGCCTCCCAACTACCCGCTGGGCTCCATCGCTGTGGGGAGTGGGCGGCGTGTGGGTGTGGCGGTGCAGCAGTGGCGCAACTGGATGCTGCAGCTGAGCACCTACCTCACCCACCAGGTGGGTTTCCAGCTGCTGAGCTGCTGCGGGATGCGACAGCAGAACCTAGAATACGTCTCTCTGCTTGAGGTGGAATGGGGACCTTACAGGTTCTTGGATGAGCACAGATTCCATGCCTGAACAGCTTGTGCCTGTCAACCTGGTGTCCTTGTTAAGGCTCTACAATTTTCTCTTTCTGGTGTTGGAGAAAAATTGGTTTGACTTCATTGACATTATAGATGATGTAGAAAATGTGTGTTATTAAGGACTTAAGGACATTGTTGAGAGGGAATTTCTTTGTATGATGCTGGACAGATGAATGTCTTTTGACGTATTCTAATGTTTAACTCTCCTGTGATTATTGAAATCCCAGTACTTTCAAAGACCTGTCAAATTTTTAGAAAGATTTTATTTATTTATTTTTAGAGAGGGGAAAAGAGAGGGAGAAAGAGAGGGGGAGAAACATCCATGTGCGGTTGCCTCTCACGCACCCCCTGCTGGGGACCTGGCCCGCAACCCAGGCCTGTGCCCTGACGGACTCCAACCAGTGACCCTCTGGTTCACAGGCTGGCACTCAACCTGCTGAGCTGCACCAGCCAGGGCTAGATTTTTGAAGCTGAGTGAAAATGACTAATTGGTTAAGTGTACATTTACTCTGTCTTTCTTCTTGTTAACAGAATGGAAGTATCATGGAGGGGTTAGCGTTGTGGAAAAATAATGTGGACAAGCGCTTTGAGGGCGTCGAAGACTGCATGATCTGCTTTTCAGTCATTCACGGTTTCAACTATTCTCTTCCCAAAAAGGCCTGTAGAACATGCAAGAAAAAATTCCACTCAGCCTGCCTGGTGAGTCTAAAAAGAAATGAACATTTATTGTTATACACATTATATATCTGTGATGTCTGACTTTGGACAAGAAAAGGATGGAAGATAACCTCAGCTGTAGTTGATGGGAGCATTGTAATCATTGGGTGTTTCTAATACAGCTCTCGGCACTGAAACAGCAGCTGGTCTTGTGACATCTAGAAGTAGACAAAAAAGTGGGGCTGCGGGCCGGCTCGCATCCGAGCGCAGGGCTGTGCGCCCCTCCCTCGCACTGATGCCAGTTGCTTTGCCCGCTCCGCCTCCAGGGCGGCGCCCTCGGGGGGCGGGGCCCTCGGGGGGCGGGGCCAGGCGCTGCGCGGGAAGTGCTGTTGCTGCGGACATGAAGGGGAGCCGTAAGACTTTAAAGTGTTCCCCGTGTTTTACGGTGGCGTTTTAAGGTTACTTTATGTAAAATGCCAGCTTTAAAAAGTTTTCACATTTAAAACCTTTTTTTTTCCCCCAGTATAAATGGTTTACCTCTAGCAACAAATCCACGTGTCCACTCTGTCGAGAGACCTTTCTCTGAGGTGTCTTTCCCGGAAGCGGAAGCGGCCCCTGCAGGGCAGCGGGGGCGTGGCCTGGGCACCACCCTCCGGGGCTGCGGCCGGAAGCCGCGCTGCGGCCGGAAGCCACGCTGCTGCTCGGTGTGACGTCGAACCGCCGGCCCCTTACCTGTAGGTGGCTTTGTAAGTGTTTAGAGTTCTTTTCTTTTCCATGTGAATATTACATATTTCAGAGAAAATATTTATATTAATAGTTTAATCTCTTTGTATATTTAAAAATAAATATGGGAGAACCCTGACTTACAGACCTGGAATTTGTGAAAGCCTTGTATTGATCCATGTTCTAGAACAGTCCAGTGAGGCAGGTGAATTGAGAGGGGTGATTTATACCTACGAATGTTTTAAGACTACGACAACAAAATTAGTATTCTGATATTTGTAGATTATTTTAATGACAAAAATGACACTAAGCTATTAATACAGTCTATCTTAAGGTGTTAGAAGCGTGCTCTGAAATCCTAGCTGTGCGGGGCCCCGATTTTCGCGGGCTGTGGCATTCGGAGGCCCCACCCGTGCCCCCAGCTGCGCGACGGCAGACCGTCCGCGCGCGTCTCACTGCCCCGAGTGAGCCCAGAGAGGGAGGCTTTGAGAGCACAGGCGTCCTTAGGAGGTTGTGTCCCGGAGGGTGGCGGCCCTCCGTGGGCGGGGGCGGGGGTGGGGGATGAGCGTTTATGAAACTTAAGATGGGTGGAAAAAACAAAAATATTTAAATGCTGTAGACCACTTTCAATTTTGTAAGCGAATTTCGCTGTTTACTGGCCAAAGTTACATTAAATTAGATTTGAGGGAGCTAATTTTTCCAGCCACGTTAAGAATTTTAGCACCAAGTGAACTGTAAAGTGGAGTGGACAGGCTGAAGTGCGGCAGGGGAGACCTGCCTTTCGCCTCAGCCTGTCCCCGCAGAAACTGTGCCCAAAATGCGCAGTGTGGGAGCCTGGGACTGGGGGAGCTTTGCTGCAGCCTCCCATGGTGTGGGCGACGACCGGCTCACCCAGCAGCAGGGTTTCGGAAAGGATCAGCCTATCACCTCTGTTGCAAACGTGCCACTGGCCAAAGGCAACTCCTGTCAAATGAAATAACTGGCTGCCATCACCTGGGTGCATGGTTGCTATCGACACAGTGGGAGTGTGTCAGAAGTGTCCCCGGGGGTCGCAGATCCTGGGGTTGCATTCGCAGGCGTGGGGTCCTGCCCCGGCCGGATCCCGGGCTTTGTCTGCAGTTGTCACCCTGGCAGCCTCGAGGCTCAGAGAGCAGTAGGTGACGGACAGACCGCAGAATTCTTCTACCTCTTCTTAACCCTTTTCTTAAAGTACTCTCTCTCACTGTGTCTCTCTCTGCCATAGGGACTAACCCAAAGGATTGTGGTACTCCTGTGAAAGTTACACACTTTTTCTTTAATTATTGTTCTGTAATAGGAGCCCGCCTTTAACTTTTGCAGTATTGCTACTTCCTGGCTCCTGACCCAAAACCCCAAGTAGAAAAGAGAAGGGAACGGTGGAGCCTCAAAACGTTTTCCCCAGTGACGTTCAGGCACCCATGTCCTGTGAAACCTGTACTAGGTGGGGCACCCACTCCTCGAACTTAGGCCTTTGGACGCACATATTGGGGAGTTGTACACATACCTGTGAAGTGTGTTGCTATTTATACGCTAAAGAGGAAGCTTTCCGAAATAAGACTGAGATTCAGAATACCACAATAAAGTTTTATTTATATACCTTCAGTGGCTCTAGAGAGCATCTCTTGAAATTCTGGCATATGGACATTTTAAGATTGCATGAGATTCAAAGCCCATTAGCAAATTATTAACTTAAAACCCCAATGTAAACTGCAAATTTCAGATTTTATTTTTAACTCTTATTTATCACATGCTCTAATGTCTGTATTTGAGTTTCTGTGGCTTGAATAATTAATGTTATTACTAAATAAGTTTTTTGCTGTGAATAATTAATGTTATTATCTGATTGTTATATCATGTGCTCATCAATTTTTTTTAACTACAAAATATGTCAGATGTACAGAATAATACAACATAAATGCCCTTTTACTCTTCACAAACTATTTTGCCATTTTTATTTCACTTTATTTTAAAGATTTTCATGTATTTTTAAAGAGAGGGGAAGGGAGGGAGAAAGAGAAGGAGAGAAACATCGATCTGTTGCCTCTTGTGTGCCCTGACCAGGACCAAACCCACAGCCCAGGCAGGTGCCCTGACCAGGAATGGGACTGGCAACCTTCCGCTCTGTGGAACGGCGCCCAGCCCACTGAGCCACACAGGTCAGGGCTTGCGTCTAAGTCTACAGAAATGAAATGTCACTCTCTCGCACTCCTCCCTGAGGACACGTCTGTCCCTCCCCGGAGCCAGTCTGGTAACTTGAAGTTGGTTGGATTCCTTCCCGTTTAAGAGTTTATACTTTACCACTTCATATTTATGGGTACGTGTTTGTGCCCATAAATAATATATAGCGGTTTCTTACACATTTATATTGGTGATGTGCTGTTGTATGTTGTGTTTCGTCACTTGCTTTTTCACTCGCCATCACTGCCGTTGAGCATCGCACAGCACCAGCTCACTCACCAGTTCCCCCACGGACGGCCGTTCCAGTTGCTCGTGTCTGTCCTCCTTGCGCCATTTTGGACGGGGCTGCACACGTACATTCCTGATAATGTGTTCTCATGCAGACGGGCTGAGTGTTCTGGACACGTGCCCCAAGGTAGACTTGCTGGCAGGAGACTGCTGCTCTCTGGCCGTGGACGTTGTCACACTGCTCTCGAGTGGTCGGTGTGCAGGTCTGCCCCGGAGAGAACCCAGTTTCCCCCTCCTCCTCACCACCACGCTGTCTCACCAGCGGTTTCAAGTTTCCTAGTCGGAGCTCTGAGACAGCAGGTCTTTGCTTTTACTTGTATTTACCTGGCTACCGGCAGTATTAGCTTCATTTCATATATTTATTCGTCATTATTTTGTGAATTTCTTATCTATATGCTTATTTTTCTCTTGGACTACTTGTGTTTTTATTGATCATAATGCTTTATCTGTGACAGGGTTGCTTCTAGTACAGGGCTGGACTTGAACGTGGTCTGTAGCTGTCTTCAATTGTACAGAATTTCCAGTTAAATTTAGTCAGATTTATCATTCTTTTCTTGTAAAATTTTGTTTGTTCCCCGAGGTTTAAAAACAGTCTGTGCTAATTCCCCTGAAATTAAATGATGTGGCTGTTGTAAGGTAGCAGTTGTAACCCATGTTGATAGCCAACCCCATAGCGTTGGCTGTTCAGCAGTGTGCCCGTCCCTGTGGTTGTGGGGCCTGGTCTCGCGTTCCCACACATGTGTGTGTGTGTGTATGTGTGTGTGTGTGTATTGGTTTCTAGGCTCTGTATTCTATTCCGTAGTTTCCTTTTTTTTTTTTTTTTTTAAGTGCTTTACAGTTAATCTTGAAGAGGAGGCAGAGTCCTCTGCTCTTGCTCTCCCGGATGTGCCTGGGACAGGTATTCCTGCCGCTCCGTACCCCCTGCTCACTCCTTCGTTTCATGACCGATTTGTCCGATGCAACAAGTCGTCTTAGAGAAGAATTCGGCAGATTTCCCTCTTAGATGTTCTCTGGTGTGACTGGGGGCTCTTCTACATTTACCAGGTCTTATCCTTGAGGCCTTACAACCCAGTTATCCTCACTTTGGTCATAAAATTAAAGGCAAAACATTAGCATATGTATTTGTGACAGGATCCTTGAACCTCTTCCTGAGTTTTTGTTTTATAAACTTCCTTGCAGAAGGACTTTGGGCTCAGCAGGGTGTGTAGCGTGGGGTGTGCTATTTGAATAACTTGAATAATGTTTTGTTTTTTTTGTTACAGTGGATTCTTAAGGACACCAATGTCTTTGGGTAGCACCAAGACATCAGATAATTAGCATCACTGGTGTTAAACGATGTTATAGTGATACCTGATGTGCTTAAGAAAACTCTGTTTCTATGGCATTCCAAATTAAGACACTAATTCAAAAATACACTGGCTGCAGTATGTTGACTTACTCTTTTAGTCTTAGCACTTTGAAGATAGCTTTCTGCTGGCTTCTGGCTCCATTCTGGCTGTTTGAGAAGTATTTTAATTGTCATTGATAATTGCTTTAATTGTCATTCCTTTATAGTAAGGGGTAGCAGAGTTACAGGGATAAGCACTAGGTATTTGGTGGCTTGTGGGCCTCGTGGGCTCTGGTCTGTGGCAGCTCTGCTCTGCATCTGGAAACCAAAGCTGCCGTAGGCAGTACAGGGCTGATGGTGCTCCTGTGTTCTGAGATTGCAGTTGCAAAATGTTTGCCGACCCTGCTGACCCGTGACTTGTCCGTTCCCTCTGACTGGCTTTTACAGTCACTGCCCCTGCGTCTGCAGTGCCACTGTCCATCTGGGTGAGGACCTCCCTGTATCCTGCTTACCCTTACAGGGCCAGTCTTCTTTTTAAACAGTCAATTCTGGAGAAATACTGGCTATTGTCTTTCCAAATATTGCCTCTCTTACATTCTTTTTGAGACTCTTGCTTTGCTAGACCTTTCCATTCTACCTGACATAATCATTCTCTTTGTGAAGATCTGTTACACTGTCCATGGTTGTTTTTTAATTCAACGATTCTGTCTCATTATTTTTAAAGATTTTCATTTATTTTTAGAGAGGTTAAGGGAGGGAGAAAGAGGAGAGAAACATAAATGTGTGGTTGTCTCTCACACGCTCTCTACTGGGGACCTGGCCCACAACCCAGGCATGTGCCCTGACTGGGAATCAAACTGGCGACTCTTTGGTTCGCAGGCTGGCACTCAACCCACTGAGCCACACCAGCCAGGGCCTGTTTTTCATTTTTAAAAGTTGTCTTAAATTTCTTTCTAAATATATGTTGCATGCTTTTCTTTGTGATGATGTTAGATCCTCAAACATTCTGTAATCTGAATGTATCAGTTCCACTGTTTATATTCCTCATGTGTCCAATTCTGTTGTGTCTTCCTGCTCTTACTGACTGTAGTTTAACTGCTTGGTGATTGATGGTCTGGATTCTTCCAATGTTGATTTTTTCATGTTGATGTTGCTACCCCACGTATATAGTATAAATCCTACAACAGGGTAGCATAGGCCTAGGGTTTGATTTCTCGTAGATTATTACTATTTCTCTTTCCATTCAAGATCCAAAATTAATTTTTTGTTGCTTCCCTTGGGCCAAAGGATGTGATTTTACTAGTCCTCTTTTTTCCATGCCCAGAGGCTCTTTCAGGTGGCAAGGGCGCTGCACCTGCCTGCAGCCTCCTCCAGGTAGCCTAGGGCCAGTTCTCAGTGACCACCAGGACGTTAGCACCCCTCTTCACACCTCACTGCTGTCTCATCTGTGCGGTGTTGCCATCTCCCCGTCTGCGGCCACCGCACTGGTCTCCTAGGGCCGCCTTGACAGAACACCACAGGCTGGGCAGCGTGGGTAACAAGTTACCTTCTCATAGTCCTGGAGGCTGGAAGTCCAAGATTAAGGTTTTCAGCAAGTTCAGTACCTTCTGAGGCCGCTCCTTGATTGCAGGCAGCTTGCTGTCTCTGGTGGTCTTTTCTCCGAGTGCCGCCCTGCTGTGTCTCTCAGGACACCAGTCCCACTGGGTCAGGGACCCCCCACATTGCCTCATTTTCCCTTCTCTCTTCAAAGGCCCTGTATCAGCCACAGTCACATTCCGAGGAACCAGGACTTCAACATACGAATGAGCGAGTCACATTCAGTCCATAATAGTTGTGTACGTGAAGTTTTGGGTCTACTTTTTGAAGCATTTAAGTTTCTTGTTCGTGGAAGTCCTCTACGCTGATTTAAGTGCTTCAGACGTTATCTGAACACAGGTTTCAAGATGCCATTCCCCAAAATGATGACTAAGAGCCCATGATATAATTCTAAGGTTATCTTTTTTTCTTCCTGGGACACAAGAGGTTATTTATTGTAAGATTTCCGATGGCATTGTTTCTAGGGAGGGAAACTGTTTGCAGATGCCAAAGCCAGGTCAAGCCCTGCTCTGACAGTTTGGCTGATTTCAGAGGACAGTTCCCCTCCTGGCACAGGGCTGCCCTAGGGATTCTGGAGCAATGCTACCTAAACACTCCTGAAGTTGGGGGGCTTGTCCTAAGGAATGGTGGGCGGTATTTTTTAAAAGTTTTTAGGTCTGTGCAGCAGAAGATTCCACTGGTCTATGTCGGGGTTTAGGAATTTGTAACCTGTAAAACCTCCTGCAGGTCACCCTGATTCTCAGGTGGTCAGACTGGAAGTGGACACGGGGCAGACTCTGCCCCCTCCGGTGCTGCCGTCTGGTGCTGCTCCCGGGCTGGGGTGGGAATGGCACGGATGGTGTGGAAGAAGGGGTTCCTGGATTCAGGAAAGGCAATCTGACATTTCTTGACAGACATGTATAAGCTTTTAAGAGTGTGATTAAGAGTGATGAGTTTATTTTCAATTGTCCTTGATTGAAAAGAAGTATATGATAAAGGATAAAAAGTAGGAAAAATCTTATCAGGGAGAATGAAGGCAGAAGGCATTCTAAGCAATAGAATGAATACAATAAGCAAGTGAAACTAAATTTTAAAATATTTTTAAATAAAAAAAACTTTTGCCAAGAGGGAAGGGGGATAATGGGGAGAGAAGTGGAAGGGTCAAGGTAAGGAATGTGTATGAAGAACCATGGACAAGGACAACGAGGGGAGGGGCAGGGCCAGGGCCGGGAGAGTCATGGGGGGAGAAAGGGGACAACTGTAATTGAACAATAAAAAATTTAAAAAACAAAAAACTTTTTAAATGACACAAGTAACGCATTCTCCTGGTGCAAATGCTACCACACAGAGGGGCAGTTCCTCCACTCCCACCTGCTGGCTCTGAGGCCTCCCCGGGACCACGCACACCTGCCCTCTCCACTGGTTTAAACACACACAACGCTGGCCAGTAACTTGCTGCTTGTTTATTCAGTGGTACATCCTGAGTACCCTGCCGGTTCAGGACCCACAGATCCGACTCACTCAACAGCTGGATGTGGCTTGCGTGCAGTGTCATGATGGATGCACTGCGATCGATCTTACCAGCCCCTTAAATAATGATCAGATAGGTTGATTCCCTTCTTTTACCCTTATAGGTAATGCTGAAGTGCATATCCTTTTATGTATAATGTAAATATCATTTATATATAGAAACAAGTTATATGTAATGTATATATTTCCTTGCACTTACGCAAATGCTGTTGTAGGCTTGACTCCTGGGTGGAAGGAAGTGCCGTACCCTTCCCCCTTTCTCCCTGTGACCCATTTCTGACAATTTTACGCGTTAAGCAAGAAATTATTTCAATTTCAAAATATGGCAAATACATTCATCTTATAAATACATGTACACAATACGATAATTATATTCAGTATGATATGTAGTCATGTACATTAACTATAACAGATCAAGTATCACCTGGAGCAGACATGGTATCAGGACTTGGCGAACCTCAGGACTGAAAGCATTTCCTGGCCTGTGCGCCTGGAGAGGGCAGTGGTCCCCTGCAGGCCTTTCATCCTCATTGTTCTCAGAATTTCTTCTGAAATGAAAATTAGAGGGTAAAATCCCCTGGAGTCATTTGGTAAGGTGTATATAATCACTAAACAGTATAATAAGTAACAGACTATTTATACATATATCCGTAAATTTCTATTAAAGTGAACTTGGACTTCAGACACATGAGAACACTTTGCATTTCCAAGGTGTTGCTGAGAATTCTTATCACACTCTGGACTCAAAAGAAATGGTAATTACACTTGTTATTACAGTAAGTCAAATGAAGTAACATTTCTTTTAGAAAAAGCAAAACCTTCCCTTTTATAAACAACACCAAAAAGACTAACCAAATGGAGTTAGCCAAAACAAAAACCCTCACCTAGCCATCATAATGTGATTTCAGGGGCTAAGAATAGCAGGTAGAACATGAAATTTTCAAACTGAGATGTACAGCAAAACAAAAGATTGTAGTCAATTTAGTTACATAGTCTGCAAGCTGAGGTATAAAAATTCGTACCATGAGATGGCTTTCATGGTAAGACTCCAGGTGAACTAAAGGGCGCACAACAGAACTGACCCAGGCGGGCGTCTCGACCAGAGGAGGAAACATCCCCAATATTGAGGGTGCAGTGTTAGGAGAAAAAAATTACAGATTTTGTATTTGAATATTAGTTTAGGAATTGGGGGGAAACTGCTCCTACCCCACAAAACAATACCTTTTAAATTCCCCAAACCAACCTGTGAAAAATCCCTCTTTCAACATGTTTTGTCTGTATTACCTGTTATCAATGATTACAGTCATAACATTCCCAGTTACTTTAGAAATTAACAGTCTTTGACATCATTAACTTCTGAATTCAGCAAAGTCCATGGTTACCCAATAAACGCATCTGTGTTACCTGGATTGTTTTCCTTAATAGTAACCAAGTAGAATAACCCTCTTGGCGAGAGGAGATCTGGAACCACTGGAAAGAACCTGTCCATGACTTCGCGACCATTTCTGCCACCAGCCCAGGCCGCTTCTATTCCGTGACTTCCTACCTGTGACCAATTAGGAAGACTCTTGACTCAAGTCAAGTTACATTTAAAGTCACAAATCTTTCTGACAACATTCACCGAAGAGTATGTATTTTTTATTCTACTGCCTTGCCAGAGAATGATCAAGAATGAAACAGGCACCATAACCCACTGTTAAACTTCATCAGCCTCAGGCATTCTCTCTTTAAACGGGGAAGTGGTTACTATGAGTCACCTCTTCATCACTGCATTTCTAAGATCATGTGTTTCAAGATACACCTTTCCACCCTGACCCTACTTCTTGACAATAACGCCTATGGAAGGAGAAAACCTTTCAAACCTTTCAAAACGCATTCCTATGTGAATTGAAGGGTGATTAAAAATATCATTTTGCAGATCTTTCATTCCCGACAAAGGGTGAGTACAGGTGTGCACACACATGAATTAATTACCATAGCCTGACTGGAGCAGGATTTTCAAAGATACACGTGGGCCCATTTGTATTTCCACCTTTTTTTTTTTTTCTGGTCTATCAATAATACCCAATCATTCACAGAAGCAAATCAGAGCAGTTTGTTAATCAGCAGCTGGCGTCATATGATGAACTTTATCTGATTTTAGAAGCCAGCAGATAGCACTAACGATTAAATTTTGTTACATGTCTTACCTCCTCAGATGGAGTCACTACATAGGGGGGATTAAACACCAGAAGATCAACTTTTTCCTTCATTCTTGGTAGCAAGCCTTGGACCTAAATGTTCAACAATTGTCAGACTTTGAAGCCAGATGTAATATAAATTAAATCAATTGTCTTTAAAAAATGTTTTTCACCTGGCTGGCGTAGCTCAGTGGATTGAGCACGGGCTGCGAACCAGTGTCGCAGGTTCGATTCCCAGTCAGGGCACATGCCTGGGTTGCAGGCCACGGCCTTCAGCAACCGCACATTGATGTTTCTCTCTCTCTCTCTCTTTCTCCCTCCCTTCCCTCTCTAAAAATAAATAAATAAAATCTTCAAAAAATGAAAAAAATAATGTTTTTCTAAAAATACGTGTTAGAAGACCACTATAATAAACAGAAATGGTGATGACTATTTTTACATTGTCATTCAGGTAAAGATTATATGGATTTATCTAAAAATAAGGAAACTGAACTCTCCAAATGAAGATGATGTTTAGGAGCTTTGGCTCTTCAGCAGCTCACTTGTCTACAGTGCAGGCTCTCTTTCTGAAAACAAACTAAGGAGGGAGGTCTAATCCTGCACTTGTGTTCTATTAACCAAGAGAAAGGTTTTCTGAGAGGAGAGAAGACAGCAGATTGAGAGGCACATGACCCAAGGGTTTCTTTCCTAGAGTTCAGGTGTGCCTGAGGCCACCACTCTGCTGAAGCCAGTTTGAACCCGATTCTCGGTCACTGTGACAGGCAGATGCCTGATGCAGACAAGCCAACAGAAACTGCCTGTGAACTGTGGACAACAAGGGTTCTATCAGTCTAGAATTTACTTTGTAACCTATGAGGTATACTGTTTAATGGGTTAAAAATTAATCAAGTTTCCTTGACTTAAATCATCTTGACCTTATTTCAAAAGGAAATTATTATTGGGCAAGGACTACGTCTCACCAAATCTGTGATTATGGGCTGTATGTGAACTCTGTTACAACGTGCAGTCTCCAGGGTGCAAGCGGCCGCTCCAGGGTTGATGTCAGTGCACCTACAAACAGAAAAGAAAACTACATTCTCTGTCCATGAGACAGATCTATGTCTGAAAAATTCAAGGAATACTCCATTCCTTTTACATGAAGCAGAAAAAGAACACAGATTTGTCATACTGATAAAATAGTATTACATTGATAAGATGTGCATGAGCAGAAAAGTGCACGTAACTGTACACACCTGAAGGACTTCATTAAATTGTGAATCCAATGAAGGAATACTATGTGACCATCAGAAATGAAATTTAAAAGGAATTTTTTAGAGGAAAATGCTCATGAATGATGTTAGTAAAAAACATAAATGAAAATAAACAGAAGGAACAGTTGGACCATGTGTGGTACAATTTATGGGTAATTTTCATTTTTATACTTTCTATATTCTCTTTTTTTAAAAAGAAATTCTGATAACTTGAAATTTTTTCTGATAATCAAATTATTTACCTAAAAAAATTTTCAAATTTAGAAATGACCTAAAATTCTTACGCTGCTTCTATAATTACATAGTGTGATGGAACAGATTTGAACATGCAGTTATAACTTTTAGGAAAGTTAATTTTCAATCTGAGTCCTTACTGAACTAAAATAGACACGATCAGATACTTATCTACGTACAAAAAATGACTTCATTCAAGCAACACTTATGGTCCTTAGAGTGAATCTCTCAGTGGAAGATGTGTGTGAATTGATTTTCTCACACTTACATGTACAAAGCTTGAGGACCTATCATGGAGGCTAGGAACGTGGATACCACTCCAGACCCTGACCCTACTTCAAGGCATATTTCCACTCTAAAAGAGAAAATATTCGTACAGTAGCATTAAAATACATGTTAAGAAAATAACATGCTTTCATTTTTATTTTTAATTATTTTAATTATTGTTCAAGTTCAATTTTCTATGTTTTACTCCCATCCCAGCCCACCTACCCAGCCCTCCCCACCTCCCTCCCATTTGCACCCACTTACACTACTTTTAAATTATATTTCTCTAGCATTATCAGTCACCTGCAAATGTATGGAAATGTATAAATAAGGTAATTTCTGACAACTTTGTGCTCATAATACTGCAGAGTTCAAAACTTAAAATTTTGGGTGTGTAATTTTAAGTCCATAAAATAGTAATACGATGGCTTTCAATTAATTTCTGCAAAACATTACATAAAATCTATGGAATAATGCTAATTTAGGGTTTGAGATTTTAATATGAAAGACATCAGCCCTTTCCAGAAGGAGCTCCTAGTTTAGTATTTCCTAAAATGATGTTAGTACTATTACAGTATTTTTTTAGATTGAAATATTTTATCAAATCATATGTGAGATATTTTACTTTGGTGGTATACAGTATTTATTTATGAAGGACATTTCACTATCATTTAAAAGTATAGAATTTTCATAAACTTATGACCACATATTAGGGATAAAAACTTGCCTAATTGTACCGATAATATTAAAGCAGCAAAGAAATTTTATATTTGTACTACTAAATACTGAATTGGGAAAATACTGAAGTATGTGATCTGGGAATATTAATAGTCTTAAGAATGCTACTGAACATATTCACCATTCTGTTGTATTTTGTCCTTAAATTTACTTCCTTGCCTATAATCATATATGTCAGAATAACCAATTATCCCCATTATGGAAATGTTTGATGGGATTTAGGGGTCTAATATTTAACTCCCCAAACAACAGCCCAAACTCTAGGGGTTTCTAACTTTTGGACCCAGTCCGCTTCTGGCAAACTTTTTATGCTGCAGGAAGGTGTGTTGAATCTCACCAGGCGACTTTTATTCAAAAATAACTGTTTTGGTCTCAAAGTTCCAAAAGCAGAATATCCAAGACACTAAGAAAATTAGCTCCCTTTTACAGCGCACTGTGCAACCTGATTCACGCTTCTAAACTGTTCTGGTATCCTGAGCTATAAAACAGTACCATTCTAGATTCCAATTGATGGAAAAGTTCCCTTGTTCACAAAGAAAAACTAGTTAATTTGGGAAAACCAGTTAATCAGTTTCATACATGGAAAAAATCCAGCCGGGTTTAAAAGGGATAAACAAATACAGATCTTTGAAGCCTGACAGCTGTTTCATCCTGCGCCAACCCATTTCAAGTCTTTATCTTCAAATACATCTAAACGCCCAAATTTTCCAATTAAAAAAATTTACAATGTAGGTATTCTTTTTTGTTGTCAGTTTGAAGTTTATGGTGAGCACGTCGACAGGCATGAAGATTTATTGTTTATAAGGAGCTAGGTAAAACTGCGTAGGCTGCCTGCTGCACGTAACTAAACGTCCTACAACTGAAAACTTCAGATCCGCGGCCGCACCTGCAGCACCTTTCAGGCTGGAGCCAAGCCCCACGCCAGCCTCCTCCTCCTCCGCCAGTGCCCGGACGCGACGCGCTGCTCGGGTCACCGTCCGACCTAAAAAGCAGAGTCTGGGCGCGTTCGCTGCCGAACGTGCCGTCAGATCCCTGCTGTCGGGGGCTCGTGCGCGCTCGTCCTCGCCGCCTGACGGGAAAGGACGCGCCGCCGCAGTGGGAGGAGCTTCGGCACCGACCGACCGCACCCCTGCGCACTCGCCACTCTGTGACCCCGGGGTCTCAACCTTTGCCTGGGGGGTGATCCCGCCTCCAGACAGGGCGACGGCGACAGTCCTTTCCTTGGCTGTGTGCCGCTGCCTCGAGGACCCCTGATCCCTGTCCTGCGGGGACCCCCGTCTCGCACCGCGTGAGCTCGGCTACAGCCGCCTCGAGAGCATCCAGGAGCAGGAACGTGTCCTCTGCAGGCTCGTACACATCGGTGAAGGCGCCGCGGCCCACATGCCCGTGCAGCGGAGTGCAGACGCTGGGCGCCGCCATCTTTCTCCAGGGCGTCCCACGCTCAAGCTCCGACACTGAGCATGCGCAGTAGCAGGATGCCGGCGCGGGGGCGGGGTGCGGTGTGGTGGGTCGCCTCCAGGCTGATCGCCTGTGACCGGTTTTCAGCAGGTGGTCTTGGAACTTTAGGTGAACTGTGCGTTCCTGACAATTGCTTTATTCTTTAGGACATTTGCATGTATGTCAGCTTATGAATCAGCACCTGACAGTCCCCCTCAATTGTTTTCGAGTAAGAGGAATATTTATAGTGCATTTACATGTTTTCTGTTCCTAGTTAGCAAAGGATTGAAAAATACGCGGTGGTTAAGAAATTTTACTTTTTCTTTATTTTTACATCATTAAACTTTAAACTTTCAGTTTTAAGATTGGGATTTTTCTTTTGATGAGCCCACCTTATAATTCTGTTGGTATTAAAATTGATCAGTTATCAATTTATTTTTATTTTGTTTTAGTTTGTGCACTTTTTATCTAACCAAAGAAATTTTTCGTTTAACCCAAGATCGTAGAAATAACCTCCAGTGGTTTTTTTCTAGAAAGCCGACACTTTTACTTTTTATATTTAGTCTGTGACCTCTCTAAAATTAATTTTAATGTACAGTGTGAAGTAGAGGTAGAGACTTAATTTATCTTTGTAATTTTTAAAGATTATTTATTTATTTATAGAGCGAGGGGAAAGGAAGGAAAAAGACACATCAATGTGTGATAGCCTCTTGTGCACCCCCTACTGGGGACCTGTCCCACAACCCAGGCATGTGCTCTGACTGGGAATTGAACCTGTGACCCTGTTGTTCACAGGCAGGCACTCAGTCCACTGACCCACACCATCCAGGGTAAGATATGTTTTCATGTGGACATGCAGTTGCTCTAGGGTAACTAACTGAATAGATATTCCTTTCCCTTTTGAATTGGTGTAGGACTTTTGTTGAAAATACATTGATTGTATGTGAAAAAAGATTGATTTTTTTATTATTTGTTTTACTTGTGTATTTAGCAAAAATCACCTTCCTCATGCTGAATCATGAATGTGCTCTTTTTACAATATAAACCTCCCCCAAGAAGATGCATTTTCTTGTAAGCACACCAAGGAGCTGGAACACGAATGAGCTTGTGGTCTGGTTTCTGGAGGGAGCTGTCTTCACAGCTCCAGGTGGGACTTGGTTTCTGGGTAGGGCTCAGCCTTAAAGCTGCCCGGGCTTCCTGTGTTTTTTAAAGAGGCAGTTAGTTCTCTTATGGTTTAGGGCATCGACTAGTGGATATTGGACTGTTCTGTATCTGCATTCTTTCTGTCAATTTTTTGAAATTTCCCAATAAAACATTTTTACACCTAGTTTATAAGAATTACATATGACAAATGAAGTGCATGTTCTTTCTGTAGTCACCTTCAGTTGTGTGTTGTAAGCCTCGCTCCAAGATAATTTCTCTCATAGATTTAGTGTACCCACTGAATGCATGTTTTTATACTTCTCCATTTACGGATTCATAAACAACATCTACTTTATCACTGGTACTCAGTTGGACATACTGCTCTTCAAAGTTTTTCACTCAACATTGTAGGAGATTGATCTTTTGGTATTTGTACTTTTAATTATCATAGCACTGTATTCCTTGAAAATGTAAAACATTTTTATTTCTTGAATATTGGTAAAAATTTAGTTCTTTCGAGGTTTTCACTATTATGAGCAACTCTGTAACTGACTTCTTAAAACATGTGGGACCTGATGCTGTGGAAGGTTTTCTGGGGCCCAGCCCGGAGCGGAGCGGCGGAGTCGGAGCGTGCGCACACTTTCGGTTTCACTGTTTTAACTGCAATTTGAGGTTGGGCAGGTGTGTTCGTTATTTGAGTTTCTTCCTTTGTGAATTGTCTCTTCATTTAAAAAAAATTATTTTGATCAAAGTTGGTAACACTTAACAGTTTAGTAGACTAAACGCTTGTACACTATTTGTTTTGAACAAACGATCACTCCAGCAACCCAACACCCAGTTTCCTCAGTCTCGTTCTCCAGTCGGAGACCCTTTCCAGCCTCGGCTGTTTCGTTGGCTGCCCGCGAGCCTGGAGTAATACTGCTTCACCGCCGAACCCGGCGTTATCTGCTGCGTCCCCAGGGCAGGGGTCCAGTCCTCCGGGAGAAGGGACGGACGTAATTCCCCGGGGGCGGCCGCGCCTCGGCTGGCCGAAGCCTCTGGAGTCCCCCGGGGCGACAGCTGCCCTGGAAGCCCCGCCCGGAGCCCGCAGCTGGGCCGGGAGCCTGAGACGCGGCGTCTGGGCTCCAGGCCGCGGGGCGAAGAGCCCGCCTGCCCCCCCCCCCCCCCCCGTTGGAGGAGCAGGTAACCCGGCGCGGAGGGGTGACCGCGTCCCTGGAACCCGCCAGCACCGCGGAGCACTGGGCGGCGGCCCGCCACCGTGGGATGCGGCCGGCGCGCTGGGGACCGCGTTCTGGTGCCTTCAGCCGGTGGCGCAGGTCGCCGGAGGGTCTCACGGGGCGGCACCGGGGACCCGACCGGCTTCCTGGGCCGGGGGACCCTCTTCAGGGCCGGCTTCTCTCTGAATCTCTGCAAGGGCCGCGGGGAGTCCTGGGCTTGGGCAACGGCCCCGCCCGAGGCGTGCCGGCAGTTCTGGCTGCGGTTCTGTCGGGCCGGTTCGTGGGGCACAGAGGCTCTGAGTCCGGACCCGCAGCCGAGACGCCCGCCCGCCCGCGCTTCAGGCGGGGGCTGCTCACGGGAGACGGGGACGCACCACGGTTCCGCGACGACAGCAAAGACCTGTTCCCCACTAGCACCCGGCGCGCGCCTCGAAAACCCCCACCGGGGGCTGCGGTCCCCCCAAGGCTTTCCTGGGGCCAACGCTCCGGGGCCGCACCGCTCCCTACGGTGCGGCCCCCACGTCTCACGGGGGCGGGGGTCCGCACCTCCGTGCAGGGGACCCTTTTCCGCGCCAGGCCAACCACTGCTGCTTCCTGGAGCCCTGGGCCCTGCCACGCCGTCCAGGCCAGCGGGTGACCCGGCTTCCGGGCAGCCATCCCCACGCCCAGGGGAAGAAACCCTCGGAAACAGGGAGGTGCAGCCCCCCACGCCGGCCGGGAACCACACTCGGGGACCGGGGATCCGCACACCCCCCCTGGCTGGGGGCGGGGCGGGGGCTGCCGCAAATGGCCGGGTTTCCCCCCGACTCGCGGCCTCCCGGTCCGCTCGCCGGCCTGCAGGCGCGAGCCGGTTCCCGCGTCCTGGCTGCTGCGGCTCCGCCGCGGCGAGGATGGGCGTGGAAGGACCTGGCTCCGAGGGTGCAGCCCCGTCACGACTCCTGGGCCGCCCCGGGGGGGGAGGCCGTCATCTGAAGGAGGAAGCAGAAGACAGTATCTGTTCTCTTTTAAAACACCCTGCTTTGAACTTCCCCGCATGGAATCCGCCCGCAGCACCCCGCCAGGGGGGACAGTGTGCGGGGGGCGCGGGGGGGGGGCTGTGTGCAGGCCTGCTGGCTGGAGTCGGAAGGCGCACTGAACTCACGCTGCGTCCCACTGTGTTCCCGCAGGAACGACGGTCCTGGTTCGGGTGCGGCTCTTGTCACCTTCCCCCCACAAGCGCTTTCGCCACGCGGCCACCTGCCCTTCCGCGTGCGCCCCGCGCTGGCGGCTCTGCGTGTGTTCACCGCGAGTTCCCCTCCCACGCACTGCAGTGGCGTCTGTCTTTTGCCCACCTTTCCAGCTCCTCGTCCTGTTTTCATTCCGCCGCCCGACTCCCCACTTTAAAAGTGACCCTCTCCGTGAGTGTCTTCTTCACGTGTCCTCTCATGAACTCGGTGTGAGCCCCTGTCTGCTGCGCCTGTCCCCCAGCTAAAGCCTCGCTGCGGCAGAGCCTCTGGAGGCAGCTTGTCCTCGCCTGTTTGTCGTGCTCGCCATGGCCCGATCACCTCCTCTCCCGGGAATTCTCCCCTTTCCAGACGCCACACCAGCGAGAGCTCCCTCGCCAGCGCCCTGCTCTCTGTGCCTCCTCTGGCTGCAGGCACCGCCTGCCTGACGCCAGCACACACACTAGCCAGCACTGGCCTTGACTGGACTCTCGTTCACACACACAAACCAACCAACCTTGCCCTGCCCTGACCGGTGTGGCTCAGTGGGTTGGGCATCGTCCAGCAAAGCGAAATGTCGCAGGTTTGGTTCCCGGTCAGGGCACAGGCCTGGTTGCAGGTTCGGGCCCCTGTCAGGGTACCTACGAGAGGCAACCAGATCTGGGCTTCTCTCTCACATCGATGTTTCTCTCCCTCTCTTTCTCCGTCCCTTCCCCTCTTCCTAAAAATAAAAAAATAATAAAATCATTTATCAAATAAATGTAAGTAAAAATAACCTTCCTTGGTCTGGCTGGGTAGCTCAGGCGTGTGGAGTGCTGTCCCCAGACCCCGAGGCTGCAGATTCGATCTCAGGTCAGGGCACGTCCAAGAAACAACCAATAAATGCACAGATAAGTTGAACAACAAAATCGACATTTGTTCTCTCTCTCTCTCCCTTCCTCTCTAAAAAAATCAAGCAATCACAAAATTTAAAGCAGAAAACCCCTCTCTTTTGGTGGCCTGGACTGTCTCCCATTGTCATGGTTTCAGATGTCACTTCCATTCCGCTAGCTTCTGTTTTGCATCACCTGCTCACGAATCTTCATCGCAGTTTATGTCCACAACTACATCTCGTTCTTAGCTGTTTTCTTTTGAATGGACCGCTAAAGCCTAAATGGATGATATCCCAACTGAGTTAATTGTCTTCCCTTTAAGTATCAGCTGGTGGCTTGTAACGTCGCAGAAGAAAAGCTGTGTTTGTGGAAGTTCTGGTCAACTTCTCTTTTGTTGTCTTTCATAATGGTCACTGGACCATCTGCCATCCACAGGGGTTTTGGTTTGCTCTTCTGCACATGTGAAGGAATAATTGGTTAATGTTCCTTTGTATTCAGCATTTCTCACCATCCCATTCCATTCGACCAGTCTCTGGCCTATTGTGGTCCCTGTGGGTTCAAGGCCCAGCAGTGGATCAGAGGACTCAGGAAGCTGATACTCCAATCAGAGCACAGACCACAGTGAGTGCACTGCACGTACCTGAGACCACGCAGGGCCCGTCAACTGTCAGGGCTGAGTAACTTTTTGTGAACTTGAAAGATCTGGTTGATCTTACTTTGCACAGGCTAACGCTGCCGGTGGTCTGGCCATTGGCGATGCAGGCAGAGCCTGCAGAGGGCTGAGGACAGCGCACAGTCAGATAAACAGGTGCACGGTGTGGACAGAGAGATGAAGAACGCTGTGAGTGGGGCTGCAGGCAGCATGAGGTCAAAGCAGAGGTGAGGCAGAGCCAGCCCCCGGGTGGCACTCCTGGTCACTGTCACAGCTCATCAGAGGATGATGGGCAAGGACAGAGGCTCTGAGGTGACATCTGAGTTGTTCTCCGGTTGCCTAATGGCCGGGAGAGTGATTGAACTGTGCCATTCGCTTGCAGGTACCCGTTTGGACTCATTTTTGCCTCTGGTGCCTCTGTGGGCGTGAGCAGCTGGGTGGCAAGGTCTCTGTTGCAGGGGGTGAGGGGCTGGGGTGGCAGCACAGGCTGCAGTGCCATTGCTCAGAACCCCGGATCCTTGTTTCCGTTGCTCCGGGCATGCTGCAGTTCCTTGACCACAAGGAGAGACTTGACTGAGATTCGGGTCTGACCTCGAGTCTGTGAGCCGGCCCAGCGGCCGTGAGAGTCCGCAGGTCCCATCTCCTAGCCCCATGGCCAGAGGGACCGCAGGGGCTGCCGTCGCCCGCTGAGGACCCCTGCCGGGGCGCTCCGGCTCCCACCGCACCTGGAGGCGGGCCTTGCAGTCTCCTCTTCACCTTCTGCTGCCCTCCAGAGTGTCTTTGGGTCTGTGTCCGGTGTGTGCAGGGCTTGTTCGTGCCAGGGAGTCCGTGCACCGACGCCATCACCCCGCACACGTGTGCACCTGCACTCGTGAGCCCTCGAGTCAGCCTGCGTCCCACAGGTCAGGGACTCTCCGGCCGAGCTCTGCTCAGGGGTGTGAGGGCCGATGGCGCGCCTTCAAGTAGAGAGAGCCCTGAGCTCGATGACACGGCAGCGCCTGTGGCCGCGAAACGTCTTCCTGCCTGGCGTGGCTCGCTGTGCCTCCCCGCCCCTCTCTTCCTTCTCAGCATCCCGAGCCCACCGCCAGCCCCGGACACTCCCCGTGGTGCCGCCCAGCGCTGTGCTCACCTGCTGGTGTCGGTTCTTGTGGGAACCGACTTGCCACCTCTAGGTCCACCTGCCTTTGTAAACTTTCCCAAACAAAACGGGCTCCACACCATCGCCTGCGGGACGGTCCCTGCCAAAGGTCCTCGGGCCCCGCGCCCCGCCGGTCACACAGCGGGTGGTCCTGAAACTGCTCTGAACCTGAGCGGGTTGTCGGGCCTGCATGCTGGGCACGGCCCTCACCAGCGGGCAGCTAGTCCTCAGGTTTCAGAGATTCTCCCGTGTCTGCTGGCTTTTTAAAAGTATTAATCAGCCCCAAATAATCCTCGCACCAAAGAAGCATATTTGGGGGCCCAGGGCACATTAGGGGAGGGGTGGTGGAGGGGAGATCTTGAGGTGAGCGGGGGTGGGGAGCAGAAAAGGCAGCCAATACTGTCCTGAGCCCAGTCTCAGATCTTAAATTAAGTGACCAGTTCCCCGGGGACCAGTTTTCCTGAGCACCTCACCCAGATGGGACACCCATCCACGGTCAGCGGGCACCACTTCTGGTGTCAGGTCACTGAGCACGGCGCCGTCCGGCCTCCCAGGCTCTTAGGAGGCAGAGCTGTCTCCTAAGCCGAGGTCCTTCAGCAACGAAAGTTCTCAGCTATAAAAATGTGATTTCACAAGTGATAAAAGAAAGACTCTGATAGGTTTGTTCTGTGTCCAAAAGAACATAGCTAGTAAATGGCAGATCCAGGCTCAGACGAAGTTTAAAGATGTGAAGGTCAAGAGTTCCCTCTGTCAGAGCCGTGGCAACTGCACACAAAGGAGTGCAGATGGTAGCAGCAGGCACTGGGGCACAGCAATGGCAGGGAGAGGCCAGGCTGGGTGAACAAAGGAAAGGGGTCGGTGTGGGGGAGGGAGGAGGGAGGGGGGATGAACAGTGCTGGCGGAGACTTGCCTCCGGCTGGTGAGCACTGTGTACAGGGCATGTGCTGTGGAGTCGTGCACCTGAGACCTGGACAAGTTTGTTAACCAGGGTCACCCCGATGCATCCAATGAAAAGGAGAAAAGACTTGTGTTGCTGTCGGCACAACAATTTCCATTATTATAATTTTAACTGTTCCATGTTTTCCTCTAGTACTTTTTTCTAAAATAAAAATGGCTTTGTTTGCTTCAGTTTACATAAACAATGGCGAAAAATAAAGTTGATTTAAAATCCTACCCTAGAAGTAAGAACTGTTTTAGTTATACGTGTGTACCCCTTCAGACATCGGTAAGTGGACATTTCCGGTAAGTGGACGTGTTTATGAAGGTAAACTTGCTCTCATGCAATAATGATCATTACATGGTTGTAGCTGTAGGTGACCTAGAAATAGTTAAAGCTTGAAAGAAAGCAGGAAGTGAGGTAATGTGAGAAGCTAGAAAAATTATCTTCCTCGATATATTGATGACTAAATAAAATAGTAACATCCTTGTTAGCATTTTAAATGAGTTTAGGGCCTGGAAGCACAGTGTTCTAGAAATCAGAAGTGTGTTGTTACAGGAAATGTGCCCCCGGGTAGGTACTCTGAGGAACACAGAATGTAGCAAATGTCCACATTTTCAAAGAGGGAAACTTTAGGTGGTGAAATCTGGAATCTAACAGAGCAAGACTGTTTGTTCTAAGTGACACTATGAAGCAGTTATTAAAGGGATGTATGAGCGATGGAAAGAAGCAGGGATCCTCAGAGGACTACTGTGTTTAGTCGCACGGTGATGTGGTCTCCTAAGTGGACAGATCTTCCTTTGCCTCCTGACTATTGCCTGGACACTTCTCCCCGACATTTGCAAGATGGCTTGTATTTTTTATTCTTTAAGTTTCAGCTTCAGGCTTCCTGTTCCAAGAAAGACAGCATTTCAGATGCAGGGTGCAAAGAGACATGCTGTTTGTTTTCTAGTGGAGTCTTCATGATACAGAGTAGGGTTTCTCATTCTCAGCACTATGGGCCTTTTGGGCCAGAAAATTCATTCTCCTGGGGGATTGTCATCTGCATTGTAGGTGCTCATTAGCATCCAATACCTCTGTTCACTGCCAGCAGCCTCGCTTCCCTTCCCCTCAGGAGAATGTAACATGGCTCAGTACTTTGCCTAAGTCCCCTTGGGGATGATAAAAATCACCTTTGATTAAGAAACAGTTTGAAGCTTTGATCATTTTTGAAACCAGAAAAATCTTGGTCTGGAATGCAGTCTTTTTATTATTTTTCTATGCAAATTGTTTTCCACTCTGATTTACTTTGGGAAGGTATTTAGAAGTGTATTTTAAAACATCCAAACACAGGGACTTTATAGTTACCTTGTGACTGGTTTCCAGATTAATGGTAAAGAGAGCAATAAACATAGTTTGTGAGACATTTTGTTGAAACCTGCTTGATAGCTAAATGTAGTCATTTTTTAAAAAGTTCCAAGTATGCTTGAAAAGCATTTTTTAAAGATTTTATTTATTTTTAGACAGGGGAAGGGAGGGAGAAAGAGAGGGAGAGAAACATCACTGTGTGGTTGCTTCCTGCACACCCCCTACTGGGGACCTGGCCCGCAACCCAGGCCTGTGCCCTGACTGGGAATTGAACTGGCGACCCTTAGGTCTGTGCTCAATCCACTGAGCTACACCAGTCAGGGCTTGAAAAGCATTTTTAATTTACTTTATTGCTGCTTACTTAAACAATGAGAAAAAAAATTTTATTCAAAATTATACTCCAGGAGTTGAGCAGAACTGCTATCATTTAGTGTATGTGCACTTGCAGAGATGTCCACGTGCACATTCCTGTCTATTGTCTCTGGATTTAATTTACTATTGTAGGTTCCAGATACAGGTATAAAACTTGTATATTTTCAGCTCTTATTTTTTATAATATGCATTTAAAGGTGAAGATGTTTTTCACAAGTTTTGGTATGCAGTATATTTATCACCATTCAGTTTAATTTGTAATGCAAATTGTTTTACTTTTGAGGTTATTTAGAAGTGTATTACATAACTACCAAATATAAGGCCTATCCAGTCACCCATTTGTAGTGAATTCTGGCTGACGTGCAGTAGGAGCACTTAAGAAACATATTGTATGTCATTTCAATGCTGTGATGCTTGTTGAAATGGGCTTTATATTGACTTGGCTAAAAGATAAAAACTTTTGGAAAGATGGAATTATGAAGATGCCTGAAAGACTGCAGAAAGCAGTGGAACAAAAGCATTAATACACTGATCAATGAAATTATTGGTGAAAATGAAAAACGTCTCTTTCTTGTGCATTTACCTAAAAATTGAATGAACCTTTTGGCCAAGAGAATAGTACAGTGTTCCAAGTGTGCATCTCTGCTGCCATCTCGTGGGCATTTTGGGAATAACATGTTAGTGGCAGGTCAGCAGAAAAAGTGGTTGACTGTAGGAGAATATCAATGAATGTTGATTGTAATGTTATTGAGACGTGCATTTAGTAAGTTTTAAATATCTGGACTTAGTAGTTACCTTTTGTTCCTGATTTTTATGTTAACAGCAATGACAGAAAGACTGAAACTGTATATAATCTCAGTCCTTTGAAATTTGTTTAAACTGGCCTTAGCACAGGATGGTCCCTTTGAAAATTGTCCCAAGTGTGGCTCTCTGCTGCCATCTTGTGTGCAACTTGGGAATCACAGCTTCGTGCAGGCCAGCAGGAAAAGTCATTGGCGACAGGGAATTATGTACCAAGGGTTCATGGAATGTTATTTGAAAAATGTACTTTATTCTATTTAAATACAGGAACTTTCTAGTTACCTTCTATTTCTGAATTCTCCATTAGCAGCCATGAAGGCAACACATGCATTTTTAAAATTTCAGTCCTTTGAGGTTTTTTGAAAACTGATGGATAGTACAATATGGTCATTTCCAAAGTGTTCTAAGTGTGCATACTGCTGCCATCTTGCGGGCATTGTGGGGAATGACACCTTTGTGCAGGTCAGCAGGAAAAGTGGTTGATTCCAGTAGAATATCCACGACTGTTGATTACAATGTAATTTAGAAGTGTGTTTCATAACTTTTAAATGTAAAGACCTATTAATTACTGTTTGGTCCTGATTTCTACATTAACAGCCACGAGAGTAAGAATTATACTCTATATAATTTTAGTTCTTTGTAATTTGTTTAATCTTGCTTTATAGGTGATTATGGTCACTTAGGAAAATGTCCTAAGTGCAGCTCTCTTCTCATCTCAAGTGCATCTTGGGAAGAACACCCTAGTGCAGGCCAGCAGGAAAGGTTGTGAGCTGTGGTGAATGATCTATGAATGTTGAATGGAATGGTAGTTAGTCATGGATGTTATTACTTTCATATAAACGGACTTTGCAGTTCATTTTCCCTTCCCTCCCCCACGTACAACAGCGGAGTCTTTACGTCAGGTAACTAGGTGCCTCCTGTTGGCCAGACCTGTGTTCATGTTTCAGCTGTGTCCATGTCTTTGTGGTCCAATGTCCTGTGTGTGTTGACATCCTGTCAGCATCGATGTCCCTCCTGTGTCTACATCCTCACCACACTAATGTCCCAGCCTCGCTGAAATCGTGACTGTGTCCAGGTCCCCTCTGCCTGATGTCCTGGCCATGCTGCTGTCCTGCCTGTGTTTGTGTCCCTTCCACATCACTGTCCTGTCTGTGTTGATGTAGAGGCCGTGCTGCTCTGTGGCCTGCATTTTAATGTCCCACATCTGCACTGATGTCCCCGCTGTGCCGCTGCCCCACCTGCATAGATTTCCTGGCTGTGCCACTTTCCTATCTTTGTGGATGTCCCAGTCCCTTGGTGTCCCTGTCGTACTTTCTGAGTCAATGCCTTGACTAAGTCAATATGCAAGCTGCGCCGCTGTCCTTTCTGTGTACATGTCTTGGCCTTGTCAATGTCCTGTCTGTGTCAGCGTCCTGGCTGTGCCTTGGTCCTCCAGCATCAATGTACCAGTTCACTGATGTTTCAACTGCATTGATGTTTCAAACGTGGCCATACCCTGGCCACTTGATGTACTGGCAGTATTGAGGTCCTGACTATGTCATTGTCCCACCTGTGTGGTTGTGGCTCACCTCCTGGTTGTGGCTTCACAGTCACCTGCCTTGTGCTCAAGGGCTCCGCTGCACTCTGCCAGCTGCAGGCAGAGGTGGGTGGTTTGCACTCAGGGACACTCAGTCGTTTCACGCCCTGTGAGCTATGCAAGACCCTTCTGGCAGCTGGTGGCTCTGTCTCAGGCCATGTCTGCTGATGTTGCCACAAGATTTAACAATTTTAGCAAAGCAACCTATTCTCAACTGAATGATTACATTGATGAAATTTGGAAGAGTTTAGTAATTTAATTTGTGTCCTGTAGTTTGTAGGATTGCCTAACAAAAGGTAACATTCCATGAATGCTGCACTTTTCATAAATTTCCTGTCTATCACCCATTTTACCTCTATAAGACCTTGTTTCCCCATATTCCCCAAGGTCCTATATACCTGATATCACCTCATTGTCTCATATTCATTGATACTTCTACACACATTAAATGTTGAATATCTTGTATTGATCTGATTATGTTATTTTGATTATTATCCCACAGGTGTTAGAGCTGACAAGGTTTGTGGAAAATAATCCCTTTTTAATCCCCACAGTTTTGAAAAGATGGTGGTGTGAAATGAATGGTGAGACAGTGCCAACTTCTGAACTCGTTGCTGCTGAGAGATCATGGACGTCTGCCTCCAAGGTCAGCATCCTTTTTGTTCACTCTGTGTTTTGGCCTATTGCTGCTGGATTTGGTAAAATTTTGAGGTTTGAGTTTGGAGAGACATGGGTTTTATCTTATGGAATCACAGGGTTGTTTACAATGGGAGGATCCAGTTCAGTTTCTGCCTCAGGCCTCTGGCAATGGGGGCGGGTATCTGGGCCCAACTCCAAATTCTGGCCATGGCATCCTGGTTACAGATCTGCATTCTTTGTCCAGGGCCTGTGCTTCACAGTCAAAATGTATTCGGTCGTATGTCTGCAGTCTTGCACCTCTTAGGATGTGGCATTGTGTCCTGGGTTCACATGCAAGGTCCTTGTGCAGATGAAGCTTTTGTTTCTGGTGCATGGAATCTGGTATAAAGGTCTGGTGTCAGTCCCTGGCATCTGGTGTTTGGCCTTTGGACCTCATGGTCTGGCTCAGGTGTGGGCACATGGCTTTGGGTTTGGGGCTTTGGGCCTGGAGTCCTGGTTTTGGTTTTGGTTTGCTCCAGGGTGCAGGTTTTGGAGTCCAAGTCTGTGTCCAAGGTCCCAAGTTTGGCTCTGGTGTCTGGTGTCTGTCAACAAATGATCAATGTGTTAAATTCAATGTCAATATGAGTCCTCAAGTGTATGGAGTTGAGGTAGGTTAATAAAAAAGGTAGGAAAATTCCTTGGAAGTAGAACGGGAAAACTGAGCTTGATGGCTAGCTAAGGCCTAGCAATTTATAGCCAGGTAATAAATCTGAGGATTTTATCTTCCCTGACCATGGACATTTGAGAGAGAGCAAATGGTTCAGACATGCCAGACCAGGCAGGGGAAGAGCCACCTCAGTCCCAGCCCTTCTCTGGTGACTCTTCTGAAGGAGAAGTCCACCAGAGAAGGACCCCGATCACTCTGTGTGCTCACTTTGTTGCATCAGCACATCAAAGGGCACCCCTGGAAAGCTGAGTATTCTGTGGAGATGACTCTTGTAAGACCTCCTCTAAAGTCCTCAACGTTAGAAAACAGGTAAAATCCTAAAGACAAAGGACCCAGCGTTCACTGTTCATTGAGCGCTCACACACCTTCCTTTCCCTCCTTCCCTAGCCCGGTATCCTTGCGTTGTTTCTCCTTATCTCCAAAGGTCCCAGGAGATTTGCAGCCAGGGGAGCAATGGGCATTGGCAGCTGGTCCCCAGGTAACCCCCAGATCCTGTCTGAAAGGACCCTCTTTGTGCCTAACTTTTCTGTTTCCGAAGAAGCAGCTCCACCTATGTTTGCTCTTGGGCTGCGATTTCACCTCTTTTATCTGAAGCCCTTTCTTTGTTTCACTGTCCTTAGATGTAATATACAAACTCTCAAAATTCCCTGGCTTTATGTTGTGAAATTTTTACTGCAGGAAGTCAAGAATCTACACACATGAGACCTTGCCAGGGCAAACCCGCCTTGGGTCTGGTACCTTTTCGGTGACAGAATAACCAAATTTTGTTTATTCATTTACCTATGGATGGACACTTGAATACTTCCTACCTTTCAGTTGTTGTTAGCAGTGCTGTTATGAATAATCATGTATAAGTTTGTTATAATATCTGCTTTTAATTTCTCAGATATATATTTCAAAGTAGAGTTATTGAACACAGTAGGGTAATGTTTTTAAAGTAATGCCAAACCATTTTATACAAGGTCTGTAATATTTTATACTTACAAAAAAAGGTCAGTCTTTCTAATATTTGTTTGTGATCATAAGCATTTCTCAGTTTTGCTTTCTCATCATAGCCTTTGTAGTGTATGGAAGGGTATTGCACCGTGATTTAGCCATTGAACATCTTTTCTGGTGTTTTTCTCTTTTTACCACTTGCATGAATGTCTTCTCTTTAGAAGGGACTATTCAAGTTCTTTAAAAATATAGATGTCTGCTCTGGGGTAGTATGGCTCAGTGGACTGAGCACTGGCCCGTGAACCAAAGTGTCGCTGGTTCAATTCCCAGTCAGGGCACATGCCTGGGTTGTGGGTCAGGTCCCTAGTAGGAGGCACATGAGAGGCAGCCACACATTGATGTTTCTCCTCCTCTTGTTCTCCTTCCCTCCCCTTCTCTAATTCTCTAAAAATAAAATAAAATATTTAAAATAATAAGTGTCTCCTCATTGTTGAGTCATAAAGTTCTTTGTTGTAAGAAAAAAAAGAGTCTTATTGAAAGTATAATGTGCAACCATTTTCTTCAATTCTGTGTGTGGTCTTACTCTGTGAATAGCTTATCCTGATACCCATAATTTTTTGATTAGGAGGATACCACATTTACTCATTTACTTTAATCAATTTTGCTTTGGATGAGAATGCCTTGATACGTCAGCAGCAGCCTCCTACATCTCATGTCTAGTGTGCATCATCATTGCATCATTTAATTTGTTTGATTTAATATATCTTTTTAAAACAGAAACCTGTTTTATGTTTTTAGACATTAGATGTTTAGGTTGCAAGGGTTTACACGTTTAAATAGGGGGACAGACTGTTCTCTGGGGTATGATGTCCAGAGCCAGGCATCTGGAGTCAGGGACAGGCTTTGGACACCCGGTCAGGTACCGGTTGCATGGTGTGGTTAGGGGTTAATGTTAGGGGCTGGGGTGGGGTTGGTAGCATGACTTCTTTTCAACTACATTTGAAACCTTTTTTAAAAAATTTTATTGTTACAGCTGTTGTTTCAATGTGCATTTAAAAAACTGACCAGAACTGGTAAATATTTGTGTGGCCATTTTTGTGTTGAAGATGGATGAACATAGTAAAAGTATTGCCAAATTAGGCTTTGTCATTTCAAGAAAGATGAAAACACAACTTAAAAGCAAAAAAAAAAAAGGTTTGTGGTGTGTATGGAGAAGGTACTATGACTGTTGGAACATGTCAGAAGTGGACTTTGAAGTTTCATGCTGGAGACTTCTCATGTGCAGTTGCCCCCTGGGTCATATAAACTAGTTGCAGTGCAGAGCCATCCAGTCCAGACGTTAACTGAGGACAGACAACATTATGGCACGTGGGAGCAGGTGACATACTCAAAGTATCGTAATCAAGCATTGAAAATCATCTGCACCAGCATGGTTACATTAATTGCTTTGATGTTTGGGTTCCAAAGAAGTTAAGCAGGGAGGAGGGGGGAACCCTTCTTGACTGCATTTCCAAATGCAATTCTCTACTGAAACGTAAGGAAGACCTTCCAATTCCAAGACAAATTTGGGAGGAAGGATGAACCATTGATATTTGGCACTAATGTGGAATGAAAGAGATCATGGGCACATGAAGGGAACCACCACCATCTACTCTAAAGTGTGGTCTGCATCCAAAGGAGGCCATGCTGTGTACATAGTGGGATCATTAGGGAGTCCTGTACTAGGAGCTCCTTTGCCAAAAACCAGGCAGTTACTTCCAACAAGCATTGCTTCGCATCAGACCAATGGAAAACACCACCGGAGGGAAAGAGTCCTGAATTTGTTAGGAGAAGGCATGTAATCTTCAGACAGGATAGAACACTCGTTTCTCTGTGGTGACCAGGAGAAAAAGGTTGCAGCCTGGCTGTTCTTATTCATCCGCAGCACTCACCCACCCTGCTCCTTTGGATTGCCATTTATTTCAGCCTTTTCAAAATTATCTTTTTTTTTTAAAGATTTTATTTATTTATTTTTAGAGAGAGAAGGGAGGGAGAAAGAGAGAGAGAAACATCAGTGTGTGGTTGCTGGGGGTCATGGCCTGCAACCCAGGCATGTACCCTGACTGGGAATCGAACCTGCAACATTCAAAATTATCTTAATGGAGGAAAATTTCTATTCAGTGGAATGGCACCTGGGGGATTTCTCTCCTCCAAAATATAAAATGTTGTGGGAAGATGGAATGGTGAAGTAGCCTGAAAGATGGCAGAGGGCAGAGGAACAAAGCGGTGAATATGCTGTCTAGTCACGTTGTTGGGGAAAATAGAAAATGTGCCTGCCAGTGCATCTCACACTAAAAACGGAAGCAACCTTGAGACAAAGCCCATAGTACGGTATGTGTTCTGAGTGTGCATCTCTGCTGCCATCTCGTGGTCAGGTTAGCAAATGACACCTTAGTGCAGGTCAGCAGGAAAAGTGGTTGATGTCAGTGGACTATGAGTGAGTTTGATGACAGTGGTATTTCCAGGTGCATTTGAAAACGTCTAAATGGAAGGACTGTCCTGGTACCTGGTGACTGGTTTCCAGATTAAAGGCGACAGGAGGAATAGCGTGTCTAATGTGAAATTTTTCGGAACTGGCTTTGTAGCATAATAAAGTCAGGTTTTTAAAACTTCGAACTGTGCTTGGAAATTATTCGTGATCGCCTTTGTCTGTTGCAGCTTCCTTAAACAATGAGAAGAGTAAAATTTATTTAAAAATTTCCACCCATAGGTAAAAAAAAAGTGCTATCATTTTATACACATGCCCCTCTGGACACGTCTGCGGGCATGTTTCCTCTAATGTGCCTGGACTTCATTTACTGATGGTGGTTCCTCGTACGGGAGCAAAACTTACACATTTCTGCTTCTGTTTCTAACATGTGCATTTAAGGGTGAAGATTTCTTTCTGAAGTTTTGTTACATACTGTTTTTAGAATTATGCAGCTCATTATTTTGTAACTCAAATAGTGGTTAATTCTGGAGGTAATTTATGAGTCTGTTTCATAAGTACCAAACAATAGAACTTTCCAGTCACCCACTTTCAATGAATTCCAGCTTAAGTGCTATGAGAGCAAAACACACACTCTACATGATCTCAGAGCTGCAATGCTGGGTGAGGCCTGCTTTATAGCCGGTTGGCCAAAAAGTTTGTTGGCCCCCACCACCCCTGGCTTCATCCCCCGTCTCTCCACCCTCATCATGTGCGTCTGGGTTCACCTACTTGTCTTTAACTTCATTCAAAACCATTTTGTTATACTGTATCATGACAAATGTATCAGTGTGAGTTAAAAAGTCATCAAAATTGTTGAGTGTGTGGCCATTTTCATATTGAAAGTGGGTGAACATAGGTAATATTTTCGGTACATTAGGCTTTGGTATTTTGAGAAGGGTGAAAATACCAGTAAACAGAAGAAAAGATTTGTGGTGTGTATGAGAAGGTGTTGTGACAGATTGAATGTGTCAGGAGTGGTTTGCAGTGTGTCGTGTGGGAGGTTTCTCAGGTGAAGATGCCCCAGGAACGAACAGACCAGGTGCAGTGCAGAGCCATCAAGTCCAGATGTTCGCTGAGGACAGACCACATGAGGCCACACGGGAGAGAGGCCACATACTCGAAATACCCAAATCAATTGTGGAAAATCATTTGTGCCAGGATGGTTACAGTAATTGTTTTGTTGTTTGGGTTCCATACCAGGAAAGCAGGGGAGAAAAAAGACCAACCACCATTCTTGACAGCATTTCCATGTAAGATTTTCTTTGGAAATACAAGGAAATTCTGTTTCTGTTTCCAAGACAAATTGTGAGGGTGGATGAACAGTTGATACTTTACGATAACATGGAACTGGAGAGATCGTGGGGCAAAAGAATGGAACCATCATCTGCCACTCAAAAGGGCCGTCTTCATCCAAAAAAAGTGTTGTGTAAATGGTAGGTTAGGGTCAGGGTAAGGGTTAGGTTTAGAGTTAGGGATCCTGTCTGTAGGCCCACACTCACCCTGCCCTTATTGTCAAACAAACTGTCAGGTTGAAGTGAAATTTCCAGGGTAAGGCCAGCCCATGGAAAATTAGGTGAGCGGTGGGTGGGTGTGGGGTGGGGTGGGGGTGTTTGAAGTGAGTGGGGGCAGGGAGCAGCTGCAGCCAGTTTGTGAGGAACTGAAAAGGGTGCTCGGACTCTTTGTGGGGTTCGAGTGTGAGGTCTCCATGTAAGTGAGCCATTTCTGTGGGACCACTTCTCGTGAGCACATCGCATAGACCACGGACCAGCTTTAGGAGTGCACGACTTCTGGTCCCTGTTCTCTGAGCATTGCCAGGCGCAGCCTCACAGGCTCTCAGGAAGAAAAGCAGAGTCTGAAGTCTAGGTACTTCAGGGGTAAGTGTTGTAAGCTATAAAAATGAGAAATGTTACCAGTGACAAAGCAAAGGCCCTGGGAGGCTTCTTCCGTGTCCCAAAGAATGTAGTTTGTAAATGCAGACCCAGGCTCACATCACTGTTAGAGACCAAATGGCTAGGAGTTTCCTGTGTCAGAACTGCTGCAATGCACACGAAGAAGTGCAAATAAGAAAAGGAGCCATTTTGGTCTAAATTGTTACAATTTTTCTCTGCTCACTGTCAAGAGACCCAACTGGATAAGTAAAGGAGTCTGGTGTCCCCACAACAGTCTAGATTATTATAATTCAATCATTACAAATATTCTATATAGAATAATTTATAATTCTATAAAATTATTCCACATTTTTCTGCGGTACTTTTTTCCTGAAATAAAAATGGATTTGTTTATTGCAGCTTACTGAGACTATACAGGAAAATTAAGCTAATTGAAAATCCTACCCCAGGAAACATTAACTGCTACCACTCTAAGTGTATACCCTCCCAGACATCTGTATGTGCACATTTCCTTTCTGCTACTTTCTCTTGATTTGACTCACTACACGGGGGTCTTTGTGTGGGTTCAGAGCCCTTGGAGCGCCAGCTTTTGTCCTTTCCTGCTGTGTGCACTGAAGACCGCACGTTTCCCTGTAGCTTTTGGTATGTAGTGCCTTTCAGTTCAAACTATTTTCCGACTGCAATAGTGACTTATTTGGGGGTTAATTAGAAGTGCGATTCATAACTTCTAAATATAAGGACTTTCCAGTTACCTTTTGTTACTGAATTCTAGATTAACTGCAACAAGAGCAAGAAACGTTACTTTCTGTAATTCCAATCCTTTGAAGTTTGTTGAAACTTGCTTCATGGTACCAGTGTGCTTCTCTGCTGCCATCTTGTGTTCAATTTGGGAATAACGCAGTGCAGGTTCGCAGGAAAAGTGAGTATAATGGATCATCTAGGAATGTGGAATCCGATGTTTTAAATGTGTATTTCATCGCTTTTAAAACTAAGGACTTTTTAATAACCTTTTGTTACTGACTTGTAGATTAACTGCAATTAGTGCCAACAAAGAGCTTTACATAATTTCAATTATTTGAAGTTTGTTGAAACTTGCTTTACAGTACAATATAATCACTTAAAAAATGTTCCAGGTGTGCCTCTCTTCTGCCATCTGGTGTTCACGTTGGGAAAACACTTTGGTGCAGATTAGAAGGAAACCTTGAGTGTGGTGGATCATCCCTAAATGTTGAATCCAATTTTGCTGCTCATGTTGTTTTTTTTTTAAGATTTTATTTATTTATTTTTAGAGAAAGGGGAGGGGAGGAGAGGGGAGGGAGAAAGAGAGGGGGAGAAACATTGATGTGTTGAAATGTGTAAGAGATATATTGATTGGTTGCCTCACACATGCCCCAAACTGAGAATTTGGCCCTCAACCCAGCCATGAGCCCTGACTGGGAATCCAACTGTTACCATTCGGTTCGCAAGCCAGTGCTCAGTCTACTGATCCACATCAGCTAGGGCTCATGTGAAGTTTTTTATATCTCTACAGGTTTTTTTTTGGGGGGGGGATTGGAAATGAGTTTGCAGGTTTGATCCCTGGTCAAGACACATGCAAGACTCGAGCAATGGCTTTGACTGGTGTGGCTCAGTGGGCTGGGTGTCTGCCTGCCAAGCAAAAGATCTCCAATTCCATTCCCAGTCACAGCACATGCCTGGATTTGAGGCAGGAGACAGTCAGGAGAAAACTCCAGAGGTGCTCCAGAGCTGAGATAAAGGACATTGATATAGGACAGAGACCCTGTCCTAAGACAGGTTGTTCCCGCTTTCAGGAAAAGTGCTGAATCATGGTGAATCTTGAATGCAACTGTGCAGATGTTACATGACCCCTGCTTCATTATAATAGCATTACAATAAATCAGCATTCTGGGATCCTCTTCCCTGGTGGTCAATCAAAGAAGATCATAGGAGACCACATACATAGTAGCTTTAAAGTAATGTAAGTAAACACCCAGCTCCCTGCACAAGGTGGTCTGAGACGGTGTGAACTATGTGAGCAAGGCTGAAACAAAAGGGCTTGTTTATGACTTAGCTCTGAGAGCCGCACACCATTTTCACAACACAGATCAGCTCGGTTGTGTGAAGGAGGGAGTGTACAAGGGCATGTGCATTTGGGGGACACCTTGGAGGCTGGCAGCTACACTAGGAATGTGGTTTGCTGCTGAAGGGGAGGGAGAGAGAACAGACCTCTCTACTCATCTTGAATCACTAAGCCTTCTGGGAGAACTCCAGGGTCTGTCCTGGTGTTGGGGGTGGTGAGCATCACATGGCAGTCTGTGGGTTCCCCTTACCACTATATTCAATGCCAGCCCCTCTGCTGCCATTACACCAGGACTCTGTCCCTCTCCCATGGCCCATGCTGAAAGCCACAGAATATTGAGTTTATGGTGTTCTTTCTGGGCTGTGGTGGTGGGGGAGAAACAGGGAAGGGAAACAAAACCCAAGAAATACACCTTCCTTTAAAAAAGCATAAAAGAACATCACAGTGGGTATTTATTATTGAAATCCACATAGTTTATGTAGACACTCTTCTTCACAAGCCTGGCACTGGGAGGACAGAAAGGTCATTGTTCCTGGTCATGGGGGTGGGTGTCCCCCTTTGGTGAACCCACTCCATCAGTAATAGGGTGGGTCATGCTTAGGTCGTGTCCCTCATGCAGGAGAGGGTATGATGGGGTCCTCACTAACTGCCATCTCTGTGTATTGAATTCAGCTGTGGTTCGAAGAAAAGTGTGATCTCTGGTAGCTGCTAGCACCCTTCCTTATGCTTATGCAGATGTAATGTTTACCTGGTTCTCACCCTGAGTCTTGCTGGACTCCCACCATTGGGATCATGGGAATTTTGTGCTCCTGGGCCGTTGTGGACAATATCTGGGAATGGGTGGCCAGGAATGACCAACATTGTGCATCTCCATTATCCCATTAGACTTCACAAACGAAAGTTTAAAGATACAGCCCTGGCTGGTGTAGCTCAGTGGATTGAGTGCAGGCTGCGAACCAGTGTCGCAGGTTTGATTCCCAGTCAGGGTACATGCCTGGGTTGCAGGCCATGACCCCCAGCAGCCACACATTGATGTTTCTCTCTCTCTCTCTCTCCCTTCCCTCTCTAAAAATAAATAAAATATTTTTTAAAAAGATACAGAAAGTAATAATTTGGAGATGGTGTCAGTGGTGTATGAAGCCCTGTGGGGCCCAGGTACAAGGAGAGTGCATTACAGAAGCTCCTGTGTTGTGGGCTTCATGAATGCCATTTGCAGACTGGGTGCACCTGTCACAGGAGAAACTCGGTTCTTCTTGCCAATGCACTAAAGGATTACAGATCAGCAAGTGTATTAGCGTGCAAGCAGGGTTTATTAGTGATACGTTCTCATGGAAGAGGACAGGTCTTGCTGAGGTGGGGGTGAAAGGCAAGAACACCAGGTCCTTTGCCCTGAGGACTTATATACCGGTAGTTGCTGGGATGGGGGAGAAGTTACATATCGATTGGTGGGTAAAAGTGGTGTCAGCTTCCACGGGGACTGTGACTACCCAAATGTAGGTATGTGTGGGGGTCGTTAGCCCAAATCCTTATCTCACTTCAGACCCCATTTGGTCATCTTGTAAAACAGATCTGTGACAGGAGAGCTAAAGTTGAGGCAGTTACCCAGTTACCAGTGGGCTCTTTATATAAGCATTAGGGACCCTCTCATAAAACAGTGACCAGAGGAAAGCTATTAGCCAAATTTGTTTTATGGGTCCTTTCCTTGAGTGCCATGGACCCCCTCCCATCTTCTAGGCCTTGGGACAAATACAGTTTGAAAGCCTCTCTCTGCCAGATACTGGAAATGATACCTAGAATTTCAATGTGTTAGCATGGTGTTTCTTCAGAAACACCCTCTTCAGATGTTGGAACATCTGGCAATGGGATTGAACCAGCTTCAGGACTGCTGAGTTAGTGGGTGAGACCTGTCTTCCTTGTCCTCCCTGCCTTGGCTTACCATCTATCCTCACACACCAGTGCAGGCAGGTGCTGTTCCTACTGTCAGTTCTCAGCAAGGGGTGGGCTAGGGTCTTGTTTCACAGGTCACTCTCAGAAGCACCTGCCTGTGTTGAGGAGGCTCTGAGGGTGTGCAGATCAGTGGGAGGGTGGTGACCTGGAGGGAAGTGAATCCTCGACCTCAGGCTCCTTCTCAGGGCACCTGAGTCTATGTGGGGAAAACAGTGGTATCTGCTCAAATTCTGAATTTGGTTACAGACCCCTACCCTGTCCTTATCTTTCTTTGTCTAGCACTAAAGACCTGGAAGACATGGGCACTGAAGGCTGTTCAGCAGGACTTGTGATCTCAGCGATCCTCTTGCCAGATTCTGTCTGTGCTGATTCAACTTTAAATGTCAGATGGAGTTCCCATTTCCACTGTACAGACTAGGAAGCAGGCAGAGAGTTGAGAATCTTGCCTTAGGTCACACAGCTGGAGGAGACAGAGCTGAGACTCACACCCACTATGGACTGATGTGGAATCTGTGTGCTGTGCACCAGGAAATGCTGACCCTGAAGGGGCAGCAAGGAGAGTGAGCAAGGCTCACGTACCTGCAGAAGCATACATCCCTCCCTGCCATTCACCTCTGAGGCTTCAGAGGTTGTAGGAAAGTAGAAGAGCCAAGAGAAGCCAAGGGAGGAGGGTAGGGAGCCTATTAGGAGAAAAAGGCCCCTTTCCCAGGTGTCTGGGGAATTCCCTACCGTGGTGAGTCTGTCTCAAATCCTTCTCTGGGCAGTAACCAAAGTAGAGTGACCCCAGACTTACACATTTGCAGGAGTTGAATTTCTGTGGCTGAGAGTATGGGGTTTTTGTGGCTCTTCAGGAACCTTCTGCTTTTAGTGATGGGTAGAATGAGGTATTGGGTTTCATATGCATATGGAGATAAAACATTTTAGAATAGGAGCTCAAAAATCCAGGAACAACATTGATGCTGACACCCCGTATTAGTATGGAACTGTTTCATCTCTTGTCATAAAACTGGAGGGTTTAACCAGTTACTTCTGTACTAATTACAATCTTGGGGAGAGTAAGGGACTGTAGACTACCTATGGCTATTGATATTTGACTTAATGCTAATAACTCACTCATTCTACCTGCAAACATAGGGCTTCTCCCCAGAGTGTGTCCTCTGGTGTCTGATGAGATATGACTTCTGTGTAAAACCTCGCCCACACTCCCTGCAAACATAGGGCTTCTCCCCAGAGTGTGTCCTCTGGTGTGTGATGAGATATGATTTCTGTGTAAAACCTCGCCCACACTCCCTGCAAACATAGGGCTTCTCCCCAGAGTGTGTCCTCTGGTGTATGATGAGATGTGACTTCCGTGTAAAACCTCGCCCACACTCCCTGCAAACATAGGGCTTCTCTCCTGAGTGTGTCCTCTGGTGTGTGATGAGATATGACTTCCGTGTAAAGCCTCGCCCACACTCCCTACAAACATAGGGCTTCTCCCCAGAGTGTGTCCTCTGGTGTGTGATGAGACCTGACTTCCAGGAAAAGCCTCGCCCACACTCCCTGCAAACATAGGGCTTCTCCCCTGAGTGTGTCCTCTGGTGTGTAATGAGATGTGACCGGTGTGTAAAGCCTCGCCCACACTCCCTGCAAACATAGGGCTTCTCCCCAGAGTGTGTCCTCTGGTGTGTGATAAGATGCGACTTCCGTGTAAAGCCTCGCCCACACTCCCTGCAAACATAGGGCTTCTCCCCAGAGTGTGTCCTCTGGTGTGTGATGAGATATGACTTCTGTGTAAAGCCTCGCCCACACTCCCTGCAAACATAGGGCTTCTCCCCAGAGTGTGTCCTCTGGTGTGTGATGAGAACTGACTTCCAGGTAAAGCCTCGACCACACTCCCTGCAAACATAGGGCTTCTCCCCAGAGTGTGTCCCCTGGTGTGTGATGAGACCTGACTTGCCTGTAAAGCCTCGCCCACACTCCGTGCAAATATAGGGCTTCTCCCCAGAATGTGTCCTCTGGTGTGTGATGAGACCTGACTTGCCTGTAAAGCCTCGCCCACACTCCGTGCAAATATAGGGCTTCTCCCCAGAGTGTGTCCTCTGGTGTGTGATGAGATGTGACTTCCGTGTAAAGCCTCGACCACACTCCCTGCAAACATAGGGCTTCTCTCCTGAGTGTGTCCTCTGGTGTGTGATGAGATGTGACCGCTGTGTAAAGCCTCGCCCACATTCCCTGCAAATATAGGGCTTCTCCCCAGAGTGTGTCCTCTGGTGTGTGATTAGAACTGACTTGCATGTAAAGCCTCGCCCACACTCCCTGCAAACATAGGGCTTCTCCCCAGAGTGTGTCCTCTGGTGTGTGATGAGAACTGACTTCCAGGTAAAGCCTCGCCCACACTCCCTGCAAACATAGGGCTTCTCCCCAGAGTATGTCCCCTGGTGTGTGATGAGATGTGACCCATCATTGAAGTCTTGCCAACACCCTCCATGCTGGATTGTTATAATTTTTGACATTCCTACTTTCACAAATAACTTGCCTGTGTCCTCTGGACTCTCTTTCTGGACTCTGAGGGGCTCTTCCTCCATCATTCTCTCATGCTGACTAGAGCTCATTTGTTCTTTGGAAGGTTGGAAAAAGGGTCTCGAGATTCTCCTCCGACTGATCCTTTTAAGCAAAGGTTTGGAACTTTCTTTGACATCTTGACCTTCAATTTTATCATTCCAGCTGTGTGTACCATGTTGTTGCTGCTGATTCTGATCCTCTGGACAGGGGTCCTCTGCTTGGAGGTGTTTTCTTGCAGATGTTCCAGGGAGAATCTGAGAGGGATGATTGAGTTTCACATGCTGGCTGAGGAATTTCTGAGTGGAGAAGGCCAGAGAGCAGGAGGGACATGGGTGCACCTCTGGCTTTGGTTCTGCTGAAAGAGAAAGGTTTGGTAAGGGCAGATGTTGATGAGAATGCCTGGGCTGTACTTGTCTCCTGGGAAGATCTGCCCCGTGAATCCTTCTTATTGTGGTGACAACACAAGCTCTGTCTCCCACAAAGTGTCCACTCACAATCTATCTTTCTTTTTATTTTTATGCAGTGCATTTTCTTCAGAAATCCAGGAAGCCCACTTCAAGGGTCTTTGCTAACATTGCTCAGACTAGGGACTTTCGAGTAGCAGGAGAGGCAATTTCACTCCCTGAACTGCAGTGACCTTTCCCCTCTACAGGTGTCCTCTAAGTCATGTTAAAGAGGAAAACTAGGAATTGCTTCTCTTTCAGTTTTTCACAACTATAAAATAATCTTTCCTGCTCTTGCTTGTGTGGCTCAGTGGACTGAGTGCCTGCTGTGGAGGAAGGACTCACAGGCTAGATTCCCAGTCAGGGCATGTGCCTGGGTTGTGGGTCAGGTCCCCAGTAGGGGGCGTGTGAGAGGCAACTATGCATTGATGTTTCTGTCTGTCTTCCTCTTCTTCTCTAAAAGTAAATAAAATCTTAGAGTCATTCCTCAAGCCTCACATCAAATATTTATGCTTCATTTCATTCAGTGTTAGTCAATTTCAAAAACACTGAGAAGTCCTGTTTCAAAATAGTTTTCCAACCACACGTCTTACACGCCTGACTCCTGTTCCTCTCTGGCCAATGCACATGCTCTCGCTTGGAGATGAGGTAATCTCTGAGGGGATTCCCCACTGGAGTTTATTTTCTAAAAATTAACAAAGCATAATCAGATCAGAGAACACACCACTCTACAGCTCAAGACTGTACACTTGCACTCAGAAAAGTCCCCAAGTGCCTCAACTCTGGTCATCGGCACTGCATTCTCGGGCTCTTAAACATCTGTCTGATCTCTGTTCTTACCCTCTAGGCCGAGATGAGACCTGAATGACCCTCAGCCAATTCAACGCCTCACTTCTTTTCTTCCCTGCAGTAGCTGCTCCCTCTGCCCACAGGTATTTTTGTAAATGTTCTCTCCTGAGGAGCCCTTCCTGGACCACGTGCCACACCGCACCTCCCCTCACACTGATCCCTTGGCACTTGTCTTGGATTAGTTTTCTCCAAAGCACTAACCACTGTGTAGTGTTATGCACATGCAAGCACGTGTGCCTGGGTTTCCCTCCTTTATTGGTCAGCTCAAGAGCAGTGATTCTCATCCTCATGATAATCTGTATTTCCAGGTCCCAGGATTCTATGCACCACAGGGTAGGATCTCACATGATAATTCACTAAAAAGATGAACAAATGTGTCCTACCTCAATGGTGTGGCTCAGTGGTTTGGGTGTTGTCCCAAAACTGAAAGGTTACAAGTTTATTCCCAGTCAGGGCACATGCTGGGAGTGTGGGCCAGTTGGGGGCATGCTAGAGACAACCGATTAATGTTTCCCTTGCACATTGGTTTTTCTTTCTACATCCTTTCCACTCTCTGAAAAAATAAATCAAATCTTGGTTAAAAAGATTTTATTTATATATTTATTTATTTTCAGAAAAGGGGGAAGGGAGGGCAGCAGAGGGAAACATCAATGTGTGGTTGCCTCTCACATGCCCCCTACTGGGGACCTGGCCTGAAACCCAGGCATGTGTCCTGACCAGGAATCAAACTGGCAACCCTTTGGTTCACAGTATGGCGCTCAATCCTCTGAGTCACAGCAGCCAGGGCAAAATCTTTAAAAAATAATGAATGCCTATAAACAAAAATGTTTTATTTAGAAGTATGGAGGAAAATTAAGAAGAAACAGCTGTAAAAGTGTCAGGAATACTGCCTTGGTGAGAGAATTGGTTAGTGCTTGAAAACTTTTTTTTTTGCCTCTCAGTCTTTCAGTATTATATGCAGTTGTGTATTTTGTTCATGAAATATTTTAAAAATAAAAAATATAAAAATTTTACCTAAGAGTCAAAGGCATATGAATGAATTGTGAATTTCTGAAGCATCTGAGTTGAAACTTTACTGACTTTAGAGTGGATTTTACTCTACTTGGGAGTTGAATCATGAATATTTCTAAGGAGAATTCTCTGTTTTCTTTCTGTTTTGAAGAACAGTGGTGCCCACCTCTCTTGGCCGCAAGCTCTCTTTTCCACTTGCTGCCCCACTTGCTGCCCAGCTCCTGGCCATACTCATCCCCGAACCAGACCAGCAGCTCACAGCCTGGCCTGACAACCCGGCAGGTTCGGTAGAAAATCTGCCTGTGGTATTGAAAGGCCACCAGGTTCTGCTCTTCATCATCCCGGGCACAGTTCACATACCTGGGATTGAGGTAGATGAAGGGAAAGAAAACCACAGTGATGAATTCCCAGTACCTGTTACATCCACGTCCTTTTCCTCACTGACTCTTAAGGCCCTCAGGCTCTGATGTTGCCCACTGACCCTAATGGTCCCAGGGAACCTTCTGTTCAGTGTCTGAGCATCTGTCAGCATGTCATATGAATTCCTACCTCCAAGTCCTGCTTGCAGTGCGAATGCTGCCTAATACCATTTTCTAAAACCCAGTTCTAGAGGTAATCTCCACCCTGACTGGCCATAGTATCCAGTGATCTCTGGCTTCTCCAAGCTCTAAATCAAGTCTCACACCACAGAACCTGGTGCTTGATCTGGGGCTCTGCTTCTAAATTAGCTCAGTAATTACCCAGTACTCAGCCCACATGTGGGAGAGGCCTTTCTCCAACTCCCTTACACTTTATTTATAGAGTACCATTCACTTCCCTGACCAAGGTTACCATAGAAAATTGGAGGTCTTTTTGTCTTAGTAAAATAAAACAGAACAACAGTAGTTGATTCATATTCTGTTATCCCTGATAAAAGAGAGCCCTTCTCAGGAAAGGGGCCCATGACCGTTCCTCTGCAGGCCCCAGAGCCCAGCTCTAGTTAGAAGTGAGGCTGGGATGGTTTGCTGCCCTCACAGGTCTAGGCCACCCTTGGTTTGTGGTATCTTGACACTGTGCACTTCTTGGAAATTATAGTTAAATGCTTCTAAAAGCAATTGTTTTATGTCTGCCCGTGAGAACTCCTCCATAAGGACATGGGTTGTGTGATCTATTTAAGTAATATATTCCTTCACCTAAACTGCAATATAGGAAGTGCTTAATTAATGTTGATTTGACAAATTAAAGTATAATCCAGTGTCCCTGGTAAATCTAGGCTCTTCAAGGTCCTTTCCAGTGTCCACATTGTGTCTAGCGGAGAGCTTTACATTTTGAGGACATTTGCTATACCTTTTTCCTCAATGTCCCCTGAAATGAAAGAACAGTGTATGGAGAAAAAGAGGAAAAAAGGATTAAGGGAGAGCACTGAGGGAGGCAGGATGAGAGGGAAATTTATATATGGGCTGTTGGGGATGAGAGTCCCCTCTGGCCCCAGAGACCTGCTGACCTCACCTCATCCAGTTGGCCCAGGATCTGTCCTTTCCATCCACATACTCATAGCAGTTTCTCCCTTTGGCGATCTGTGTTTCAGAAAAGAAGTTAAAGACCTTTTATTTTTTTGTTGGGGAGGTAAGAGTCAGAAGAATTATTTTACTCTACTGTCATCAAAGCTCTTTCAGCCTGCATGAGGATTCAACTGCCAACTGTGACCATATGATATTTGTCTTACTCATCATCTACACATCTGAGTCTACCTGTCCAATCAGAGCAGGAGCCCCACAAGGGAGGAGCCACTCCTTTGTGTCTGCACCACTTTGCTCCCACTTACCTTCTGATCCTTAAACAGGAGCTCTGTGTTCATGTAAAGTCCAGTCAGTACACAGAGCTAACTATATTGTCCCCTCCATGTCTAGCATGTAGGTGAGGTTTCTCCAAGCCTCAGAAGGAATGTGGGAAGCCAGAGGGCAGTGGAGGAGGTAGATAGTTCTCACCAGCCAGGAGTATCTGCTCTTGGCTGCCTCTTCATCTTCTGTGATGTGTCCTTCATAAGGGCCAAAGTGCAGACCCACTGGCAAGTCTGCTGCCTCATTCCACACTCCAAGGCCAGCCTCAGGGATGCCGGATGGCCCAATTCTCAACCCAGGGGGCAGGGTGAGGGCTGAGCAGTGGGGATGCCCCTTGTCCACTGCAGTGTCCTTTACAAATGTAGGGGGCCCATGCACAGCACAGCTGTCGATGAAGAAGTTCTGACACTTCTCACAATCTGGAGGCAAGAGCAACAGGGGTTAGGGAAGGTATAGCACATGTTCCTGGACACAAAGAGCTTCAGAGGGAGTCCAGCACTGACATCATTGAGACTCAATCTTATACTCCAGGTCACTAGAGGAAAGGAATGATTTGGGGACCAAAGGACCACATGAAACTATTGTAGCATAACATGCTTCTTAGTGAGGGTCACTTACAAAGGTAGTCATCATCCTGGGGCATGCTGACCTCTTGGTACACACAGTCCTTTCTTTCTTGTGGGCTGTACATCTTCACGTCCATCTCCTTTCTTTTGAGTTCTAAATTGGAGAAGGGCAGGTAAGTGAGGATGGTGGAGTCTAGAGTGTTAGTTCCCATTTTGTCAGATAACACAATCTCCTCCCATCAGATGATTACCCATCCTTTCGCATACTCTGGTATTTTACTCCATTAACTATTGCTTCAGAAGACTAAGACTCTAACTACAGATGACTGATTCAATTTTAGTTTCTAGATTTTACCATTACCAGCCAATCTATCCCATTTAACTTGCCAATCTTAATCATTCATAAATATTTATGGAGTGCACGTTACATTTTAGGCACTGAGTAAAGGCCTAGGCACACAACACCAATAAAGTGTGGCTGCTATTATCACAATGGATTTATTGGACAACTTGTATGTCACCTGTTTTAAATTCAACTTAATGTTTTCAAACAATATACGAATGATGTTTCCTTATCTTCACTTTACATATTAGCATTCAGGAGCTCAGAGAATTTATAGGATTTGCCCAAAGGTCCAGTGGTAACTTCAGTCTCAGCTTAGCCCAGCTTAAATCCAGGCCTACCCAAAGTCTACCCCACAGACCTAGGTCATACTTATCAGCCCTTCTATAGGACTTAGAGGAACTAAAGCTTCCAAATTATTTTCTCTTACCCAATTTTTGTCTAGTGTGCTTTCCAAAGGCACATGCTTCTCCAGGAGGGGACACTGGTTTCTGGGCATGCTCTGAGTCACTTGCAGTCATCAAATTTGCTGTTCCTGACAATTCCTTCAAACTATATTCATTGCTTAATGGCACCCTGGATGTTGCCTTCAGTGTAAGAGTCACATATTAAAAGATAACATGTATTTACTTTTTTAAGGCTTATTATATATTTTACATGCATGTCTTTAATACTTCAACCCTTGGAAATACCTAGGGAGTATGAATATTAGAGGGGATAGGGCCAATGTGGGTAATGAATCCAAGATTAGAACCCATGCCGATGGCTCTTTTCTTTCAACTGTCTCTATAATATTGAGAGTGAGGGATATTGGGAAGAGAATAAGGAAATAGTTGGCAGAAACATATCTAGACAATAAATACAATGGTGATCAAGTTTGCAATACCTTAGAAAGAATATTTGTACTTAGATTAGCTGGTTCCCACCAATTGTTTCAATAAGGCTGTACCAGTAGCTAGTTGTCTTCAGTGTCCTGATATATAACATACCAATTTTTAATGTTATAGTGAACGTGCAATGAAATAATGTTCAACAAAGTGGTCTGTGAATTGTGTAATACAGCATGAATGTGCTGCTGTCAATTTACCCCTCAGCTCTCTCCATATTCAAATCTCACAGAAATTACCTTCAGCATTCATTAATCATCTTCTAATTTAATGTGTAATTGTGAAATCGTTCATTCAGCAAACATTCGGGGGCCCTCAAGAGCCCTGATCTGGACCTGTGACCTCTAAGACGTCTCAGGTATGGACCAAGCTCTCAAAGAGCTCACAAAGCAGAGGTAGGCAGGCTGAACAAATGATTCTAAACAGGATGAGAGTGGTCTCATTAGAGCTCAGACAAAGAAGCTGTTACTTCACTCTATAAGAAAGGGCATTTGAAATCAGTTCCAGACTGATGAGTTTCTATTGAGGAGTGTGTAACCTATATGAAGTTTTTAAGTCATTTTATTATTTGTTGTTCCTCAGTCACGAAACCTGAACCTCTTCAGGGGTGGGAGATGCTCTTTGATTAGAGTGGGAGGCTGTGATCCTGGGCATTTTACATTCTTCTTCATCTGGGACCATCCACTGTACCAACTGCCTGCACATTGTACACTTTCCTCAGTCAGAGGGTCTTAGTGCATCTCTCACTTCAGCACAGCAGAGAAGAACTTTGGTTGAAATCATCAGTCAGATGAATGATCTAATGACATATGCATAACACAATGTAAACTTTAGAAAACTATGAAAGTTTATTTTCCTAGTTTTTAAAAAAGATTTTGTTTATTTTCTTGAGAGAGAGGAGGGGAGGAAGAGACGGAGAGAAACATCGATGTGAGAGAGAAACTTTGGTCACTTGCCTCTTGCAAATGCCCCAACCAGGAACCTAGTCTACAACCCAGGCATGCGCCCTGATCAGGAATCAAACGGGTGATCTTTCCCTTTGCAGGATGACACCCAACTGAGTCATGGTGGCCAGGGTAAAACTATGAACCTTTTAATGAGTTTGTAAGTGGTTTAGAAAAGCAACTATGGGTTGGATTGCACTACCACTGATACTGTGATCTTAGACATATAGTCAAACATTTCTGTATCTCTGAAAGTTCACTTTTGTCATTGTAAATGGCAACAGTTACAGTACCTTCCTCATCAGGTGGTTGTAATGTGTGAGTTGATTCACAAAGAACTCTTAAAGTCTGAAACATTGTGAGAATGAAACAAATGGTAGTTACTATTGTTGCTATAGTTGTTAACCATTAAAATGATGATGAGCCCTGGCTGGTGTGGCTCAGTGGACTGAGCCTGCAGGCTGAAAGGTCACCAGTTCCATTCCCCGTCAGGGCACATGCCTGGGCTGTGGACCAGGTCCCCCACTTGGGGACGTGTGAGAGGCAAGCTATTCATATTTCTCTCCCTTTCTTTCTCCCTCTATTCCCCTTTCTCTAAAAAGTTGATAAATAAAATCTTTAAGGAAGGATGATAATGTCAGACAGTGTGTTGGAGAGACCAGGAAAGGAAAGCATCAGTTCGTAGGATACTTTCCCTGCTCTTACCTGCGTTTCTATCCATCAGGAAAATTTTGTTGTCAACAGGATTTGGGAAATACTCACCTTCTGGTGTTTACTGTGTTTCCTTCTGCAGGCCACCCAGGAAGGTTTCACTGAAAAATGATGAGAAATCAGTGTTTTGGTTGGTAAATGTGTCCAAAATCTGGAGATTCTTATTAGGGACACAATTCTGAATGACAATAGTCCAAGAACAACCCCAGGATGATTGGAAAATGTTTTCTGAGGTATCATTAATGCCTAGGCTTCTATTTGGGCCATCCACTAATTTCATTAGAATGATAACAGAAAAATAGACAAAGTGTTATCTATGCTTCACCCTTTGTTCACAAAGCATCTATTACATTTATTAAAAAAAATAAATTGGCCTCTCCTGACAAAAATGTAGTAAAACTAACTGCACAGAAACTCCATGTCTTCCACATAACCCTTTCTCCGTCCTGTTGTCTTCACTCAAACTGGCCTTGTCCCGGCTGAGGGCACCTCGACCACCCGGCCTCCTTTCTCTGGTATCCTCCCCCCTGGGCACATACCGGCCACCCACGCCCTTCCTCAGTCATTAGACTCCGGTCAGCACCCACAGTGTGCGGACCCCAGAAACAGAATTCCAGTGAAGCTGAAGATCACATCTTGACCTCAGCTGTGTGTCAACCCCAGACCCATGAAAGTGGACCGACCCCACCCTCCGAACACTCACGATACTGGACAGAACATGGGGCCGACATCAGGAAACCACACGGAGGTCAACCCCTCCCGACCCCGGCCCCCCCACTCCCGTCATCACCAGGGTGAACACTGTTCCCGCCCGTCCGTCTCCATGCGGGCCACCGCGCAGCCAGGTGTGGGGCCCTCCTCACCGGCCAGACCCGCCCCCTCCCTTGCGATGACGACTCTTCTGAATTAGTTATTTCTCGCTCACTTTATGTTCTTACACATTCACTGCTTACTAATGCGTCTATAAATACATGTGATTACGTCGCCCACGTGAAAGTTGACGGGAACAGCCCCTCACTGTGCGACACACTGTTGTGCCTCTTGCTCGTTCGCTGCACCAGCAAACCTGTTCCCTGGTGACGTCCTGAGACGCCGCCCGACCCACACCAGGTCCGAGCCGGGAGGGCAGCGCTGGCTCCTCCCGCCGCTCACCGTGCTGCCTCGGAGTCCGTTCTTCATCGGAGTCCTCAGGGTCGTCCTCCTCCTGGAGCTCGGTGGGCCGCCTGCGGCGGTGACCCAGGAAAGCCGGTCGAGGGGCCCTGAGACCTGGAAAGAGACGAAACCTCTGTCCTGAGGCAGAGAGCGTGGGGGAGGGACAAGCCCAGGAAGCCCGTGGGGCTGGCCCCGAGGGGGTGGCAGAGTGAAGTGAGTTGCCGTGAGCCCCGCACCCTCGTCAGCGCCGCCCCGCTCTGACTGAAGGAGCAGACTCCCTGCGACCCCTGTCCGGGCGGGAGGGAGCTGCAGGCGGATGGAGCCGCCTGAGCCGGGGCCAGCCCGGCGCCTGCCGGGTCTCCAGGCCCCTGGGCCCAGCGCCTGGGCACGCGCTACCTGGGCTGGTGAGCGCGTCCGAGTTCCTCTTCAGGTTTCAGTACCGGCCTTTCTCCCCGAGGGCAGGGCGCCCGGAGAGGGGGACCGAGAGGTGGTGGGGCGGAGCTGCCAATGGGCGCGCCCTGGTTCCCGCCCCCCCCCCGGCGCGTGCTGCCTCAGGGCGGGCTCGGCAGGCCGCGACCTGGGCATCTGAGGGGTCCCGGGCGGCCGGGCGGGCCTGTGGCGGCGCAGGGAACGCGCTTCTCCCAGGGAAGGGCCCGGAGGAGCCCCCGGGGTCCGGAGAAGCCCGCGCGAGGCGCAGGCGCAGTGTCCGGCAGGCAGACCGCCGTCTCTCGGGCTGAGAGGCTCGGGGTCCCTCAGGACACGATCTGCGTCTTCAGGGCTGAGGACACTCAGCGTCCCGGGGGAGAGGGTCAGGCCGCCGCGGCTGAGGGGAGTTGGGGCGTCTCACGAGGGGCGTCCGGGTCCCCTCCACTGAGTCGGTTTCCAGGCCGACGGCATTCGGGGTCTCTGGGTTTGGGGAGATTTGGTCTTTCCGGGCGGGCGGGCTGCAGGAAGGGCGCCCCGAGCTGAGGGGAACTGGGGTTCCAGGCTGTTTGGGGGTCTGAGCGTTGGGGGTCAGGAGACGTGGGTTAGCGGACGCGCGCCCCCCCTGGATGAGGGCATCTGGGGTCTCTCGGGCTGGACTTGGAAGGTCTCTGGCTGAGGGTCCCCCAGGGCAGGGCTCCCCGCTTACCGGTCCGTCTCTCGGGGACCCTGCCGCGCTGCCCACCTCGGCCGAGTGTCCACTCAGGGCTCCTGGGCTTCCTGCCCTGGGAAGGAGGTTCCATCCAGGACAGCCGCGCGGGCACAACCCGCCAATCAGTGCTGGGGTCCCAGGGCCCTGCCCGCCAATGGGCGGTCAGAAGAAGCTGACAGGGCGGGGCAGAGGGGCGGAGCCCCCTGGGTACGGGACTGGCAAGCGTAAGACCCGCCCCGCCCCGCGGGGATTGGCTACCCTGGGTCTCCCGAGCGCCAGTCACGCAGCCTGCAGCTCAGTGGCTTGTTTTCCAGCAGCCGGTGAGGGGTCCGCCTCGCAGGAGGTGGAAGCCCGAGGTGGAGGCGGGACATTAGGGTGGACGTGGCCCTCCTGCCGCCTGACAAAGTGTCCACCAGACTGTGGTCAGGATCCCCAATTTATGTCTACGCCCGTCCGTGCCTTCCCCCACCCCCCGCTTTTCAAACCCACTTTCAGCTAGAGCTGCCTAAACAGTGAGGACGCGGTCAAGACTGCATTGCGTTCCGTGGAACTTTAAGTCAGTAAATCCTGACCATGCAATTCATAGACACAAAATAAGTCCTAGGAGGGCTCAAACACTTAAACACAGCAAATAGAATAAGTATACTGGAAAACGCACTGGGAGAATTTCATGTCTCAAAGAAGTAGTGTTATGATTAATAGGTGTGTTTAAATAATTCAGGTGTAAACACATTTCAGAAATAGGAAGATGAGATAAGACCAAATAAAACTAAATAAATTTAGAAATGCTGGGCAAACCTACAAGTATTTTGCATAAAAATAACATCCTATTTGAGTACAGGGGTTCACAGAGCAGGGTCAGTTTAGCTGCTACTGGCTTTCACGGGATAAGGTGGGAAGAGTGTTTCTGGTCCTTACCTCGTTTTGAGCAGGTAAATATAACTTGATTTCCATGGACTGGAAATGAGCCAACTAATTATTACTGTGAAAGTGCATAAAGGGAAACCACACTAAAGTGGAGTTGGGGGTCAGTGGGGGTGCTGTTATATATCATCACCCAGGGTCAATTACAGGAAAAATTGTCTGTCACAGGCCCCAACATGAAGAAGATACTGTGTGCTCCCAGGAGAAACCGACTCCCCAGCAACTTAGCCAGAGAGAAACCATCATCCCCCTAAACTGACGCTTTCCTCCAATGCACTTTCACTTGAAATGACCCCTCCCAACTTCCTCCTTTCTTCCTGTAAAACAACATTCCTCTCCTTTGCTTGTGGAGCTGGCCTATGATTTTTCCTACAGCTTGATGTCCTAAATTGGATTTTTTTACTGTTTCTGAATAAACCCCTTATCTGCTGGTAAAATAACTGACTGCTATATTTTTAAGGTCAACATAATTTGGTGGCCCATATGGAGATCCAGAGGACTCCTGACATCTCTGAGGCTGATGAGCAAGCAGGTGCAGTGTCCTTGCTCTGAAAGACTCTGGGAAGGGTCCTTTGGTGCAGACTCGCCAGTGATCATTTTGAAAATAGCCATCCAGAAATAACATCTTCATACCCTCTGATCCACAAATTCCACTTTTCAAAATTTTCCCCTAGTAGCCCTGGCTTGGTAGCTCAGTTGGTTACAGTGTCCTGCCTATATGCCAAGGTGGTCAGTTCATTCTCCAGTCAGGGCACATACAAGAAGCAACCAATGAATGAATACATAAGTGGAACAGCTAACTCTCTCTCTCTCTTTCAAATTAATAAATGAAATGAAAAGAGAAGCATTAAAAATTCCCCCCTAGTGATGCTTCCCTGTGTATGAAATGAAGTATGTTTAATATATTTTATCCAACAAATAACAACAGATAAAATTTTAAAGTTTTCAGTAGAAGAGAATTTGTTAAATTATGGTTTGCTCACATTGTGAAATATTATAGAACATTAAAAATAGGTGAGAATATATGATATTTCATTAAAGAAATAAAACCTAGTGAGGTGGTTCTAATGGATTTTACGAGAGAATAACTTCCTTTTTTTTAGATTTTATTTATTCATTTTAGAGAGGGAAGAGAGGGAGAGAGAGAGAGAGAGAGAGAGAGAGAGAAACATTAATGTGCGGTTGATGGGGGTTATGGCCTGCAACCCAGGAATGTACCCTGGCTGGGAATCGAACCTGGGACACTTTGGTTCCCAGCCCACGCTCAATCCACTGACCTACGCCAGCCAGGGCGAGAATAACTTCTAAATAATGTTATTATGTGAGAAAAGTATTCTGCAGAACAAATTATGTTTAAAAAAACCCACTCAGGTAGAGGACATGCTGAGAGGAGACAGAGGGACTACTAACTGGGATCAGGGCCTTGGGCAACGTAGAGGGGAAAACTTGCTTTTCCTTCCTGTCATTTGGAATGTTGTGTCATTTTGAGACAGCATAGGAAGAACTCCAAGACTGCAATATTGTCACTGGCCAGCACTTAGCACCCTGGTTGCCAGGAAACACCTTTTACCAATTAGGTAGAATAAATAGTAAACCGAGGCAGGGAGGAGGAAGGAGACAAGTCTCACATGCTAACTCAGCAGTCCTGACCCTGTTCTGATAATATTGCCAGGTGTTCCAACATCACAAGAAACACCATATTAGCAATAAAGAAGGAAAGTCCTTGAAGTTTTGTGTAACATTTCCAGTATCTGGGAAAGAAAGCCTTGAAACTGTGCTTTCATCCCAAGGCCTGTATGTGGGAGAGGGTCCCCAGTGCCCACAGAAAGAGCCCATAAAACAGCTTTGGTTAATTGCCTACCCCTGGTCACTATCTATTTTACGAGGGAGTCCCTGCTTACAGAAAGAGCCCATAAGTAACTTTGAAAAGTGCTCCAATTTTAATTAACTGCCTCCTGTCATGTATTTGTTTTACAATAGGATGACCAAATGGAGTCTGGAGCAAGGTAAGGATTCAGGCTGATAGACCCCCATTCATCCCTAAGTTTGGGTAGTCACATTCCCCCAGGAAAGCTGGTGCCATATTTACCCATTAATCAATATGTGACTTTTTTCCCTCCTACCCCACCAACTATATAAGTCCTAAGAACAAAGGTCTCTCTCTCGGGAGCTCTTGGCTTCGAGCCACAGGGCCTTTGGCCCCCTGGCCTCAGGCTGCTCAGGGGCTTGCCACCCTGGTCTTCAGGTGCTCTTGCTTTTCTCACCCTGATTACTCTGAAACTTTCCCTTTCACCCCCTGATCTACCCAGTCCTGTTCTCTTCCATGGAAGCAAACCACTAATACACTGATTACATGCTACTAGATTTGCTGATATGTAATTCTTTACATGCGTCAGCAAGAAGAACCAGGTCTCTCCTATCAACAATTTGTTTTCTCCTTTACTTAAATCTATCTATAAATATTTTTGTAGATAAAAGAATGGATGAGAAATAGTTGGTTATATATGTATGCATGTAAAAGTGACTCAACAAAAATTCTGCACACCCTCATTGCATCCAGTGGTTAATGCTGCCTTCCTTATCCGAATAGCATGTTGACCACCCAAAGTGTCCAATTTGCATCCAAAACTATTCCAGCAGGAACATTTCTGTGGGGGAGCTTTTCCTGCAGAGCCCCCCATTTGCCACGGATGAGAATAAGTATACCAAGACATGATCTGCTTAGGAAGGAAAGGTGGTTGGCCTCTTAAAGGAGAAGGACTTGGAGCCTTTTCCTCAATGGGCTTTTATTAGGTTCATTTTACACAGAAATACAGGTAAAGCTCATTAATCATTGTCATGCAGTAAGGATCAAGCAATAGACAACATACAAAGAACTATTAAGGCTTATTCTGAGTCAGGGTTTGTTAGCTAAAGGGCTACAAAACTTTGGGAAACAAATCATTTCCTACTCATACCCTTATTGTTTAATTGAGAGCATTCTTAGCAAAGCATGTTTCTCAGGATTTTATATATTCTTTCTTATGTCTGATCACCGGGGGAACCCACCCTTTCCAGCACAGGGCTGCACCACCCTCTGTCATTGTTTCAGGCTTAAGTCAGGCAGGGGAAGTAAGGCAGCCAAGAGATTAGGAGACTTCTTGCAGACAGAATGAGGACTCAGGACATGTCAAAGCCGAGGGGTGAGGGTCCATCACCCGCTTTTTCCATAGCCCCCCAAGTCCCTCCCTGGGGCATCCCTGTGATCGTGCCTGTCTTTGATCATTCCCCCCTTGGGAATCTTACCTGACATTGGCTAACAGATCAAGCATTGGATGCCAGGCAGGATGAAGAAAAAGGAGTGGAAGCGGTGCCTCCACTAGGGATAAATCTGCTCTCTGTCTGTCTGCTATAAACTTCCTGTATTCAATTTTTTTGTTTGCGATCATCAAGAACCTAGTTACCTGTGCCCACCTTACCTGTGCTCACCTGTGACAGGTTGTGGGTCAAGTCGCCAGTTGGGAGCATGTGAGAGGCAAATGATAGATGTTCAAAGTGAAAAATAAATGAATAAATTAAAAAACTCAAAGAAAACAAAACACACATTTTATGTGGATCTGTATGTATTAATGGACCCTGTATTCTTTTCCAGCAATCTTTCTATTCAGAGGGCATTACTCAACTGTTGCACTTACTGTAGCTTTGTAATACAATGCACTTTTTAATTCTTCTTTATTTTAACAGGTAAACTTAAATTGAGCTTGTTTTACTTTAAAAATTTTTACTGAGCCCTGGTCAATGTGGGTCAGTTGGTTGGAGCCTTGTCTTGTTATGTAGGATAGATAGCAAACCAAGCCAAGGAGGAGGAGGGAGACATGTCTCATCTGCTGACTCAGCCGTCCTGAGCCTGATATGATAATAGTGCCAGGTGTTCGGAACATCACAAGAAACACCATGGTGGCACAGGAAGAGGGAGCCCGTGAAATTCTAGGTATCATTTCCACTGTCTGGGAGAAAAAAAGCCTTTGAAACTGTGTTAATTCCAAGGTCTGGTTGGTGGGTGGGAGGGGGTCCACAGAGCCCAAAGAAAAAGCCCAGAAAACAGCTTTGGTTACTTGCCTACCTCTGGTCACCATCTGTTTTATGAGGGAGTCCCTAATGTTTACAAAAAGAGCCTGTAAATAACTTTGGGTGACTGCCCCAACTTTAACTGGCTTCTGTCACATATCTGTTTCACAACAAGAAGGACAAATGGGGTCTGGAGTGAGATAAGGATTCAGGCGAACAGACCCCCACACATACCTAAGTTTGGGTAGTCACATCCCCTGTGGAAGCTGGCACCACCTTTACCCACCAATCGATATGTAATTCTTCATCCCCCATCCTGCCAAGTACATAAGTTCTCAGGACCAGGGACCTGAGGCTCTTGCCACCCTTGCCCTTGCCTGTTGCTGCCCTTACCTTGCCCTGCCCGGAATCTGCACCTTTCACGCCACCTTGGCAAGGCCTGTTGTCTTCCATGAGAACGTATCACTAGTACACCCTGCTTGCTCACTAGTAGACTGGCTGATCTGTAATTCTTTACTGCATCAGCAAGAAGAACTGAGTTTCTTCTATAACAATTCCATGAACCAAAAGGTCGTAGTTCAAGCTCTAGTCAGGGCACGTGCCTAAGTGGCAGGTGCATTCCCCAGTGGGGACACGTACGAGAGGCAACCCTTTGATGTTTCTCTCTCATATCGATGTTTCTCTCCCTGTCTCTCCCCCTCCCTTCCCTTCTCTCTGAAATCAATAAGTAAGTCCTCTCGGTGAGGTTTAAAACATTTTTGCTGATATTTTAATCTAGATCACATTACATTTATAGGTAACTGAGAAATGTAGATCATTATATATTTTTCTATCCAGAATATGCTGTTGCTTTCCTGTTGTTCAAGTGTCTTTTCAAACAAAAGGTTTTATTTATTTTTAGAGAAAGGAAATGGGAGGGAGGGTCAGAGAGGGGGGAGAGAGAGAGAGAGAGAGAGAGAGAGAGAGAGAGAGAGAGAGAGAGGGAGAGATATCAATCAGTTGAGTCTCACACGCCCTCAGCTGGAGAGCGAACCGTCAACCCAGGCATGTGCCCTGACCGGAAATTGAACTGGTGACCTTTAGATCTGCAGCACGGCACCCAAACCACTGAGCTACCCCAGTAGGTGTTGTTCAGGTGTTTTTTATTGGGTAGCATGTTATGAATTCGTTCATACTGATCTTACACATTCTTGTTAAGTTCATTCCCAGGCATTTCACCAGTTTTGTTGCTATTGGGTGTTTTTAAAAATTATATCTTTAACTTACTCTTTTGTATATAAAGGATATTTAATTATGCATGCAATTTGCCCTACACATTACTTAATTCTATTATTTGTAATAATGTAAAAATGAATTCTAATGATTTTCAAGGTAAGTAAGCTATCATGTAATAATAATTACCACATTATTTTAGTTATGTATAACAGAAAAGTAGCTAAAGCTTGGCAGAAAACACGAAGAAAGAAGATAATGTGAAGGGTTAGAAAAATTATTTTTGTTAGTTGTAAGTTTATTAGTGACTAAAGAAATTAGTAAAAGCATTCTTAGCATTTTAAATGAGTTATGGCCTAGATGCATGGTGTTCTAGTACTTTGAAATCAGAGAAGTATCTTACAGGTGAAATTGTGCCCCTTGTAGGTAATCTAAGGAATTTATAATACAGCAATTATCTACATTTTCAAAAGGTAAATTTCAAAATGGTGAATTCTGGGAACTAAAAGACTAAGATTATTGATTCTAGTTGCATTATAGGAGAGCTATTGAAGAGTGATGTATGGGCAGTGAGAAGAAGCAGTGACCCTCAGATGTCTGCCATGGTGTATCACAGTGTGGTTCTGTCTCTAAGGTGTCAGACCATTTTTGCTTCCTGAGATTTTGAGGGTGTCTTTTCAGCCTAGGACACTCGCCAATCTTTGCAAGATGGTGAACTTTTGTGGGTGTTGTTGTTGTTCTTTAGGTCTCAGTTTGTGTCCTGTCTGTGCAAAGAGAGAAGCATTGTTTCACATCTAGGGAGCAAAGTGATGTGCGGTGTCCATTCTCCTGGACTCCTCATTGAGGTCCATGTAGAGCAGGGCTTCTCATTCTCAGCACTGCTAAGCAGGATAGGTAGCAAACCAAGGTGGGGAGGGGAAGGGGCCACATACCACTCAGTATTTCAGCAGTCCTAAGTGGGGTCAGGTAAGGTTTTCAGAGGTTCCACAATCACAAGAGAGACCAGGATGAGCGCACCAGCAGCTGGAGGGGAGCCTTTGAAATTCTATGTACCATTTTCTCTATTGGGAAAGGAAGCCTTTGAAACTGTATGTTAATCCCAAGGTCGGGAGAAGGGCTGGGAGAAGGGCTGTGGAGGGGAAGCCTGGAGGCTCGCTGTAAACATGAAAGCCCTGAAACCCCAGCAGGTGGGGCACTCAGACTAGCTGGGGGCAAGCTTGCAGGTTCCTGTCAAGTGCATGTCACAAATAAACCTGCTACCTCACTTTCACTGTGCTTGTTGTCCCTTGCCTGAATCCATTCTTTCAGGCAGGACAAGAACCGAGGAGAGGAATCCCCCTAACTCCCCTCACTTGTTACTCCCTAGTAACAGTACTGATGACCTTTTGGGCCAATAATTCTTTCTCCTGTTTTTTTTTTTTTCTCTGCTGCATTGTAGGTGCTTGTTAGCATGCATTACCTCCATTTACTCCTGGTCAATAACACTCTCCCTCACCTCCACCTTCATGACAATCTAAAATGTGTCCCTGCTTTATGTAATGTTCCCCTGAGGGCAAAATCACTTGTGCTTGAGAACCACTGACAACTGTTTGTGGAACCTTAGTGATCTGGCTTTGGTACGTAGTATTTTTATTATCACCCAGTTTAAGTTAGTTCTAACTCCAATTGTGATTTGTTTTGGGGGTTATTTAGAAGTGTATTTTATAACATACAAATAAAAGGATTTTCTAGTACCCTTGTTTCGAATTTCTACATTATTAGCAATGAGAGCAAGTAACATACCCTATATAATTTCACTGAATTGAAATTTGTTGGAACTTGCTTGTAGGTTCCAACAAAGAGCACAATATGGTTAATTTTTTCAATTTGTATAATTCATTTTTGCTCTTTGTAGTCCAGAATTATAACCATGGACATTCAGAGTTGTTACAGGTAGGCACAGGTAAGCAGGTTGTTGGTGATCGTGCACAAAGAATTGAACTGAACACACAGAGTTTATAGCAGACAGAGAGAGCAGATTTAGTAAGTGATAATACACTCCACAGAACATGGGAGTGGTCTAACTCTGAGCAGAGATTGACCTCAGAGGCTGGAGTGATTCTGTTCTTATAGGGCAGATATTTCCTGGCTAGTTTTGGTGGGATTTTATTGCGCATGTGGTCTCCCATGATTTTCCTTGATTGGACATTGGAGAAGGGGGTTACACAATATTAACATATTATAATGTTATTATGATGAAGCAGGGGTCATGTAGCATCTTCTGTGCAGGAGCATTCATGGGTCACCATGATTCAGTGCTTTTCCAGAAAGCACGAACAACCCGTCTTAGAACAGGGTCTCTGTCCTGTATGGATGTCCTTTATCTCAGCCCTGGGGCACCTCCAGAGTTTCCTCCTTCCTGACTATCTCCTGCCTCAGAGTTATACAAATGATATTTACAAGGAAAAAAAATACCAATACACCCAAGTGAGATGCTTGGCAGAGAGAACCCACAGTCAGGGCATTGGCAGGGGTAGGGCTGGGAGCCAGGGATCAGGGGCTGGGTGGCTTCTCACAGGCTCCTGGCTGACAGTCAGCTTCATCCCATCCCAAGACCCAGAGTCCAGTCAGGCAAGGAGCACTGATCCTCCAGCAGGGGCCGAACACCTCACAGCCCTGATCCCAGGTACGCCACTGGCAGGAGGAGGAGGCCACAGTGGCTGTGAGAAGCTGTGCCAAGACTGCACACCCTCAGGCCCTGAGTCTGGCTGTCAGCCCTGCAGGGCTGGGAGTGGAGCCAGAAGTCAGGCCTGGAGTGTCCTCTGCTGCCAGTCCCCCCTACCACCACCACTACCTTCCTGTCACAGTCCCTTTGTCTGTGTTTCTGAGGGGAGTAAATTTCTCCATCCTGAGCCAGGCTTGTGCAATCTTAAGTAGAGTCCAGCTGGAATGCCCAACAGCCCCAGGTGAGACCCCGACATCTGTTCATCATCTTGGGGGCAGAGCTGGGTTTATTGCTCGGGACCATTTAGACGAGAAAGTTGTGTCCAGATGTGCTTTCACATTTCCATCACTGGAACAAGGGTACAAACTCCTGCCATTCTCTGTCTGTGTCCTGGCATCTCTGTCTTGGGATCAAAGGATATAAACTACAGCTTCATCCAGAGTGGGGAGGGCTTCCCAACTATAACAAGCCCAGCAGTAGCGGCCTCCCAGTTCAAAAGAAACTGACTTCCGCTCTCCTACCTTCCAGTCTCTGGGATGAGATGAGTGTGATGCTGGCAGGGCAGGGGCCCCTTGCTACCAGGAGGACAAAACTCAGGCCCAGGAAGACAGAGCAGAAAGACAGCTGAAGCTGTGTGCCTGGTGCTGCTGCTGGGCTGCCTGGCAGCCGGGCCTCTGGGCCTGGACTGTGTGCCAGAGCCGTAGTGCAGTTGTGCTCTTGATCCATCTTGCTAACATTTCCGGGCACGTGGCTGAAGGTGCTTCTGCCTCATAGACTTGAGACCATTCAGGTAAAACATGCTGCACACGCTGCTCAGTAACCTATAACTGATGTTTCGTGTTGGTCAGCCAAGGCCCTGAGCAGAGACCTGAGATCTGGTCTGGCTGCTGTCTGGAGAAGCACCGACCACAGGGAGGCTCACGCGTCACAGTGGCTGGACTGTCACAGGAAGGATGCCTGTGCCTATCCTCGACGCCACTGTGATGGGAATTTGTGGTTTGAGTCAGAGTCTCTCTCCTGACCCCAGAGCAGCCACATTCGGAGTTTGTCACGGACTCTGCCTGCTTTACTTGTTTTCCCATTTGAGTCACTGCCCAGGCCAGAGATGGCTGCCCCTACCCTGGGACAGAGAGTCAGTTGGTGTGTCCCAGTGAGGTCCAGAGGGTTCTAATGAGCCCACCTGACTGAGGACCACAGGCCCAGGCAACACTGCGGCCCAACATAGTGACACACAAGCCACCAGTGAACACAGTTCACGGCATGTGTACTGGCCTCTGCTGGACATGGTCAGGCTGGAGACGGGAGGGTGGCTGTTGCTGTCAGTGAGTGTGAGTCCAACTGTCACTGCAGAACATAACTCGTCACCTTGAACCATTGGGCTGTACATGGGCATGCTCTACAGACAGACATGCAGTACTCTGCTCTGGGGATCAGAGGCAGGTTTGGCTCATCCACCCAGTGCCACCCAGAGAGCAGATGAGGAAGCCCTGAGGCACCCACCTAGAAGGACCATCCTCCCCATTAGACAACCAGCTTCTGGGCAAGGGCAAGAGGCTTGGAATCCCTCAGATGTCAGGCTGCAGTCACTTCTTGGAGCCTGCACTTCAAAACAAGGATGGTGGTTGCCAGCCACTGCCAGGTGGGCAAGGGGTACGTGTGCATAAACACCCAGCTCCCTGCACAAGGTGGTCTAAGATTCTGTGAATTATGCAAGCAAGGCTCAAATAAAAGTCTCTCTTTCTCACTTAGCTTTGAGAGCCACACAGCATTTTCATAACACAGATCAGCTCAGTTATGTGAAGGAGGGAGTGTACAAGGGCATGTGCATTTGGTGGGTACCTTGGAGGCTGACAGCTACACTAGGAATGTGGTTTGCTGCTGAAGGGGAGGGAGAGAGAACAGACCTCTCTACTCATCTTGAATTACTAAGCCTTCTGGGAGAACTCCAGGGTCTGTCCCTGTGTTGGGGATGGTGAGCATCAGGTGGCAGTCTGTGGGTTCCCCTTACCACTATATTCAATGCCAGCCCCTCTGCCGCCATTACACCAGGACTCTGCCCCTCTCCCATGGCCCATGCTGAAAGCCACAGAATATTGAGTTTATGGTGTTCTTTCTGGGCTGTGGTGGTGGGGGAGAAACAGGGAAGGGAAACAAAACCCAAGAAATACACCTTCCTTTAAAAAAGCATAAAAGAACATCATAGTGGGTATTTATTATTGAAATCCACATAGTTTATGTAGACACTCTTCTTCACAAGCCTGGCACTGGGAGGACAGAAAGGTCATTGTTCCTGGTCATGGGGGTGGGTGTCCCCCTTTGGTGAACCCTCTCCATCAGTAATAGGGTGGGTCATGCTTAGGTCGTGTCCCTCATGCAGGAGAGGGTATGATGGGGTCCTCACTAACTGCCATCTCTGTGTATTGAACTCAGCTCTGGTTCTAAGAAAAGTGTGATCTCTGGTAGCGGCTAGCACCCTTCCTTATGCTTATGCAGATGTTTACCCTATTCTCACCTTCAGTCTTGCTGGACTCCCACCATTAGGCCCACTGGAATTTTGTCCTCCTGGGCCATTGTGGACATTATTTGTGAATGGGTGGCCAGGAATGACCAACATTGTGCATGTCCATTATCTCATCAGTCTTGACCTCACAAAGAAAAGTGTAAAGATACAGTAAGTACTAATTTCAAGATGGTGTCAGTGGTGTATTCAGCCCTTGGGACCCAGGTACAGAGTGCATTACGGAAGCTCCTGTGTTGCAGGCTTCATGAATGACATATGCAGACTGGGTGCACCTGTCACAGGAGAAACTCGGTTCTTCTTGCCAATGCACTAAAGGATTACAGATCAGCAAGTGTATTAGCGTGCAAGCAGGATTTGTTAGTGATATGTTCTCATGGAAGAGGACAGGTCTTGCTGAGATGGGAATGAAAGGCAAGAAGTTGGATGGCAAGAGCACCAGGTCCTTTGTCCTGAGAACTTATATAGTTGGTGCGATGGGGGCAAAGAACTTACATATTGATTGACAGGTAAAAGTGGTGCCAGCTTCTATGGGGGATGAGACTACTCAAACATAGGTATGTGTGGGCGTCGGTAGCCCAAATCCTTATCTGGCTTCAGACTCCATTTGGTCATCTTGTCAAATACATACGAGACAGGAGACAGTTAAAGTTAAAACAGTTACCCAAAGTTATCTATGGGCTCTTTCTGTAAACATTAGGGACGCTTCATAAAACAGACAGTTGACAGAGGCAAACGGTTAGCCAATTTTGTTTTACGGGTCCTTCCTTGAGTGCTGTGGACCCTCTCCCATCTTCTAGGCCTTGGGATGAAGTCTGAGAGCCTTTCTTTCCCAGATGGTGGAAATGATACCTAGAAATTCCATGTGTTAGCATGGAGTTTCTTGTGATGCTGCACCATCTAGCAATAGAATTGGACCAGGCTAAGGACTGCTGAGTTAGTGGGTAAGACCTGTCCTTCCTTGTCTTCCTTGTCCTTCCTTGTCCTCCCTTCGCTTACCATCTATCCTCACACACCAATGCATGCTGTGCACCAGGAAATGCTGACTCTGAAGGGGCAGCAAGGAGAGTGAGAAAGACTAGGTGCTCAGATTGAGACAGGCTCACTCCCGTGCACTAGCATACATCCCCCTGTGCTGTTCACCTCTGAGGCTTCGGAGGTTGTAGGAAACTAGGAGAAGAGCCAAGACAAGCCAAGGGAGGAGGGTAGGGAGCTGATTAGAAGAAAAGGCCCCACTTCCCAGGAGTCCGGGGAATTCCCTTCTCTGGTGAGTCTATCTCAAATCCCTCTCTCTGGGCAGTAACCAAAGTAGACTGGCTCCAGACTTACCCATTTGTAGGGGTTAAATTTCTGTGGCTGAGAGTATGAGTTCTTGGTGTCTCTTTCTGAATTCTCTGCTTTCAGTGATGGCGGAATGAGGGACTCGGGCTTCATATTTGTATGGAGACAAAACTTTTCAGAAAAGGCCATCAAAAACCCATGAAAGATATTGATGCTGATATCCCCATATTACTCATGGAACTGTTTGTCCATCTCATCTCTTGTCATGAAACTGAAGGGTTTGTTTAACCAGTTACTTCTGTACTAATTACAATCTTGGGGAGAGTAAGGTTCTATAGACTTCTGAGGGCTATTGACATGTGATTTAACCGTAATGATTCATTCACTTCACCTGCAAACATAGGGCTCCTCCTGAGTGTGTCCTCTGGTGTCTGAGGAGATGTGACTTCTGTGTAAAGCCTCGCCCACACACCCTGCAAACATAGGGCTTGTCCCCTGAGTGTGCCCTCTGGTGTGTGATGAGATGTGACTTCCATGTAAAGCCTCGCCCACACTCCCTGCAAACATAGGGCTTGTCCCCTGAGTGTGCCCTCTGGTGTGTGATGAGACTTGATTTGCATGTAAAGCCTCGCCCACACTCCCTGCAAACATAGGGCCTCTCCCCTGAGTGTGTCCTCTGGTGTGTGATGAGATATGACTTCCGTGTTAAGCCTCGCCCACAAGCTCTGCAAACATAGGGCTTCTCCCCTGAGTGTGTCCTCTGGTGTGTGATGAGATATGACTTCCGTGTAAAGCCTCGCCTGCATTCTCTGCAGACATAGGGCTTCTCCCCTGAGTGTGTCCTTTGGTGTGTGATGAGACTTGACTTCCGTTTAAAGCCTTTCCCACACTCCCTGCAAACATAGGGCTTCTCCCCAGAGTGTGTCCTCTGGTGTCTGATGAGATCTGACTTCCATGTAAAGCCTCGCCCACACTCCCTGCAAACATAGGGCTTCTCTCCTGAGTGTGTCCTCTGGTGTGTGATGAGATGTGACTTCTGTGTAAAGACTTGCCCACACTCCCTGCAAACATAGGGCTTCTCCCCAGTGTGTGTTCTCTGGTGTCTGAGGAGATGTGACTTCTGTGTAAAGCCTCGCCCACACACCCTGCAAACATAGGGCTTGTCCCCTGAGTGTGCCCTCTGGTGTGTGATGAGATGTGACTTCCATGTAAAGCCTCGCCCACACTCCCTGCAAACATAGGGCTTGTCCCCTGAGTGTGTCCTTTGGTGTGTGATGAGACTTGACTTCTGTTTAAAGCCTTTCCCACACTCCCTGCAAACATAGGGCTTCTCCCCTGAATGTGTCCTCTGGTGTGTGATAAGAACGAACTTCGATGTAAAGCCTCGCCCACACTCCCTGCAAACATAGGGCTTCTCCCCTGAGTGTGTCCTCTGGTGTCTGGTGAGACATGACTTCGATGTAAAGCCTCGCCCACACTCCCTGCAAACATAGGGCTTCTCTCCAGACTGTGTTCTCTGGTGTGGGATGAGATGTGACCCATCATTGAAGCCTTGCCAGCACCCACCGTGCTGGATTCGTAAAATTTTTGACATTCCTGCTTTCACAAATAACTTGCCTGTGTCCTCTGGACTCTCTTCCTGGCCTCTGCAGGGCTCTTCCTCCATCATTCTCTCATGCTCACTAGAACTTGTCATTTGTTCTTTGGAAGGTTGGAAAAAGGGTCTTGAGAGTCTCTTGTGACTGATCCTTTTAAGCAAAGCTTTGGATCTTTCTTTGAGCTCTTGACATTTAGCCTTATCATTCCAGCTGTGTGTACAAGTACGTTGCTGCTGCTGATTCTGATCCTCTGGACAGGGGTCCTCTGCTTGGAGGTGTTTTCTTGCAGATGTTCCTGGGAGAATCTGAGAGGGATGATTGAGTTTCACGTGCTGGCTGAGGAATTTCTGACTGGAGAAGGCCAGAGAGCAGGAGGGACATGGGTGCACCTCTGGCTTTGGTTCTGCTGAAAGAGAAAGGTTTGGTAAGGGCAGATGTTGATGAGAATGCCTGGGCTGTACTTGTCTCCTGGGAAGACCTGCCCCATGAATCCTTCTTATTGTGGTGACATGGCAAGTTCTGTCTCCCACAATGTGTCCACTCCCAGTCTATTTTCCTTTGTATTTTGATGCAGTGCATCTTCTTCAGAAACCCAGGAAGCCCACGTCAAGGGTCTTTGCTAACATTGCTCAGACTAGGGACTTTCGAGTAGCAGGAGAGGCAATTTCACTCCCTGAACTACAGTGACCTTTCCCCTCTACAGGTGTCCTCTAAGTCATGTTAAAGAGGAAAACTAGGAATTGCTTCTCTTTCAGTTTTTCAAAACTATAAAATAGTATCTTTCCTGCTCTTGCTTGTGTGGCTCAGTGGATTGAGTGCCTGCTGTGGAGGAAGGACTCACAGGCTAGATTCCCAGTCAGGGCACGTGACTGGGTTGTGGGTAAGGCCCCCAGTAGGGGGCGTGTGAGAGGCAATCATGCATTGCTGTTTCCCTGTTTTTCTTCCTCTTCCTCTCTAAAAATAAATAAAATCTTAAAACAGAAGTCATTCCTCAGGCCTCACACCAAATATTTGTGCTTCATTTCATTCAGTGTTAGTCCATTTCAAATATCCTGGTAAGTCCTGTTTAAAAATATTTCTCCAACCACACGTCTTACACACCTGACTCCTGTTCCTCTGGCCAATCCACCATGCTTCCTCACTTGGAGATGAAATAATCTCTGAGGGAATTCCCCACTGGAGTTTATTTTCTAAAAATTAACAAAGCATGATCAGAACAGAGAACAGGCTACTCTACAGCTGACGACTGCACACTTGCACTCAGGAAAGTCCCCAGTGTCTCAACTCTCATCATCAGCACTACATTTCTGGGCTGCTAAGCATCCGTCTGATCTCTATTCTTACCCTCTAGGCTGAGATGAGACCTGAATGACCCTCAGCCAATTCAACGCCTCACTTCTTTTCTTCCCTGTACTACCTGCTCCCTCTGCCTGCAGGTATTTTTATAAATGCTATCTCCTGAGGAGCCCTTCCTGGACCACGTGCCACACCGCACCTCCCCTCACACTGATCCCTTGGCACTTGTCTTGGATTAGTTTTCTCCAAAGCACTAACCACTGTGTGGTGTTATGCACATGCAAGCACGTGTGCCTGGGTTTCCCTCCTTTATTGGTCAGCTCCTCAAAACAGTGATTCTCATCCTCATGTTAATCTGTATTTCCAGGCCCCAGGACCATGTGGGCCACAGAGGAGGATTTTGCCCAACAATTCACTGAAATGGTGAACAAATGTGCCCTGACTGAATGGTGTGGCTTGGTGGTTTGGGTGTTGTCTGAAAACTGAAAGGTTACAAGTTCCATTCTTAGTCAGGGCACATGCCAGGGTTGGGGGCATGCCACAGACAACCAATTAATGTTTCCCTTGCACATTGGTTTTTCTTTCTCCCACCTTTCCACTCTCTGTAAAAATAAATAAAAGCCTGTTTAAAAAGATTTGATTTAGGTATTTATTTATTTTCAGAAAAGGGGGAAGGGAGGGTGGGAGAGGGAGAGAAATATCAATGTGTGGATGCCTCTCACATGCCCCTTACTGGGGACCTGGCCCGCAACCCAGGCATGCGCCCCAACTGGGAAACAAACTGGTAGTCCTTTGGTTCACAGGCTGGTGCTCAATACTCTGAGCCACACCAGCCAGGGCAAAATCTTCAAAAAATAATGAATGCCTATAAACAAAAACATTTTATTTAGAAGTATGGAGGAAAATTAACAAGAAACAGCTATAAAAGTGTCAGGAATACTGCCTTGGTGAGAGAACTGGTTAGTACTTGAAAACTTTTTTTTGCCCCTCAGTCTTTCAGTACTATATGCAGTTGTGTATTTTGTTCATGAAATTTTTTTTAAGATGTTATTTATTTTTAGAGAGGGACGGGAGGGAGAAAGAGAGAGAGAGAAACATCAATGTGCGGTTGCTGGGGTCATGGCCTGCAACCCAGGCATGTACCCTGACTGGGAATCGAACCTGCGACACTTTGGTTCGCAGCCCGCATTCAATCCACTGAGCTATGCCAGCCAGGGCTTGTTCATGAAATATTTTAAAAATAATATAAAAATTTTGCCTAAGAGTCAAAGGCATATGAATGAATTGTGAATTTCTGAAGCATCTGAGTTGAAAATTTACTGACTTTAGAGTGGATTTTACTCTACTCAGGAGCTGGATCATGAATATTTCTATGGAGAATTCTCTTTCTTTTTGTTTTGAAGAACAGTGGTGCCCACCTCTCCTGGCTGCAAGCTCTGTCTTCCACTTGCTGCCCCACTTGCTGCCCAGCTCCTGGCCATACTCATCCCCGAACCAGACCAGCAGCTCACAGCCCGGCCTGATGACCCGGCAGGTTCGGTAGAAAATCTGCCTGTGGTATTGAAAGGCCACCATGTTCTGCTCTTCATCATCCCGGGCACAGTTCACATACCTGGGATTGAGGCAGAGGAAGGGAAAGAAAACCACAGTGATGAGGTTCCTCTACCTGTTACATCCATGTCCAACTCCTCGCCCCTAATGCTCCTGGGGAACCTTCTGTTCAGTGTCTGAGCATCTGATAGCATGTCATGTGAATTCCTATCTCCAAGTCCTGCTTGCAGTGCGAATGCTGCCTAATACCATTTTCTAAAACAGAGTTGTAGACTTAACCTCCACCCTGATTGGCCGTAATATCCAGTGATCTCTGGCTTTTACAAACTCTAAATTGAGTTGTCTCACACCACAGAGCCTGGTGCTTGATCTAGGGCTCTGCTTCAAAATCAGCTCACTAATTATCCAGTACTCAGCCCACATCTATTTTCTTTTGAGAGTCCTTTGTCCAACCCTCATACACTTTATTTAGGGTACCTTTCACTTGCCTGTCCCACGGTTACCATAGAAAATTGAAGGTCCTTTCGTCTTAGTAAAATAAAACAGAACAATAGTAGTTGATTCACATCCTGTTATCCCTGATAAAAGAGAGCCCCTCTCAGGAAAGGGGCCCATGACCATTTCTCTGCAGGCCTCAGAGCCCAGCTCTAGTTAGAAGTGAGGCTGGGATGGTGTGCTGCCCTCACAGGTTTAGGCCATCCTTGCTTTGTGGTATCTTGACACTGTGCACCTCTTGGAAATTATAGTTAAATGCTTCTAAAAGCGTTTTTTTAATGTCTGTCTGCAAGAAGTCCCTCATACGGACATGGGTTGTGTGATCTGTTTAAGTAATGTATTCCTGCATCTAAGCTGGAATATAGTAAGTGCTTAATTAATGCTCATTTCATAAATTAAAGTCTAATCCAGTGTCCCTGGGGAATCTAGGCTCTTCAAGGTCCTTTCCAGTGCCCAAGTGTGTCTAGCAGAGAGCTTTATATTTTGAGGACACATGCTATCCTTTTTTCCTAAATGTCCCCTGAAATGAAAGAACAGTGTATGGAGAAAAAGAGAAAATAAGGATGAAGGGAGACCACTGACGGAGGCATGACGAGAGGGAAAGATATATGGGTTTGTGGGGGATGACAGTCTCCTCTGGCACCCAGAGACCTGTTGACCTCACCTCATCCAGTTGGCCCAGGACCTGTCCTTTCCATCCACATACTCATAGCAGTTTCTCCCTTTGGCGATCTGTGTTTCAGAAAAGAAGTTAAAGACCTTTTATTTTTCTTGTGGGTAGGTAACAGTCAGAAGAATTCCTTTACTCTATTGTCATTAAAGCTCTTCCAGCGTGCATGGGGATTCAACTGCCAGTTGTCACATGATATTTTTCTTAGTCATCATCTACACATCTGAGTCTACCTGTCCAATCAGAGTGGGAGAGCCACTCTTTTGTGTCTGTACCACTTTGTTCCTGCTTACCTTCTGATCCTTAAACAGGAGCTCTGTGTTCATGTGAAGTCCGCTCAGTACACAGAGCTAATCATATTGTCCCCTCCATATCTAGCACATAAGAAGTGAGGTCCCTCCAAGCCTCAGAAGGCATGTGGGAAGCCAGAGGACAGTGGAAGAGGTAAATAGTTCTCACCAGCCAGGAGTATCTGCTCTTGGCTGCCTCTCCATCTTCTGTGATGTGTCCTTCATAAGGGCCAAAGTGCAGACCCACTGGCAAGTCAGCTGCCTCATTCCACACTCCAAGCCGAGCCTCAGGGATGCCCGATGGCCTGATTCTCAACCCAGGGGGCAGGGTGAGGGCTGAGCGGTGGGGATGCCCCTTGTCCACTGCACTGTCCTTTACAAATGTAGGGGGTCCATGCACAGCACAGCTGTCAATGAAGAAGTTCTGACACTTCTCACAATCTGGAGACAAGAGCAACAGGGGTTAGGGAAGGTATAATGTATGTTCCTGGACACAAAGAACTTCAGAGAAAGTCCAGCACTGACATCATTGAGACTCTATCCTGTACTCTATGTCACCAGAGGAAGGGAATGATTTGGGGAGCAAAGGACCAGATGAAATTATTGTATCTTAACATGTTTCTCACTGAGGGTCACTTACAAAGGTAGTTATCATCCTGGGGATCGTTGACCTCTTGGTACACATGGCCCTTTCTTTCCTGTAGGCTGTACATCTTCACGTCCATCTCGTTTGTCCTGAGTTCTAAGTTGGAGGAAGGCCAGGTGAGCGAGGCTGGTAGGGTCTGCAGTCTTAGTTCCCATTTTGTCATATAACACACAATCTCCTCCCATCAATTTATTACCTGTCCTTCTGCATATTCTGGTATTTTACTGTCAACTATTGGTTCAGAAGATGAAGACTCCACACTAACTACAGATGACTGATTCAATTTTAGCTTCTAGATTTTCCCATTACCAGGTTTAATTTGCCAACCTGTAATTATTCATAAACTTTTTATTGGGTACACTTTATGTGTTAGGCATTGAGTAAAGGCCTGGGCACACAACACCAATAAAGTGTGGTTACCATTATCACAGTGGATTTATTGGACAAGTTGCATGTGTCGATTGTTTTAAAGTTAGTTTAATGTTTTCAAATAATGTATGAGTGGTGTTTCCTTATCTTCACTTTACACATTAGCATTCGGGAGCTCAGAGAATGTATAGGATTTGCCTAAAGCTCCAGTGCTAACTATAGTCTCAGGTTAGCCCAGCTTAAATCCAGGCCCATCCAAACTCCACCTCACATACCTAAGTCATACTTATCAGCCCTTCTATAGGACTTAGAAGAACTAAATTTCCAAATTATTTCTTCTTACCCGATTTTTGTCTAGTGTGCTTTCCAAAGGCACATGCTCCTCCAAGAGTGGACACTGGTTTCTGGGCATGCTCTGAGTCACTTGCAGTCATCCAATTTTCTGTTCCTGACAATTCCTTCAAACTATATTCCTTGCCTAATGGCACCCTGGATGTTGCCTTCAATGTAAGCACCACATATTAAAAGATAACATGTGTTTAATTTTTTAAGGCTTATGATACATTTTACATGCATGTCTTTAATACCTCACCCCTTCAAAATATCTAGGGAGTATGAATAGGGGATAGGGCCAATGTGGGTAATGAATCCAAGAATAGAACTCATGCTTTATGGCTCTTTTCTTTCAACTGTCTGTATAATATTGAGAGTGAAGGATATTGGGAAGAAAATAAGGAAATAGTTGGCAGAAACATATCTACACAATAAAATGGTGATAAAATCTGCAATACCTTAGAAAGAATATTTGTACTTAGATTAGCTGGTTCCCACCGATTGTTTGAATAAGCCCATATTGGTAGCTAGTGTTCTTCAGTTTCATGATCTGTAACATGCTAATTTTGAATGTTCTAGTGAACGTGACATTAAATAATGCTGACCAGTGTTCTGTGAATTGTGTGACAGTATGAATGTGAGATTACAGTCCTGCTATCAATTTACCTCTCAGCTCTCTCCATATTTCAAATCTCACAGAAATCACCTTCAGCATTCATTGATCATCCTGTAGTTTAATTTGTAACTGTGAAATTACTCATTCAGCAAACATTCAGGGCCCCTGATCTGGGTCTGCGACCCTTGAGAAGACTCAGATATGCAACAGCCTCTCAAAGAGCTCACAACACAGAGGTAGGCGGGCTGAACAAATGATTCTGAACAGGATGAGAGTGGGCTCATTGGAACTCATAGAAAGAAGCTGTTACCTCACCTTATAAGAAATGGCATTTGAAATCAGTTCCAGACAGACGAGTTTCTATTGAAGAGTGTATAACCTACATGAACTCCTTAAGTCATTTTATTATTTGTTGTTTCTCAATCATGAAACCTGAAGCTACTCAGGGGTGGTAGATGCTCTTTGATTAGAATAGGAGGCTGTGATCCTGTACATTTTGTATATTTCTTCACTTGGGACCATCCACTGTACAAACTGCCTATACAATGTACGCTTTCCTTAGTCGGCGGGTCTTAGTGCATCTCTCACTTCAGCACAGCAGAGAAGAAATTTGGTTAAAATCATCAGTCAGATGAACGATGTAATGACATATGGATAAGACAATGCAAACTTCAGAAAACTACTAAAGTTAATTTTTCTAGTTTTTAAAAAAGACTTTATCTTTTTGAGGTAGGGGAAGAGAGGGAGAAAAAGAGGGAGAGAAACATTGATCACTCGCCTCTCACACACATGGCAACTGGAAACCTGGCCCACAAACTAGGCATGCGCCCCGACCAGGAATCAAACTGGCGATCTTTCGCTTTGTAGGATGACACCCAACTGAGTCATGGTGTCCAGGGTAAAACCATGAAAGTTTTAATGAGTTTGTAAGTGGTTTAGAGAAGCAACTATGGGTTAGTTGCACTATCACTCATATTGTGATCTTAGACACGTAATCAAACATTTCTATATCTCTGAAAGCTCCCTTCCCTCATCATAAATGGTGAGTTATAGTACGTACCTCATTGGCTTGTTGTAATGTTTAAGGGAGTTTATTCACATAGAACTCTTAAAGTCTGAAACAGTGTGAGAATGAAACAAATGGTAGTTACTATTGTTGCTGTAGTTGTTAACCATTAAGATGATGATGAGCCCTGGCTGGTGTGGCTCAGTGGATTGAGTGCTGGCCCGCAGACTGAAAGGTCACCAGTTCCATTCCCCGTCAGGGCACATGCCTGGGCTTTGGACCAGGTCCCCCACTTGGAGGTGTGGGAGAGGCAACCTATCCATGTTTTTCTCCCTCTCTTTCTCCCTCCATTCCCCTCTCTCTAAAAAATCGATAAATAAAATCTTTAAAAAAGATAATGTTGGACAATGTGTTGAAGAGACCAGGAAAGGAAGGTGGCAGTTCCTAGGATGCTTTCTGCATTTTTCTGCTGTTACCTGCATTTCTCTCCATGAGGAAAATTTTGTTGTCAACAGGATTTGGGAAATACTCACTTTCTGGTGTTTACTCTGCTTCCTTCTGAAGGCCACCCAAGAAGGTGTGACTGAAAGATGATGAGAAATCAATGTTTTGATTGGTAAATGTTTCCAAAACCTGGAGATTCTTATTAGGGACACAGAATTCTGAATGAGAGTAGTCCAAGAACAATCGCAGGATGATTGGAAAATGTTTCTGAGGTATCATTAAGGCCTCGGCTTCTATTGGGGCCATCCACTAATTTCATTAGAATGTTTTAAAAAAAGTGTCATCTACGCTTCACCTTATGTTCATAAAGCATCTATTACATTTATTAAAGAATAAATTGGCCTCTCCTGACAAAAATGTAATACAAGTAACTGCACAGAAACTCCATGTCTTCCATATAACCCTTTCTCCGTCCTGTTGTCTTCATTCAAACTGGCCTTGTCCCGGCTGAGGGCACCTCGACCACCCGGCCTCCTTTCTCTGGTATCCTCCCCCCTGGGCACATACCGGCCACCCACGCCCTTCCTCAGTCATTAGCCTCTGGTCAGCACCCACAGTCTGCTGACCACAGAAGCAGAATCCCAGTGAAGTTGAAGATCACATCTTGAGTTCAGCCGTGTGTCAACCCCAGACCCATGAAAGTGGACCGACCCCACCCTCCGAACACTCACGATACTGGACAGAACATGGGGCCGACATCAGGAAACCACACGGAGGTCAACCCCTCCCGACCCTGGCCCTCCCCCCAGCTCCCGTCATCACCATATCAATACCGTTTCCCGTTTCCTGTTTGTCTCCATGCGGGCCACCGCGCAGCCAGGTGTGGGGACCCTCCTCACCCACCAGACCCGCCCCCTCCCTTGTGCTGACGACTCTTCTGAATTAGCTACTTCTCGCTCACTTTATGTTCTTACACATTCACTGCTTACTAATGCGTCTATAAATATAGACGATTACGTCGCCCACGTGAAAGTTGACGGGAACAGCCCCTCACTGTGCGACACACTGTTGTGCATCTTGCTTGTCCGCTGCACCAGCAAACCTGTTCCCTGGTGACGTCCTGAGACGCCGCCCGACCCACACCAGGTCCGAGCCGGGAGGGCAGCGCTGGCTCCTCCCGCCGCTCACCTTGCTGCCTCGGGGCCCGCTCTTCATCGGAGTCCTCAGGGTCCTCCTCCTGGAGCTCGGTGGCCCGCCTGCCTGCGGCGGTGACCCAGGAAAGTCCGGTCGAGAGACCCTGAGACCTGGAAAGAGACAAGACCTCTGTCCTGAGGCAGAGAGCGTGGGGGAGGGACAAGCCCAGGAAGCCCGTGGGACTGGCTCCGATGGGACGGGAGAGTCTACAGCGAGTTGCCGTGAGCCCCGCACCGTCAGCGCCAGCCCCGCTCTGACACAAAGGAGCAAACTCCCCCCACCGGTGTCCATGCCGGAGGGAGCTGCAGGTGCATGGGGGCCGCCAGAGTCGGAGCCAGCCCAGCGCCTGCCGGGTCTCCATGCTCCTCCGGCCCGGCCGGCCGCCTGTGCTACCTGGGCTGGTGAGCGCGTCCGAGTCCCACTTCACACTCCAGTGCCGGCCTTTCTCCCCGTTGGCAGGGCGCCCAGAGAGGGGGACTCGGGCCCTGGTGGAAGAGGGGCTGGACAGGGCGGGGCCGCGCAGCCGCAGACCCGCCTGAGGGGGGGGCGCTCTTGCCCTGCCCACTCTGTCCCACGTGCCGCCTCAGCGCGGGCTCCGCAGACCCGGCCGGGCGTCTGAGGGACCCCGCTGGCGGGCCTGTGGCGGCGCAGGAAACGCTCTTCTCCCGGGGAAGGGCCCGGAGGAGCCCCCGGGGTCCGGAGAAGCCCGCGCAGTGTCCGGCACTCCGCCGTCTCTCGGGCTGAGAGGCCCGGGGTCCCTCAGGACTCCATCTGCGTCTTCCGGGCGGAGGACACTCAGCGTCCCGGTGGGGAGAGGGCCAGACCGCCGCGGCTGAGGGGGGTTGGGGCGTCTCACGAGGGGCCGTCCGGGTCCCCTCCACTGAGTCGGTTTCCAGGACGACGGCATTCGGGGGTCTCTGCGTTTGGGGAGATTTGGTCTTTCCGGGTGGGCGAGCTGCAGGAAGGGCGCCCCGAGCTGAGGGGAACTGGGGTTCCAGGCTGTTTGGGGGTCTGAGGGTTGGGGGTCAGGAGACGTGGGGTCCTCCGGGTTAGCGGACGCGCCCCTCGATGCTGAAGGGGTTTGGGCCCCTCGGGATGAGGGCATCTGGGGTCTCTCTGGCTGGTTTGGGAGGTCTCGGGCTGAGGGTTCCACAGGCAGGGCCCCCCGCTTACCGGTGCGTCTCCCAGGTCCTCTGCCGCGCTGCCCACCGCGGCGGAGGGTGCTCTCCGGTCTCCTGGGCTTCCCGCCCTCGGCAGGAGTGAGGGTGCCCGAGGCGAGGTTCCTGCCCGGATAGCCGCGTGGGAGCAACCCGCCAATCAGTGCTGCGATCCCCGTGCTCTGCCCGCCAATGGGCGGCCAGAAGAAGTTGAAAGGGCAGGACGGGGGGCGGATCCCCCTGGCGTGCGAGCGGGCCAGCGGAAGACCCGCCCCACCCCGTGTGGATTGGCTACTGTGGGTCTCCCGAGCGCCTGTCACACATCCTGCAGCGAGGACCACCTTGGCGGTTGCCGTGGCTAGTTTTCCAGCGGCTGGTGAGGGACCCGACCCGCGGGAGCTGGGAACTCCGAGCCCGGGCAGGTCTTTAGGGTGGATGTGGCCCTCCTGCTGCCTGACAAAGTGTCTTTGTTGCACCAGACAAACCCCTCCGTCTTTCGTCAAACCCCTTTCGTCTAGACCCCTCCACGCCCTCCCTTGTGAAACCCACTTTCAAAAACAGCTGCATAACCAGCGAGGGCGCGGTCAAGACTGCACTGCATTCTGGGAAACTTGTCAGTAAATCCTGACCACGCAATTCCTAGACACAAAAGAAGTCCCAGAGGGCTGAAAGACTGAACACATGGAGTAATAAGTATACCAGAAAAGCCATGGGGAGAAGTGGTGATACGAGTAATAGGTTTGTTGAAGTAGCTTTGTCAGGTCTACAAAGGCTTCAGAAATAAGGAGACAAGATATAAGCAAACAGAAATGAAAACAAACAAAACACCCTGAGAAAACCTACAAGTATTTTGCACAAATATAAGGCACCTAATCTGAGGACGGGGGTTCAGGGTCAGTGTAGCTGCCACTGGCTTTTACAGGAAAAAATGGAAATAGGGTTTCAGGCCCTCACCTCATTTTTAGCACAAAAAGATAACTTCATTTCCATGGGTCAGAAATAAGCCAACTAACTGTAATTATTAATGTGAAATTGCATAAAGGGGAACCTCACCAAAGTGGAGTTGGTGGGTGAGAGGGAGTGCTCTCACGTAGCACCACCCTGGGTCAATTACAGGAAAAAGTGTCAACCACAGGCACCCCCAGGAAGATGTACTGGTGCCTCCCAGCAGAAATTGACCTCCCAGCAACTCAGCCAGAGAGAAACCGTGGAAGTGCAATACGACTTACCTCCATGGAAGACAACCCACAGAAGTTCTTTACATTCGAAGACCATGGTGCACTCAGGAAGACACCAGCCTTCCTCATCTCAAGATCTTTCATGGAATCATAACTTCTGCAGAAATCTGCATACACCTGTTTTATCGGTTCAGCCACAGCAAACTTATAGAAAGATGCACCCCCAAAGTCAGACAATGATGGCTCCAGCAACATGAAATCACAGATGGCTGGCCTGAAGGCCACATATCCGGGGTTTTGTGAAGGCCCTGGAAAACATGGTAGTTACATTCTCCTGAACAACAACATCCTTCCTTGGGGTGAAAGGGATCCCAACTTCTTAATAGTAATTTACTCAGGTTGGCCAGCTGGCTCCTGACAAAGAATTTGGACTTTGTATTATCAATAGAACATACAAGAACTATGTGGAATGATCTGCTCACAATAATTAGTCAATGTTTATTAAGTGATGAAATTCACTGTCATGAACATACAGGGTGGGGAAAATGTAGGTTTACAGTTGTGAGTGTTCAAAACAGAGAATTTATTCTTGCATTATTTATGAATCATTGTACAATTTCCCATACAAACCTACTGCTGCCCTACCCTGCATGTGGTTCTATGTAGAATAAGATGAGCAGCAGTTGTGGACTACATCTTATACTTCATATGTTTATACAGATTAGATTTGCTGAATCTATGAGTCAAACTGATTCTGTCTTCTTTTTTAAATGAGAATAAGATTTACTCAGCCGTCGTGAGGGCAGTAACTGTGGGGATCAGAACCAGAGTCGTGCCTGTGTGTGAGTGCCCAGGCTTTCTATTCGGGACAGAGGGTGGGAGTGGGCCTTTTTGTTACAGTGCTGTTATGGCTACAGGGCACTGATGAATGGTCGTTGTTATTTTCTCCCTGCAGGTGCACCCTGCTCTTGTTTTTTCTTCTTCTTTAACAGGACTCAGAGCAGCAGTAACTGGATCCCCCCACTCTCACTCACAGGACTCAGCGCTGACATCCCGGCACCCCCCAGTCTCTCAGGCTTATCCCCTCTACACAGTCCCATGAACCGATGTGACAGGACCCCTGCTCTCTCAGGGGGAGCCCCTCCCCCAATCACAGGGCTCAGATATGAGGTGGTGTCAGGGCTCCATATTCTCTCGGGTGAGACCCCTCCTCACACTCAGAGAACCCAGAGCTGATGGGACAGGTCCCTCTGTGCTGGCAGAGTGGACCTGCTGGCTCTCAGCCGCCCACTGCCTGGAAATGCTCTGCTCTGCTGCCATCTAGTGCACACCCTGGGGATGGCACCTATTTACTCAGCAGCTGCTAGGACCGTTTTGCGAGGACGCTTGGAATCTCCAGGGCACCTCACACCATCCCCAGCTCAGCAGGTCTTACATGCCCATCGTGGTTGGACGCAAAGCTCACGTGACAGGGCCCACTACTGCCACTGGGGGGACCTTTCCCCAAACTAATGTGACAAGACCCCTGTTCTCCCAGAGAGGGACCCCTGTCCATAACCACAGAACCCAGAGCTGAAGTGACTCGACCCCTTACTCTGGCAGCCGGGCCCCTTTGCATACTCATAGGCCCCGACCTGATGTCACGGGACCGCTACTCTCTCTGGGTGAAACCCCGCCCCAGGCTCCCTGAACCCCCTTAACTGGAGCGGATGTGACACCACCCCTGTTCTCTCTGATGAGACCCCCCCTCCCAGCACTCGGACGATGCAAGCTGTGACCACAGGACCCCACTCTCCCAGGTGGGCTCCCCAGTCACGCACAGGGCCCAGACCTGGTGTCACAGGCCTTGCTGTTCTCTTAGGAGGGACCCCTGGCCATACCAATAAGACCCTGTTCTGAAGCAACACGGCTCCTCACTCTCTGGTAGGACCGACACCTTCTTACAGCCACAGGAGCAAAAGCTGCAGCTGTCGTGCCCTCTACTGTCTCCAGTGTGACCCGGCCCCCATGTCACAGCATCCAGAGCTGATGTGACAGGACCCCCTGCGCTCCCTGGGAGGGACCCTGCACACACTCGGGGGCCCCAGAGCCAAGGAGACGGGAACCGCTCTTCTCCCTGGTGGGACAGGTTTCCAGACGCACAGGGACAGAGCCTGTGTGACGGGCTCCCTACTCTGTAGGGTGGGAGCCCTTCCCATGTCCACGGGTCTCGGCTGTCAGGCAGGACGCCTGTCTTTCCCAGGTCGGGGCCCTCTTCACTGTGACAGGACCCCACTCCTCGCAGGGAGAGGCACCTTCCCACACACTCAGGACCCAGAGTTCAGATGGCAGGGCCCCCTACTTTCTCAGTGAGGGGCCCACCCCACATTCACAGGACCCCAAGGTGATGAGACAGCACCCCAGACTATCCCATGTTGGACCCCACACACTCTCTGGGACCCTGGCTGATGTCAGAAGACCAGGTGTCCTCTCGGGTGGGGCCTCTTCTCCTGCTCACAGCACCCAGTGCTGACTCGGAACCACAGCTTCCTCTTCCTGGTGAGGTTTTCTTCCTGCAATTCTGGGACCCAGGGCTGAAGTGACAACACCCCCAGCTCTCTCTGCAAAGCCCCTATTCCCGCACCCACAGTGCACAGGCGATGGGACAGGACCCGTCACACCCACAGGCGGGGATGTTCCCCGAAGTCACAGGGCCAGTGTGGCCGAGCCCTGTGCTCTTGGAGGGGGGCTGTCTTCAGGCTTCCAGGACCCACAGCTGAAGTGACAGGGCCCCTGCTCTCTCAAGTCAGACCTCTCCCCACAATCACCGGGATCAAAGGTGAAGGGTCAGGACACTTGCATTTCAGAGGGAGGGGCCTTTCTCAACCCTCACAGGACACAGGTGTGCAGTGACAGGACACTCCCATCTCTCCTGTGGTCCTCTCCACACTCAAGTGGCCCAGGCCTGAGGTCACAGGACCCTTACACTCTCAGGTGGGACCCCTCTCCTTGCTTGTAAGACCCAGAGCTGACTTGACACGACCTCTTATGCTCTCTGGTGAGGACCCAGAGCTCCTGTTATGGGGCTCCATCCTCTCTTAGGAAATAGTACTTCTCCCAGCAGTCAGAGGACCCAAGACTGACTTGTCAGGACCCCTTTTTTACACTCTAATACACACCGCCATCTAGTGAGCATTTTTGGGATAGCATCTGAGTTGAGGCCAGCAGGAAATGCTACTTTTGTCGCCGCCTTGTGGACATATTGGGAACAGCACCTTTTTCGTAACATCTGCTCGTATCATTTTGCGAGGTCACTTTGAAGCCCCTCTGAGCCTAGCGCCATCACAGCCTCAGTACATTGTATGTGCCCACGTTTCCGTTCTATGTCTAATGCTTTTCTGCACGTGGGGTTCCTGTCTCTCTCATGCGAGTGAGGTTCCCATGCCTGTGCATATCTCAAAATAGGTTGTTTTATTTGCTAATCTGTTTTATACCTGTTGGATTATTAGACCAGCCCAAAGATTGTTGAGGCTAGAGGAAGGATCATTTCTCCACCACTTAAGCAAACAGTCAGATATTTAATAGCAGGTGAATTTGTGGAGTACATGTTCATAACCATTTACTTAAGTAAGATTTAACAATTTAACTGAAGTAACTTATTCTCATAACTGAAGGATTATGTCAATGAAGTATGGAACAATGTACTAATGTAGCTTGTTGCTATAAAACTTTTATGTAAAGTTTCAGAGGCGGTAATGAAGAGGCCCAACATTTTATACTTGGCACGTTGATTTTAAACAGGCTGTTAAGAAAGGGGAGACTGGGAAATTACTCAGGATTGACATCTCATTTATTCCTGAGAGATTTAGTTTCCAAAACTGGGTTTAGGAAGAGAGCTTCAGCACAATCACCTCAGCTTTAGACAGTAAGACTTTCTAGCAAGAGCTTGTCGACCCTCTTACCTTACTCCCTGTGTCTTAGAGGTTTTGGGAGATAAAAAATCTCATCACAAGTGGTGAATGTGTGTGTGGTCCTTTTCCCACTGAAGGTGCATGAACATAAGCAACATTTTCAGCCCATTTGGCTTTGTCATTTCAAGAAAGGTACAAGCACAACTGCAGGGCAACAAAAGGTTTGTGGTGCGTGTGGAGATGTTGCTGTGAGTGATGGAATGTGTCCAAAGTGGATTGTGAAGTTTCATGATGGAGATTTCTCACACGCAGTTGCTGCTCGGGTAGGCAGACCTGTGGCAGCGGAGAGCCATGGAGGGGAGACATTCACTGAGGACAGACCACGTAATGGCACGTGGGAGACAGGTGACCTACTCAATGGGTCCAGATCGAGCATCAAGAATTCTTTGCACCAGCACGGTGACGTTCATCGCTTTGATGCTGTCTTCCACAGAAGTGAAATGGGGTGCTGGGGGCCCTTTTTGACTGCATTTGTACAAACCATTCTCCACTGAAACCTAAGGAAAACATTCTGCTTCCAAGACAAATTTTGAGGGGGGACAAACCGTTGATATGTTAGAGTAACATAGAATGGGAGAGTTGAGGGAAAGAAAGGAACCACCACCAGCAGCCCCTCCAAAGGGTGGTCTTCATCCAAAGGAGGTGATGTTGTGTATGTGGTGGATTCCCAAGGGTGTTGTGCAGTGGGAGCTCCTTGCAGAAACTAGCAGGTTTTTCCCATCACAGCAACTGAAAGCTGCCTGTGGGAAAACGTTCAGAATTTGTCAGCAGAAGACGCAGAAGGTGCATGACCATTTAGTTCAGTCTTTCCGAATTTCTCTTAGTGGAGAGAGACTTCCATTCCCTGGAAGACTGCAGAAGGCACCTGGAAGAGTTCTCTGCTCCGAAAGAACAATGCTGTGGGATGATGGAATGAATGGTGAAGTTGCCTGAAAGGTGGCAGGAGGCAGTGGAACAAAGTGGTGACTGCATTGTCCAGTCGTTGTTCAGTCACGTTTTTTGGGGAAAAGGAAAAGTGTGCCTGTCATGGCACCTGATGGTAAAAACTGAACTAACTTCTCTGCCAAGCCAGTAAGTGGTTCCATGTGTTCCAAGTGTCGGTCTGTGCTGCCATCTTGTGGCAATTTTGGGGAATGATGCCTCAATACAGGTCAGCAGTGAAAGTGGTTGATACCATTGGAATATAAATGACTTTTGATGGCAGGGGTTTTTACGAGTGCATTTGAAAACCAGTAAATGTCAGGGCTGTCCATTTACCTTGTCACTGGTTTCCAGATTTACAGCCAGGAAAGCAATTAGTGTGTTTTATGTGACATTTCTTGGATGTGGCTGTGTAGTGTGATAGAGTCGGGTTTCTACAATTTCCAGGTGTGCTTGAAAATTGTAATTTGCTTTGTTGCAGCTTTCTTTTAAAAAAAATATTTTATTTATTTATTTTTTAGAGAGGGAAGGGAGGGGGAGAGGGAGAGAGAGAGCGAGAGATCAATGTGCGGTTGCTGGGGGTCATGGCCTTAAACCCAGGCATATACCCTGACTGAGAATCGAACCTGCGACACCTTGGTTCGCAGCCCGTGCTCAATCCAGTGAGCTACGCGAGCCAGGTGTTGCAGCTTTCTTAAACAACACGGAGGTAAAATTTATTTAAAATTCTCCACCAAGAGTTCAAAGAAAGTAAAGTAAAATACAAGCGTTCTCATGTTATGCACGTGCCCTACAGAGATGTTTATGGGCTCATTTCCTCAGCTCCGCCTAGATTGACTTTACTGTTTTAGGTTCATTGTACCAGTAAAAAGCCTTTTTGTGAAGCCAATAGTACTTGTGTTTCCAGCTGTCAGTCTCTGCTGCCATCTGGTGGTAATTTTGGGGAATGACGCCTCAGTTCAAGTCTGCAGGAAAAGTGACTGATTTCAGTGGAATATCAATGGCTTTTGATGGCAGCGGTATTTACCAATTCATTAGAAAGCGTCTAAATGTCAGCACTGTCCAGTTACCTTGTGAGTGGTGTGCAGGTTAAAGGAAAAGGGAGCAATTATGCGCTTTATGTAATGTTTCTTGGAACTGGCTTTAAGTGTACCAGCAGCAGGCTTTGATGAGTTGCAGGAATGCCTAAAAATCTTTTGTAATTTGATTTGTTTCTTACAGCTTCCTCAAACAACAAGAAAAGTAAAGCTTATTCAATATTCTCTACCATGGTGTAAAATATAAAATAAAATACATCAATGAAATAAAAGTGTCACTGTTTTGTGTATGTGGCCTTAGGGACATGTCTTGGGGCTCTTTTTCTCTTTTTTTTGTCTGGACGTCCTTTACTATTTTAGTTTCTTCATTTAGAGGCAAAAACTGGTACATTTCCAGTTTCTGTTTCTTACGTGTATTTCTGCGTGAAAATCTCTTTCTCAAGTTTTGGCATGTAGTATGTTAAGCGTATTTCAGTTAAAGTTATTTTGTATCTGAAATGGTGGTTCATTTTGGAGATTATTTAGGTGTCTGTTTCATAAATACCAAACCACAGAAGTTTCCAGTCACCCACTTTCAGTTAATTCCAGCTTAAGTGCTATGAGAGCAAAAAACAAACTGTATGTATGTGAGTTCAATGCTGACATGCTGGTTGAAGCCTGCTTTATACTGGGCTGGCCAAAAAGTCAGTTCGGTCCCTCACCACTCTTGCCTTCACTCCACCATCATGTGACTCTGGTTCACATATTTGTCTTTAAGTTTATTCGAAACCCTTTGGTTAAACTGTATCATGACAGATGTCCTATCAGCATGCATTAAAAAAAAAAGAAGCTCACCAAAACTGTTAAGTGTGGGGCTATTTTCATATTGAAAATGGATGAACAGAAGTAATATTTTCAGTACATTACACTGTGGCATCAAGAGGGTTACATCAAGAGGGTTAAAAGGCCAGTTAAATGGAATACAAGATTTGTGGCACATAGGAGAAGGTGGTGTGATGGGTTGAACATGTCAGAAGTGGTCTGTGAAGTTTCTCATTGGAGATTTCTTGTGTGAGGGCTCCCCACCCGTCAGATGGACAAGTCACAGTCAATAGCCATCCAGTCCAGACGTTCATCAAGGACAGAACCCATTTTGCCACATGGGAGACAGGCGACATACTAAAAAAACCCTAAGGAAGTGTAGAAAATAATTTCCACCAGTATGGTTACATGAATCACTTTGATATTTGGGTTTAGAGAAGTTAAGGGGGGAGGAGGAGGGATCCCTGCCTGACCACATTTCCACATCAGATTGTCTGCTGATATGCAAGGAAAACATTCCATTTCAAAGACAAATTGTGGAGGAGGTGATGAATTGTTGATATTTGACACTAATGTGGATTGGGAGAGGTCATGAGCACATGAAGGGAACCACCAACAGCCACTCCAAAGTGTGGTCTGCACCCAGACAAGGCAATGCTGTGGACATGGTGGGATCATTACAGAGTCCTGTACTAGGAGCTCCTTGCCAGAAACCAGGCGGTTACTTCTAACAAGTACTGCTCCCCATTGGACCAACGGAAGTCACTGCTCCAGGGAAAGAGTCCTGAATTTGTCAGCAGAAGATGCGTAATCGTCCATCAGGAAAAGGTGAGAGAGCTCGTTTCTCTTTGGTGACCAGGGGAAAACAGCTCCAGCCTGCCTGGGCAGTCCTGATTTATCCGCAGTACTCATAAGACATTGTATCCTCGGACTGCCAGGTATTTCAGCCTTTCCTAAATTCTCTTAGTGGAGAAAAACTTCTGGTCTGTGGAAGACTGCAAAAGGCACCTGGAAGAGTTCTGTGTTCCAAAAGATAATGTTTTGGGCAGATGGAATGATGAAGTTGACTGAATGATAGCAGAGGACAATGGAAGTAAGTGGTAAAACCGCTGTCCAGTCACATGGTTGAGGAAAATGAAAAAAAAAAAATTTTGCCTGTCATTGCATTTTACTGGAAAACTCAGGAACCTTTTGGCCAAGCCTGTAGTACAGCATGTGTTCCAAGTGCCAGTCTTTGCTGCCATCTCGTGGCCATTTTGGGGAATGACATGTTAGTTTAGGTCCACAGGAAAGTGATTCTAGTGAAATATCAACGACTTTTGATGGCAGTGGTATTTACAAGTGCATTCGAAAACATCTAAATGTCAGGACTATGCAGTTATCTTGTGACTAATCTCCAGAGTAACAGCCAAGGGAGAAATAAGCGTGTTTTATGTGACGTTTCTTGGAACTGGCCTTGTAGCATAATAAATTCAGGTTTTTGCAAGTGCCAACTGTGCTTGAAAGCCGTTTGTAATTTGCTTTGTCTGTTGCAGCTTCGTAAAACAATGTGGAGGTAAAATTTATGTATAATGCCAGTATAAGAGATAAAAAAAGCAAAGTAAAATACCAGCTCCATCGTTGTATGCACGTGCCCTTCAGGACATGTATACAGGCTCGTTTCTCCACTTTGCCTGGACTTTGTTTACTATTTTAGGTTCCTCATATGGTGCAAAACTTGTGCATTTCCAGACTTTGTTTCTAAGCTGTGCATTCAAGGGTGAAGATTTCTTTCTCAAGTTTTGTTATGGAGCATCTTTACCATCATTTAGGTCCAGTTATTTTATAATCCCAATGGCAGTTTATTTCAGAGATTCTGTAGAAGTTTATTTCAGAAGTCCCAAACAACAGAATTGTCTAGTCATCCATTCTCAGTGAATGCTAGCTTAAGTGCTATGAAGGCAAAAACATATTGTATAGGATTCTGAGGCTGTGATGCTGGTTGAACCTTGCTTTAAATTGGGCTGGTAGAAATGTCAGTTCAGCCCCCCCCACCCTCTCCCACCACCACATCCTCACCCCATCCCCTGGGTCTGGTCTCACATACTTGCCTTTACATCATTCAAAACCGTTTTGTTAGAATGCATCATGACAAGCAAGTATGCAGCTCCCGGAGACAGGCAACATACTCCAAGTATCCTAACCAAGCATTGGAAATCCTTTGCACCAGCACAGTTAGGTTAGTTGCCCTGATGTTTGGGTTCCACTGAAGTGAAGCTGGTAGGAGGGGGGGGCCCAACTTCACCGCATATCCACATGTGGTTCTCTACTGAAACGTAAGGAAGACATTTCATTTCCAAATTAAATTGTGAGGGGGGATGAATTATTGATACATTAGAATAATGTGGAGTGGAAGAGATTGAGGGCCAGCAAAAGGAAACACCACCAGCCCCCTCTAAAGGGTGGTCTTCATCCGAAAGAGGTGATGTTGCCCTGTGGTGGTTTCTGGAGGGGGTTCTGCAGAAGGCGTTCCTTGTGGAAAGCCAGCAGGTTACTTGCAACAAGTACCGCTCCCCATCAGACCAACTGAAAGCACCGCCTGAGGGAAATGGTCTGAAATTTGTCAGCAGAAGACACATACGCTTCATGATAAGGTGAGAATGCATGTTTTTCTTTGGTGACCAGTGAAAAATGGTTCCAGCCTGGCTGTGAAGTCCCGAGTCATCCACAGTGCTCACCAGACATGGCACCTTTGCATGACCAATTACTTCGGTTTGTCTTGAATTTCACTTATTGTAGAGAAATTCCCATTCCCTGGAAGACTGCAGAAGCCACCTGGAAGAGCTCTCTGCTCCAAAAGATAACAAAGGCGTGGGGCCATGGAATGGTGAAATTACCTGAAAGGTGGCAGAAGGCAGTGGAACAAAAATGGTGATGATCTTGTGCAGTCACCGTGTTTGAGGGAAAATGAAAAGTGTGCCCGTCATCGCATCTCACGGTAAAAAGTGAAGGAACCTTTCAGCCAAGCCATTTGTGGGACATGCGTTCCAAGTGTCGGTCTCTTCTGCCATCTTGTGGCCATGTTTGGGAATGACACCTTAGTGCAGGTCAACAGGAGAAGTCGTTGATTCGTTATAGTGGAATATCAGTGACTGTTGATTTTTTTTTTAAGATTTTATTTATTTATTTTTAGGGAGGGAGAGAGAGAGAGAGAGAGAGAGGGAGAGAGAGAGACATCAATGTGCGGTTGCTGGGGGTTATGGCCTGCAACCCAGGCATGTGCCCTGGCTGGGAATCGAACCTGGGACACTTTGGTTCCCAGCCCGCGCTCAATCCACTGAGCTACGCCAGCCAGGGCGATTTTTTTTAAAGACTATTTGGAGGTACAAGTCTCAGGTCCCAATGCAAGTGACCAGTTCCTTGGAACCACTTTTTGTGAGCACATCGTCTGGACCAGATACCGGATTTGGGGGTGCACCATGGGTTCTTTTCTTTGATTATATCCTTAAATTATTCTTTGTATATATAAAAGATGTTTATTTCTGCATGTTATTTACCACACAATTCACTAAGTTGTGTTATTTATGATAATGGTAGGTTGATATTCATGAGTTCTCAAGGTAAATAAGATATCATGCAATAATAAAATTGCATTAGCTTAGCCGTATAAAGCATGACAAATAGAGCTTGGAATAAAGTATGAAGATATGAAGAGTTAAAAATGTGTTAGTTGTAAGTTCATTAATAATTAAATAAAATAGTGATATGATTCTTAGCATTTTAAATGAGGTCAGGACCTGGAGCAATGGTTTTCTAGAAATCAGACATTTTTTTGTCAGCGAAATCGTGTCCCTTATAGGTTATCTGAGGAACTCACACTATGGCAAAGGTCCACATTTTCAAAGAGGAGAACGTTTGGTGGTGAGTGCTGGAATCTAAACGAGGAAGATTGTGGAGTCTAAGTGATTTTAAGAAACAATTATTGCAGAGCGATTTATGGGCAATGCAAAGGAACAGTGACCCTCAGTGCTGCGGTTTATCACAGCGTGGTTCAGTGTCTGAAGGTGTCATATCTTCCCTGGCTTCTGAGCTTTTGCAGGTGTTTTCTAGCCAAGGACACCACGCCCCCCCCCCCAGTCTTTGCAACATGGCCAGCATTTTATGTATGTATGTATGTATGTATGTATGTATGTATTTCTGTTGTTGTTCTTTAGCTCTCAGCCTGCAGGCTGCCTGTCCAGAGAGGGGCGTGATTTCAGATCGAGAGTGCAAAGTCACATGCTGTTTGTATTCTAATTGACTCTTCATCGTGCTCCATATAGAGTAGGGTTTCTCATTGCTGTGGATAATTCCTTCTCTTGGGAGATTTTTCCTCTGCATTGTAGGTGCTTATTAGCAATCCTGACCTCTGTTCAGTGCATGCCAGTAACTCCCACCTTAACCCCACCCCAAGGACAACCTGAAAGGTCTCCATAAATGTGCCAAATGTCCCCTTGGGGGAAAAGTAGACCTGAGGTTGAAAACCACTGATCTTGAAGCTGTGATCATCTTTGGAACCTGAGTGATCTGGCCTTGGTAAGAAGTGTTTTTACTATCATTCCCTGCAAATTGTTTTCTGACTCCAATTGTGCATTATTTTTTGGGTGGTTATTTAGAAGTGTACTTCATAATTTGTAAATATAAGTGTTTTCTAGTTATGTTGTTACTGATTTCTTGATAAATGGCAGTGAGAGCAAGAAATATATATATGTGGACATATAAACATATATGTGTATATATACATTATATATATATATATATATATATATATATGCAAATTTCAGTCCTTTACAGTGTGTTGGAACTTGCTTTATATCACAGTATGGTCAGTTTTTTTAAAAAAAAATTCCCAGGGTGCTTGGAAAGCATCTGTAATTTGATATTTTGGGGGTGTAGTGAAGTATTTATGGACATTGAATGCCATTTGCTTATCATGTAATTGTAAAAATATTTTTACTATTTTTTTGTGGGCTTTATTGTTTCTGAAACAGAACCTGAATGACAGAGGTTTGTTAAATCTCCTATTATGATTATTATTTCATGTATTTTTCCATGTAGCTCTGTCCTATATAATTTCGAGTTTATGTTATTAAGTGAATAAAAATTTGGAACTAAGTGGTAAATTGAATTTTCTGAAGGAGTACTTTTATGAAGTACTCCTGTTTATGTGTATAGTGGTTTACATTTTGCCTTCAAGTCTGCTGTATGTTGTATGATTTTCATTTGGTTAGTGTTTGTATAGTGTATTTTTACCATTCTTTCACTTTAGATCTCTTGGTATGTTGTAGATAGCTCTCAGTGTTTTATGTGAGTTATGAGTGGCTATTAAAATCAATTAAAGACTTGATTTTGGTGGAGGATGTAAGGTATGGGGCCCAACATTTTTCCCATTTAGTTGTTCCAACACCTTTTATTCCATCTCAAGTATTTCCCCACAGATCTAAGGAGATATCTTTGTCCTAGAAAATGACCACGGCACCTCACATTATTGCTGCCTCATTTATGCTCTTCTGCGTGCGGGGTTTCTGACTCTCTCCTGTGAGTGAGGTTCTTCTGCCTGTGTAGGTCTGACATTTGGCCATTGTCATTTGCTAATCTGTATCATACCTGTTGGATTGTTAGACCAGCCCAAAGATTCTTGAGGTCACATGAAAGATTGTTTCTCGGCCACATAAGCAAACAGTCAAGTGTTTAATACGAGGTGAATTTGGGGAGTACATGTACATCACCATTTACTTAAGTAAGATTTAACAATTTTAGTAAAGTAAGTTATTCTCAAAACTGAATGACCATGTCAGTGAAATATGGAAGAATGTACTAATGTAGCTCGTGGATATAAATCTTCTATGTAAAGTATCACAGGCGGTCATGAGAGGGCCAGCATTTTGTACTTGGCATGTTGATGTCAAACTGGCTGTTAGGAAAGGGAAGAGTGAGAAATTACTTAAGATTGTCATCTCATTTCCTCCTAAGAGGTTTAGTTGCCACAATTTGCTCTAGGAAGAGAGCTTCACCTCAACCTCAGACAGTAAGACTCCTAGCCAGAGCTTGTTGACCCTCTTACTGTACAACTTGCATCTTGAAGTTGTGGGAGTTGCCCAACAGACATGAACGTGCCAGGTATGCTGCCTGTGTTTCTAAATTACCTGCATGTCCCCCACTTCACCTTTGAAATCTAAAACTCTGTTCTTCCATTTTTGAAGATACCCCATATACTCAATATTACCTCATTATGTTTGGTATTCATGTGAATATGAATTTTCTTTGTCCATGTAGTAGATGTTGAATTCCTCCTTTAATCAGATTGTGTGAATTTGATTGTTATCTCAGCTGTTATAATTTAGAAGGTATGACAAAAATAATTTTTTTTATCGCCCATGGTGTTGGTGAAGTGGCCATATGACATTCATGGGCGGGACACTAACTTCTGGAAAGTGCAGCTTCTGAGAGATCATGAACATCTCCTGGCAATGATAGGGGCTTAAGACTTGGGAAAATTTAGCTCAAGGTAAATAGTCATCAATCTAGCAAGTCATGTGTATGTTAAGTTTTTGTTTCAGTCACTACAGATAAGGCCCCTCCTTGCCCCTTGAGAATAAGCAGCTGACCTCCTGGAGACATCTGTACCAGGAAGAAGCAAGCGACCACCCTTCCCCCCTTGGAGGCAACTGTTGATTTTGAAAGGCTTTCGCTGACACCTTGTTTGCCCTCCCCCAACCCCCTTATAAAAGATCTGGCCAGGAAAGAAAGAGTAAGATGGTTTGTTAGGGTATGAACCCGCCATCTGCTCGGATCGCTGGCCATCTGAATAAAGCGCCTATAAAAGATTCAATCGCTGTCATTGCTTATTGGATTTGGTAGTGACAGGCAGCCCGAACGCCAGTGTCTTTTCCGGTTACATATTTTGGCGAGTCCGCGCAGGGACAGACTTTGGTACTCTCTGGTAAGTTTGGGTGTTTGGCGGGGAGTCCCATTGGCTGCCTGGACTGAGGGGCCCTGGGGGGTTTGGAGTCAGAGAATCCCAAGCAGCTGCCAAGTGATTTCACTTGGGGATTCTCACCCCTTGCTCCCAGCATCTCTCATCGTGCATCACACTAGACTGAATCATTGCGCTTTCTGGTTCAGGTTGAAATCCTGGGTCACAACTTAAGTCAGCTGTTCTGTTTGGGTACTGTCTGTTTGGAGCTCTGTCTGGTCAGCAAGGACATCTGCTCTGGTCCCAAAAGGGCGTCTGTTTGGAGCTCCGTGGAGTGCTGTCTGGTAATATGGGGGCGGGGAACCCTCTGTTCCAAAAAACAGCCCGCTGGGGTGGATTCTGGTAAATTGATCGACGTATGAGCGTATATCGAAAGCGTATGTTGTTTTGTTGTAGTACTATTCTGTTTGTGTCCTGTATAATTTAGACTCAGGAGAGTGCTGGTCACTGAATGGGTCTTTAAATTACTGTATTATACTGTAACTAAAGTTGTTTTGTCAAAATCAGGGAAGTAGGACAAATTGCCTTACCTAGAAGTTTTTGAGTTTACATGATAAAGATGCATGCAGAGTTAAAAAGGAAAAAAGAGAGGAAAAGTGAGTTAATAGCTCAGAGAAAAGAGAATTTACATATGAAAGATAGAAGGTCAGAGCAGAGGGGCCAGGAAGATGTAGGTATTAAGACTGCTGCAGGCTGGTCAGAGTTCCTGCAGCCCCAGGGGATCCACTCCTGTGAGTGAAATGGGAAAAGTGCGCCTGAACTGGCATCGCTATCTTGAATCGGTCAAGAAACCAGATTCGGTGGAGGAAAAGCCCCCCACCAGGGCAGGGCACTATCCCTTTTTGGAGACTTTTCAGTGAGAGTAAGGTCAGAAGGCCAGTCTGCCAGATGTTATCTGGCACATACTCTGTTTCCTACAGTGGACCTGTGAAACTGGAAAAGCTCAAACCCTTCTTATGGACATAACCCTGCTAAAATGACTGATTTGATTGCCTCAGTTTTTGCCATTTATCATCTCAATTGGCCAGACATAGAAGCCTTATTGAATTCTTTCCTTCCGTAAGGGGGATGAGCAGAGGCCGGTGTTGGATAAGGCACATGAAGAGGCTCGGAATGTTGACGGGAGAGACCTGGTTCTTGTTGCTGACGCATGTAAAGAATTACATATCAGCAAATCTAGTAGTATGGAATCAGTTTATTAGTGGTCTGCTTCCATGGAAGAGAACAGGACTGGGTAGATCAGGGGGTGAAAGGGAAAGTTTCAGAGTAAATCAGGGTGAGAAAAGCAAGAGAGACTGGAGACCAGGGTGGCAAGCCCCTGGGCAGCCTGTGGCCAGAGGCCCTGTGGCCCGAGAGCCAAGAGCCCCCTGAGCCCCCTGAGAGCGAGAGCATCCTGAGCCTCTGAGAGAGAGAGAGTGAGTCCTTTCTTCTCAGGATTTATATAGTTGGTGGGATAGGAGGGAAAAAGAGTGAGATATTGATTAATGGGTAAATGTGGTGCCAGCTTTCCTGGGGGGAATGTGACTACCCAAATTTAGGGATGCATGGGGGGTCTGTCTGCCCGAATTCTTATCTTGCTGCAGACTCCATTTGGTCATCCTGTTGTAAAACACATACGTGATAGGAGGCAGTTAATTAAATTTTGGGGGCACTTTCCAAAGTTATTTATGGGCTCTTTCTGTAAGCATCAGGGACTCCCTTGTAAGACAGATAGTGACCAGAGGTAGTCACTAGTGTTTCTTGTGATATTGGAACACCTGGCGATATTATCAGACCAGACTTAGGACTGCTGAGTTAGCATGTGAGACTTGTCTCCTCCCTGCCTCGGTTTCTCTTTATTCTACCTAATTGGTAAAAGGCGTTTCCTGGCAACCAGGGTGCTAAATGCTGGCCAGTGACAGTATTGCAGTCTCAGAGTTCTTCCTATGCTGTCTCCTGCTTCAGGAGGTTATGCGAAGAAAATCCAGATGGGGCTCTGGGCCTTCCCAGGGCAATACCTGTAAATGAGCCCAGCTGGGACCCTTAAGGAGATGGCCTTTCTCTCTTAGAGGATTATAAGAGATGCCTTCCTGAGGGAATGGGGAAAGGCATCCCTGAGCGGAAAAGTCTGGGTATGGTGCAGGCCGTGCAGCAAAAGTCCACAGAGGACCCCTCCCAACACCAGGAAACAGTTAAGGAGATTCCTGGGGATGGCAAGTGACTGGTGCATTTGAGTTCCAAGCTTTCGGCCCACTGCTAATCCACTGTGTGAAGCTCTGAAAGGACCAGAATATAGCCCTTTAGAGTGGGCAAAGGCGTGCAGTCAGGCTTTTGAGTCCCTGAAAGTGCACGTGGCTTCAGCACCAGCCTTGGGGCTTTCAAACCTACTGAAGCCCTTTCAATGGTATGTGTGTGAGAAACAGGGCATTGCCCTAGAATTCCTCACCCAAATGCTTAGTGACATTTGCAATCCATCGCATAATTGTCAAGGAAATTACATCACACTGTCCAGGGGTGGCCAGCTTACTTGAGAGTGGCAGCCACCTGCGAGCTCTTGGGGAAAGCTGAAAAAGTTTGTCTTGGGGACAGGCTATGCCAGTTATGTGTCGCAGCAAGTGTTGAGCCTGCTGGAGCAAAAGGGAAACATGTGGCTGACTGCTGAAAGAATGGGCAGGTACCAAGCCCTTTCTTCTCGACAATCCCAACATCTCCCTCAAAACTGTAAGTAAAGTAATTCCTGCCTTTTTCTCCCAGACCCCGACTCAGCTGCACTAATACATGACTGTGCTGAAATAACTGATGAAGTGTATTCTAGCAGAATTGATTTAGAGAACCATCCTGTAGAAGAAGCAGACTGGACTTTCTGTGCAGATGGAAGCAGTTATATGGACAAAGGAAGCAGAAAAGCTGGATATGCAGTTGTGACTCTTCAGGGAGTAGTGGAGGCCAAGGCCTTGCACCAGGAACCTCTGCCCAGAAGGCTGAACTGGCTGCATTGACAAGGGTGCTGGAAGTGTCTCATGGGAAGAGGGTAAATGTGTGTATCAACTCAAGGTAAGCTTTTTGATTTTGCATGCACATGGTTCCATCTGAGAAAACAAAAGACTGTTAACCTCCAATAAAAAGGAAATTAAGCATGCAGCCAAAATTCTAAAGTTATTAGAGGCTGTCCAGGCACCCTTACAGGTGGCAGTCATGCACTGCCCGGGGCATCAAAGAGAGGGAACTGAAGTGGCTGGAGAAAGCAATCTGGCTGAACGGGCAACAAAAAGAGGCTGCTAAAGGAATATTTATGATGCCATTAGTACTTGTTCTGGACTTGTCAAAATTTGACCCTGAATATTTGACTGCAGACTTAGAAAAAGTTAAAGGTTGGGGGTTTTAATAAAGAAGGTCCTGATAACCAATAAAAAAAGAATAAGAAAGGAGCTATACTGTTTTCCTGAACGTTTAGTAGGGCCAGTCATAAAGCATTTGCATGAGGCACACACTGTGGAAAAGACTCATTAACCACCTATGTCAACTGTGGCTCGCGGGTCCTGGAATTTCTAAAGAAATAAGAGAAGTAATTGTTAGATGTGTTGTATGCCAGAAGAACAATCCCAAAACAGAACCCCACCAAAAGAAAGAAGGAAAGCAATGTCAAGGACAGTGCCTGTTTGAGGACTGGCAAACAGGCTTTACCCAGATGCCGAAGCTCGGAGGGTGGAAATATTTGTGAACCTCTGTGGACACCTTTTTCAGGATGGGTAGAAGCCTATCCCACTAGAACAGGGAAATGTTCAGAAGTATTAAAAACATTCTTGAAGTAAATAATCCCTCGCTTTGGTCTCCCTGACAGCATTCAGAGCAATAACAGACCTGCTTTTGTTTCAGAAATCACACAGAAGGTTAGTAAAATCTAAAACCTTAGGAATTAAGTGGAAACTCCACATGGCATGGAGACTCCAGGCTTCTGGGAAAGTAGAGAAAATGAACCACACCTTGAAGAAAAATATAGCCAAAGTGTCGAGAAGCTCATCTTCATTGGGATCAAGCTTTACTTACTGCCCTGCTCAGGATAAAGGTGGCTCCTCGAAGTGGGATTCAGTGGAGTCCCTATAAAATTGTGTACAGGTAGCCATTTCAGGTCACAATTGGGGGTGAAAGATATGTATATAGATAAAAATCTGAAGGTAAGAAAAAAAATATGTGCAATATTTAAATCAGACCTTAGCTGTGATGAATAACTTTGCCTGTATTAGGGACTTCTCTCCCATAGGTCCACTGCATTCGTTCAAATCAGGAGATAAGGTGCTGCTCAAGATTTGGAGGACAGGATCCCCAGAAAATCAGCTAGAAGAAAAGTGGACTGGACCTTGGGATATACTCCTCACCACCCCAACTGCAGTGAAGCTGGCAGGAATAAAACCTTGGACTCATCACACCAGAATAAAGGAAGCACAGGAAGAAGATCTGAAAGTCATCTTTGAAAAACAGTGAGTTCTGTTCTCTTCATTACCTCCTGTTTGACCCCTTGTTATGGACAACTTATTCCATTCAAACAGGATGAAAACATCTGGGTATATTTGGCCAAAAATGTCCTGAATATTTCTGACTTTTTTCTATGTAGAACAAAGTTTCACTTCATGTCTTACAAGTGTCTGTGCCCCTTTGGAAAGCTTTTTAAATTATACTGTGTTTGATGATATTGAAAAGAAAATTACCTACTCTGGTATTTATAATTGGGGACCAGTGGTAACTATAAAGGACAGGGAAATGTTTTCCTTAAAGGTCATTAATGTACCCCAGCTAGAGAGTATGCAATTTTTGTCAACTGTGCTAAAACTGTCTTGTGCTCTCAGCAGGTGTGAGGATGAATTGCACCACCACCAGTGATGTATCTTATGGTTTTGTTTCTGTTAAACTGCCAACAGGATGGTTCCTGATATGTGGAATGACAGTCTATTCTTATGTTCCAGCAAACAGCTCTGGGGGACCGTGCTCTCTGGGAGGACTGACGATGTTTATGCCTCAGAAGCCCCACTTAACCCGGGTTCAATGGGATGTCTCCCCTACATCTGATTGCATCAATGACTTACACCTTTTAGCCCTGCTGAATATGTGTCCTTTATTATATTTGTAACGCCAACCATGGTAACTCATTTAAGTATAGAAATAAGCAGGTTAGCCTGCGCTATGGTGAAAGCCTTAAATGCCACCTCTCAAGCTATTAGTGCCATTAGTCAAGAATTAGGACAGGTCAGAGAAGCAGTACTGGAAAATCATGCAGCTATAGACTATCTTCTTTTAAGACATAATTACGAGCCCTGGCTGGCGTAGCTCAGTGGATTGAGCGCGGGCTGGGAACCAAAGTGTCCCAGGTTCGATTCCCAGCCAGGGTACATTCCTGGGTTGCAGGCCATAACCCCCAGCAACCGCACATTGATGTTTCTCTCTCTCTCTCTCTCTATCTCCCTCCCTTCCCTCTCTAAAAAATAAATAAATGAAATATTAAAAAAAAGACATATTCACGGATGTGAGGAATTTAAGGGGCTCTGCTGTTTTAACCTAACTGATAGTTCACAGCTTATAGAGCATAAAGTAAAGCAAGTAAATGATGTGGTGTCCAGTATAAAACAGGGAGAAGGATTCTTTGGCATTGATTGGTCTAAACTAACCTCCTGGCTGCCCAGCATATCTGGTGTTTGAGAAGCTTTTATTGTTTTTATCCTCGTCATTTTCTTCAGTATCATAGCTTGTTGTTGCATACAGTGTGCCTCCTATGTAGGTCTGCAGTGTACCTCCTCACGTAGGCAAGCCCCCGCTGAACAATGCAGCGCCCAGCAACAAAGTGAATACTTCCATATGAGGCTGGTCTCATAGAAATGAGACAGTTTAATACTAAGGGTGGGGGAATGATAGGGGGGCTTAAGACTTGGAAAATTTTAGCTTAAGGTAAATAGCTATAAATCTAGCAGGTAATGTGTATGTTAAGGTTTCATTTCAGAAACTACAGATAAGGCCATCCTGGTGCCCAGGAGGAGCAGCCGACCTCCTGGGGCACTGGCTGGAGATTACTGCCTGGAGACATCCTACCAGCAAGAAGCAGGCGACTGCCCCTCCCCCCTTGGACACAGCTAACTGCCCAGGACAGGAATGTTACAGCTGCTGAATCTCAAAGTCCTCGCCGCACATTGTTTGCCCTTCCCCACCCCCCTTATAAAAAGATCTGGCCAGGAAAGAAAGCGGAAGATGGTTTGTTAGGGTATGAACTTGCTTTCTTCTTGGATGGCCGGCCATCTGAATTAAGCACCCATAAAAGAATCAGTCGCTGTCATTGCTTATTGGATTTGGTAGTGACAGGCAGCCCGAATGCCAGTGTCTTTTCCAGTTACACTTTTTCGGGATTTAATTTATTGTTCTGGGTTTGTAATATGATGCAAAATTTGTGAATTTTCAGGCTTTCTCCCTAAGGTGTGGATTTATCAATACATTTTTCTCAGAGTGTTTTTTATGTACTATCTTTATAATTAAAAGAATTCATTTCAAGTTATTTTTTAACTGCAATTGTAATTTAATTTGTGTTTAATTTGTATTTAGAAGCGTATTTTATAATTTTTTAAATATAAGCACTTTGTAGTTATCTTTTATTACTGATTAGTAGATTAGGTGCAATGAGAGTAAGAAACATACTTCATATAATTTCAATCTACCTTTGATAATAGTTTTTTTTGAAACTGGATCCTTAGTACAATACCGTCCATGGAAAAAAGCTCCTACAGTGGTTGTCTGCTGCCATCTCGTGTTCATTTTCAGAATAACACCTACGTGCAGGTCAGCAGGGAAAGTAGTGTGTAGTCGGTTGGTTCTTTGTGAATGTTGAATCCAATTTGCTGCTCATGGTGTTTCTTACACCCTTACTGCATTTTGTGAGGTGGTGTTCTGTTTCTGAAAGAGGTGTGCTCTATCTTGGGTGAGAGAGGTTTGTCAAATCTATTATGATTATAAATTTTTCTTTGTGTCTCCGTTCTATATAATTTAAGTTTATGATATTAAGTGCATGGTGAATTTGGATCTTCTGGGTCAATTAAGCTTTTTGAAGCACTCACCATCTCTACTCATGCTTGTTACCTCTAAGTCTACTGCATATTATTCTATAATTTTCATGTGATTTATGTTTCTGATTAAAGCTACTTTTGCACCATCCTATGTATCTTTTCCTATTCTTTCTCTTTTGATCTTCTGTCAAAACATTTGATCCCTGATGTTTTAGGTAATTCATATTTTCTCCCAGTTTGTGTATTTTATTTGTATTGTCCAAAGAAGTTCTTTTTCAGAGTTGTCTTTCATTTTATGCAGTATATGTTATTAATGTATTCGTTACTTAATATATTTTGTTACATTAGTGGGTTATGTACATTAATATAGAATGCACACAATGTATTATTACAAATACATAATGTTATGTACATAAAGTATATGTATTAATAATGTATTCATTACATTAATGTATTTAATGTATGCATTAAACTTCATGTCCACTAGTATACTTGATTCCTGGCTACTTTTGTTTAAATGGACCACTATAAATCAAACCTACAGATAAGGGGTGTGGTCTATCTAAGGTCAGAGGCAGGACTGGGCTGGAGGTGAGAGGGGACCACAGATGTGGGTGGGGCTGGGTGGGAGGCGTCGTTAGGCTGGCAGGCGTGAGGGGCGGGCAGTTCTGGTGGAGAGACAAACAACTCCGCAGACTGGAGTTTAGGCGCTGCTGGCGCCAGTCTCCATGGTCACGAGGTGACGCTCACAGGCTAACGCGATGCAAGCAAGGAGGTCCAGGGGCAGGAGGTGAGCTGCGTGGGGGCTATGAGGTGAGGGGGGGTGGGGGGCAGATACAGCCACCCTGTGGGGAACAGGAAAGAGGTCCAGACTGCGGTATACATCTCAGGTCTCAATTTAACTGACCACTTCCTGTGGGACCACTTTTCTATATTAATCTACATTATATTACATTTATAGACAGGTTTGGTAAATGGGTGTCATTGTGTGTTTTTTTCTGAAATCCAAGAACATGATGATATTTTTTCATTTTTTAAAGTTTCTGTTATTGGGTAGCAATTTCCAATTTTCTTCACACAGATCCCATCTACTGTTATTTCCAGGTTTTTTTTTAAAAAACTGTTTTGTTGGTATTGAGTCCAAATTAAATTATATCTGTAACTTAGTATCTCTACATATTTATTTCTGAATGTTATTTTCCTATAACTGCACTAAATTCTGTTTGTGATACTTTTCAGTTGATTCTCATGAGTTATGAAGGTAAACTTGCTCTCATGCAATAATGATCATTACATGGTTGTAGAAAAATTCTCCTTGATATTCATAAATATATTAATGACTAAATAAAAGAGTAACATCCTTCTTGCATTTTAAATGAGTTTGGGGCCTGGAAGCACGGTGTTCTAGAAATCAGAAGTATTTTGTGACAGGAAAGGTGCCTCCAGGGTAGGTAATCGGAAGAACACAAAATGTAGCGAATGTCCACATTTTCAAAGAGGAAAACCTGAGATGGTGAAATCTGGAATCTAACAGAGTAAGACTCTTTGTTCTAAGTGACAGTATAAATCAGTTATTAAAGTGATATGTGAGCAATGGAAAGAAGCAGGGATCCTCAGAGGACTACTGTGTGTAATCACACGGTGATCTGGTCTCCTAAGTGGACAGATCTTCCTTTGCCTCCTGACTATTGCCTAGGACACATCTCTCCAACATTTACAAGATGGCTTGTATTTTTTTGTTCTTTCAGTTTCAGCTTCAGGCTTTCTGTTCCAAGAAAGGCAGCCTTTGAGATCTAGGATGCAAAAGGACATACTGTTTGTATTCTAATGAAGTCTTCATGATACAGAGTAGGGTTTGTCATTCTCAGTACTATGGAGTTTTTGGTCCAGAGGATTCATTCTGGGGTAGAGCGGTTGTCCCCTGCATTGTAGGTGCTCATTAGCATCTAATACCTCTATTCACTGCTGACACCCTTGCTTCCCTTCCACTGAGGACAGTCTAACATGGCTGAGAACATTGCCTGAAGTCCTCTTGGGGGCAAAAATCACCTTTCGTTGAGAAAGAGTTTGAAGCTTTTATCATTTTTGAAACCAGGAAGATCTTGGTCTGGTATGCAGTCTTTTTTATTATTTTTCTATGCAAATTATTTTCTACTCTGTGATTTATTTTGGGAAGGTATTTAGAAGTGTATTTTAAAACATCTAAATATAGGGAATTTATAGTTACCTAATGACTGGTTTCCAGATTAATGGCAAAGAGAACAGTAAGCATAGTTTGTGAGACATTTGTTGAAATCTGCTTTATAGCTAAATATAGTCATTCTTAAAGAAGTTCCAAGTGTGCTTGAAAAGCATTTTTTAAAAATTTTTTTAAAAATTTAATTTATTTATTTTTAGAGCGGGAAGGGAGGGAGAAAGAGAGAGAGAGAGAGAAACATCAATGTGCGGTTGCTGGGAGACGTGGCCTGCAACCCAGGCATGTGCCCTGACTGGGAATCAAACCTGTGATGCTTCGGTTCGCAGCCCGTGCTCAATCCACTGACCTATGCCACCAGGGCTGAAAAGGTCACCCGTTTGTAGTGAAAAGTCTTCCCAGTCACCCATTTGTAGTGAATTCTGGCTGAAGTGCAATAGGAGCACTTAAGAAACATATTGTATGTAATTTTAATTCCGTGATGCTTGTTGAAACTGTCTTTATATTGGCTTGGCTAAAAGTTAAAAACTTTGGGGAAGATGGAATAATGAAGATGCCCAAAAGTTGGCAGAATAGTGGGACAAGATGGTGAATATGTTGTTCAATGAAATTACTGGTGAAAATGAAAAACGTCTCATTGTGTCTTTACCTAAAAACCGAAGGAACCTTTTGGCCAAGCAAATAGTACAGTGTGCATCTCTGCTGCCATCGCGTGGGCCTTTTTGGAATGACAAGTTAGTAGCTGGTCAGCAGGAAAAGTGGTTGACTGTAGGAGAATATCAATGAATGTTGGTTGCAATGTTATTTAGACATGCATTTAGTAAGTTTTAAAGATCAGGAGTTAGTAGTTACCTTTTGTTCCCAATTTCTATATTATCAGTAATGACAGAAAGAAACATACTGTATATAATTTCAGTCCTTTGGAATTTCTTAAAACTTAGCACAGGATGGTCCCTTTGAAAACTGTCCCAAGTGTGGCTCTCTGCTGCCATCTCGTGTGTAACTTGGGAATAACAGCTTCGTGCAGGCCAGCAGGAAAAGTCATTGGCGATAGTGAATTATCTACCGAGGGTTCATGGAATATTATTTACAAAGTGTCTTTCATTACATTTAAATGATAGGACTTTCTAGTTATCTTCTCTTTCTGACTTCTACATTAGCAGCCATGAGGCGACACATGTGTTTTTTATAATTTCAGTCTTTTGAAGTTGGTTGAAAACTGATGGAAGGTACAATATGGTCATTTCCAGTGTTCTGAGTGTGCACACTGCTGCCATCTCGTGGGCATTCCTGCAAATAACACCTTCGTGCAGGTTGGCAGGAAAAGTGATTGATTCCAGTGGAATATCAACGACTGTTGATTGTAATGTCGTTTAGAAGTGTATTTCCTAACCTTTATTTACTTTTAAGAGATTTTTAAAAGATTTTATTTATTCATTTTTAGAGAGGGAAGGGAGGGGGGAGAGAGAGAGAGAGAGAGAGAGAGAGAGAGAGAGAGAAACATCAATGTGCAGGGTTGCTGGGGGCTGTGGCCTGCAACCCAGGCTTGTGCCCTGACTGGGAACTGAACCTGTGATGCTTTGGTTCGCAGCCCGCACTCAATCCACTGAGCTACGCCAGACAAGGCGTATTTCCTAACCTTTAAATGTAAGGATATATTAGTGACCCTTTGTTCCTGATTTTTACATTAACAACAATGAGAGTAACAGTTATAGTCTATATAATTTTTGTTCTTTGTAATTTGTTTGACCTTGCTTTATGGCTCATTACGGTCACTTAGCAAAATGTCCTAGGTGTGGCTCTCTTCTTGTCTCAAGTGCATCTTGGGAAGAACACCTTAGTGCAGGCCAGCAGGAAAGGTTGTGAGCTGTGTTGAATGATCTATGACTGTTGAATGGAATGGTAGTTAGTCATGGATGTTATTACTTTCATATAAACGGACTTTTGCAGTTCATTTTCCCTTCTCCCCCCCACATACAACAGCGGAGTCTTTATGTCAGGTAACTAGGTGCCTGTTGTGGGCCAGACCTGTGTTCATGTTTCAGCTGTGTCCATGTCTTTGTGGTCAAATGTCCCATGTGTGTCGACATCCTGTCAGCATCGATGTCCCTCCTGTGTCTACATCCTCGCCACGCTAATGTCCCAGCCTCACTGAAATCGTGACTGTGTCCAGGTCCCCTCTGCCTGATGTCCTGGCCATACTGCTGTCCTGCCTGTGTTTGTGTCCCTTTCACATCGCTGTCCTGTCTGCGTTGATGTAGAGGTCGTGCTGCTCTGTGGCCTGCATTTCAATGTCCCACATCTGCACTGATGTCCCCGCTGTGCCGCTGCCCCACCTGCATAGATTTCCTGGCTGTGCCACTTTCCTATCTTTGTCGATGTCCCAGTCCCTTGGTGTCCCTGTCGTACTTTCTGAGTCAATGCCTTGACCAAGTCAATATGTGAGCTGCGCTGCTGTCCTTTCTGTGTAGATGTCTAGGCCTTGTCAATGTCCTGTGTGTGTCGGTGTCCTGGCTGTTACTTTGTCCTCCTGCATCAGTTCACCTGCTGGTTGGTGTCCCAACTGCTTTGATGTTTGAAACGTGACCATATCCCGGCCACCTGATGTACTGGCAGCATTGAGGTCCTGACTGTGTCATTGTCCCACCTGTGTGGCCATGGGTTGCCTCCTGGTTGTGGCTTCACGATCACCTGACTTGCACTCGTGGGCTCCACTGTACTCCGCCAGCTGCAGGCAGAAGAGGATGGTCCACAGTGAACTGGGCAGGGACACTCAGTCCTTTGACCCCCTGTGGGCAATGAGCTGGTCGCTCCCTCAGGCTGTGTCTGCTGCTGTTGCCACAAGATTTAACAATTTTAGCAAAGTAACCTATTCTCAACTGAATGATTACGTGGATGAAATTTGGAAGAGTTTATTAATTTAGCTTGTGTCCTATAGTTTGTGGGATTGTCTAACAAAAAGTAACATTCCACAAATGCTGCACTTTTCACAAATTACCTGTCAATCACCCACTTTACTGCCATAAGACCCTGTTTCCTCATACTCCCCAAGGTCCTATATACCTGATATCACCTCATTGTCTGGTAGTCATCTGTACTCATGCATGGATTAAATGTTGAGTGTCTTGTATTGATCTGATTATGTTATTTTTAATTATTATCCCACAGGTATTAGAGCCAACAGGGTTGGTGGAAAACAATCCCTTTTTAATTCCCCACAGGTTTTTTAAAAATACATTTTATTGATTATGCTATTACAATTGTCCCATTTCTCCCCCTTCACTCCCCTCCATCCTGCACACCCTCCCACCCACATTTCCCCCCTTTAGTTCATGTCCATGTGTCATAAGTTCTTTAGCCTCTACATTTCCCATATTATTCTTGCCCTCCTCCTGTCTATTTTCTGCCTACCATCTATGCTACTTATTCTCCGTACCTTTTCCCCCTCTCCCCTCCTCCACTCCCCTGTTGCTAACCCTCCATGTGATCTTCATTTCTGTGGTTCTGTTGCTGTTCTAGTTGTTTGCTTAGTTGTAGTTTTTGTTTTAGGCGTGGTTGTTAATGATTGTGAGTTTGCTATCTTTTTACTGTTAATATTTTTTATCTTCTTTTTCTTAGAGAAGTCCCTTTAACATTTCATATAATAGGGGGTTGGTGATGATGAACCCCTTTAACTTGACCTTATCTGAGAAGCACTTTATCTGCCCTTCCATTCTAAATGAAAGCTTTGCTGGATAGAGCAATCTTGGATGTAGGTCCTTGCCTTATCATGACCTGGAATACTTCTTTCTAGCCCCCTTCTTGCCTGCAAGGTTTCTTTTGAGAAATCAGCTGACAGTCTGCTGGGAACTCCTTCGGAGGTGACTGTCGCCTTATCTCTCGCTGCTTCTAGGGTTCTCTCCTTCATTTTAATCTCGGGTAATGTAATGATGATGTGCCCTGGTGTGAGCCTCCTTGGGTCCAACTTCTTTGGGACTCTCTGAGCTTCCTGGACTTTATTGCTCTTCTTTTTCTCCTTTTGGCACCCCTATAATTCAGATGTTGGAGCGTTTCAAGATGTCCTGGAGGTTCCTAAGCCTCTCCTCATATTTTTGAATTCTTGTTCCTTCATTCTTTTCTGTTTGGTTGTTTCTTTCTTCCTTCTGGTCCACTCCATTGATTTGAGACTCGGTTTCCTTCTCATCACTATTGGTTCCCTGTGCATTTTCCTTCATTTCGCTTAGCATAGCCTTCATTTTTTTTATCTAATTTGTGACCAAAATCAACCAATTCTGTGAGCATCCTGATCACCAGTGCTTTGAACTGTGCATCTGATAGGTTGGCTACCTCTTGGTTGCTTAGATGTATTGGCTCTTGAGCTTTGATCTCTTCTTCTGTTTGAGCCACTTTTTTGTTTGTTTGTTTGTTTGTTTGTTTTTGGTCTTGTCGCGCCTGTTACGTATGAGGGGCGGTGCCTTAGGTGTTCATCTGGGCGGGGAAACCCAATTGCTGGGTTGTGATGCTGTATGTGGGGATGAGGTCCGAGAGGGAACAATTGCATTTGCTCCACTCTCTGTCAGACTTCAGTCCCTTCTGCCACTTCCCACAAGCAAACTGGGCCCTTCTGGTGCTGGTTCCCAGGTGGGTGGGCTTGTGTACGTTCTAGGACGCTGTGGGTCTCTGCAACAAACTCTCCTGTGAGGCTGGCAGTCTCTCCCGGCACCTCAACCCCAACAAGTGTTTCCAATCGGTGCTTTCAGGCTTTATGTCCAGGCACTGGGGCCCTTGGGTTGCATGGTCTGTCTTGCTCCCTGTTTTCATCTGGCTTATCTGTGCGGAGATGTGTGTCCAAGGTCAGCCAGTGGCCTTGCAAGCCTCACTGGGTCTGCCCGTGGCCACCCCGCGCCGGGGGTCTGCTAGCCTGTGCCTGTGCACCCAGGACCTCCAAGCACCGCTTTCTCCTGCTGCAACCCCTCTCCACAGGCCGTGGACTCTGCCCCTCTTACCAGTCAGGATGAATGGTTGTCAGACTTCCGTACAGTTCAATTTTCTGTGAGATCAGATTGTTTTTTTTGTTTCTAAATTTTTGTTGTCCTTAATTTTGGTTGTGTGAGGAGGCACAGTGTGTCTACCTATGCCTCCATCTTGGCCAGAATAATTCCCCACAGTTTTGAAAAGCCGGCAGTGTGGAATGAATGGTGAGACAGCGCTAACTCCTGAAGCTGTTGCAGCTGAGAGATCATGGATATCTGCCATGCAAGGTCAGCATCCTTTTTGTTCACTCAGTGTTTTGGCCTATTGGTCCTGGGTTTGGTAAAATTTTGAAGTTTGCATTTGGAGAGACAAAGGTTTTATCACATTGAATCACAGGTGGTTTACAGTGTGAAGATCTGGTTCAGCTGCTGCCTCTGGCCTCTGGCAACGGGGGCCCAGCATCTGGCCCCAACTCCAAATTCTGGCCATAGCATCCTGGTTACAGATCTGCGTCCTGTGTCCAGAGCCTGTGCCTCAGTCAAAATGTATTCCGTTGTGTGTCTGCAGTCTTGCACCTCTTAGGATGTGGCATTGTGTCCTGGGTTTGCCTGCAAGGTCCACGTGCAGATGAAGATTTAGGTTGTGGTGTATGGAATCTGGCATTATAAGGGTCCAATGTCAATCCCCGGCATCTGGTGTTTGGCCCTTGGACCACATGGTCTGGGTCGGGTGGGCACAGGGCTTTGCTCCCGGAGTCCTGGTTTTGGTTTGGGTCCACTGCAGGGTCCAGGTTTTGGAGTCAAAGGTATGTGTCCAAGGTCCTGAGTTTGGCTCTGGTGTCTGGTGTCTGCCCACAGATGATCATTGTGTCAAATTCAATGCCAATGTGAGTCCCCAAGTGTATGGAGTTTAGGCACATTAGTAAAAAAGCGAGGAAAGTTCCTTGGCAAATGGAATGGGAAAAGTGAGTTTGAGAGCTAAATAAGGCCAGCGATGTACAGCCCGGTCATAAGTCTGAGGATCTAACTTCCCTAAGCAAGGGCATTGGAGAGCAAACGGTTTACAAGTTTCAGTCCACGCAGGGGAAGGCCCACCTCAGTCCCAGCCCTTCTCTGGTGACTCTTCTGAAGGAGAAGTTCACCAGAGAAGGACCCTGACCACTCTGTGTGCTCGCTGTGTTGCATCAGCACATCAAAGGGCGCCCCTGGAAAGCTGAGTGTTCTGTGGAGCTGACTCTTCTGAGACCTCCTC